>NC_135975.1:10051610-10364442 GCF_053455715.1 Rhinoraja longicauda
CATTCCCTCAACATAGATGTGACATTAACTTTCTGTTTCAATTTGTTTCCTTTTTCTTTTCCATCCTTGTTATTTTAGCAACTCTGGTCTGTACCAATCTCTTCTCTCCACCCTGCCCTGCTGCGCAGCTCAAAACATGTCAGTCTTCTCACTTTTGCAGTTCTGATGAAGACATCTTCACCCAAGACATGAACTCAGTTTCTCTCCCCATTGATGCATTTATTGTTTGTTTCAGAATTCCAGATTTTTTTGTTTGAAAATCTGGTGCAGACTTGCTAATTCAGTTTGCCTCTTCGATGACAGCAGCACTTTAGGAAGAGATTTTTACGTCTCTGTGGAGAAAAAAATCTTCCTGCTTTTACTGCTGCACAAAAAGTAGCTTGAGTCTTAAGGTGATATGTCTTTGCAATGATTCCTTTGCACATCACAACCAAATTATTCCCTCATGAGATGTGGTTGGTGATTCATCACAAGATCACAATCAACTTAAATCACTAATCATGCCTTTCAACCTCTCCTGACTTTATATGATAGAACTTTCACAATGTTGTTAGAATTTAAGTTCTGGAATTTTAGCCCATGGGATTGTTTCTCTCTCTTTTGGATCTGAAGGTTTTTCGACCTGAAAAGTGATGTTTCTCTTTAAAACAGATGTTGCTGGGGAGGGTGGTTCTGACAATTCCTACATTGATTTCAGATTTCCAGTATCTGCAGTTGTCTGTACTGCCACGCTCATACTCTCTGCATGCCCATCCTCTCCAACACAATGGTCGTCCATTCACTGTACCAGTGGAGTTGCCTTTTTTCCTTCTGTGAATTCTGTCCTTTTTTAAAAATAGTTTAGGACAGTATTCATACCACACGGCACAGGAAAGAACATGAGAACCATGAGAGCACAAATAACCAATGAACAGTTTGTACTCCAAGGAAAGCAAAGAGTTAAGTGGCTTTCGGCAATGTGCACAGTCACAGAGGCTGGAATGGTACAGGTCAACATAGATTAATTAGCAGTCAATGATTACTTAAAAGCCTTCTTTGGCACAGCAGAGACTCATTAGCAGATCGACATCAACTTGCATGTTACAGATGAGCATTTATGTTGGCAGATGTCGTAATCTCACGTCTCTCTTATAACAAGTTGCCCTCTTCCGTTCTGGATGCTGCATATCGTGTTCAAAGCATTGAATAGGAGTAGTCTTTTTTCAGGGCATCTGCATTTTCCTTCATAGTCTGTTCAACCTCTCCTCTCTTTTAACAGAAGTTGCATTGAGAGATACATCTCTTGAGCAGATTTGGCACACTATCTGCTTCCCAACTTGACTCCTTCCACTCTCACTGCCCTGTCAGGAGAGGCAGCTGCAACCCAGTAATGTATGGGCTCAGCCTGGTCAGTCCGAGTTGAGATACGAAGGAAAATGCTCGCACTTACTCAATACGTATTCAGGCTACGCAGGAGTCAACACAGAGGCTTTTTAATTAATTGAGAATCCTAAAATAGAATTAGTCAGAGAGAAAATGTAGATCAGCACTTTGAAGCAGTTAAGAGCTCTCACTGCCGACAATGTGAATTTCTCTTTTCTCTCTGAAATGCTGACAGAAAAGCTGTACAGTTCCATCAGTTTTCTTTGTGGAAAACCAGAAAGACAATCGTCATTTTGTACAATTTGACACCACAATTTGTAAGGGACATTGTTTTTTAAACCTGTAAGCCATTGGCAACAGGGATCTATTGACTCACTAAAAAACGTGGATTTATAGAACACCTTTCACAATTCTAAAGAACTCCAAGCACTTTAGCCAATGAATTATCTTTGAAAGGTAGTCACATCCATATCCTGTAAAGACATTGTTGAACTCATTTAGGTGGGATGAATATTTCTGGCAAGCCAAGCATTTACTGCTCAGTCCTGGAGTTCAGCTGATTATATTTTTGTCTCTTAATTCAAGGTATTTGTGGATTCAACCCCAATATTAGATTTTGTCAGTGTTCTGTGTACAGACTTGGATGAAAGATGCACTGGAACTTCAACTTAACATGATTCAACATTACATGGAGCTTTACTGCACAATATTAGACAATTCAGCCAATGTCTCTACTGTTCTTTACAACTCCCCTGAGCTTCCCTTCGTCCTACATTTATATACCCTTTGATTCCTCTATCCTACACTCTGAGCAAAGACAAATTTCCCTAGTTGGGTTTGTATCTAATGGTCCTACATATAATCTCCCTGGTTTTAATATTCTCTCGTGTAGAAATACCTACTGTTTGACTTATTTATTGAAATCCCTTTGGAAGTGAATGTCCTTCATTAGTTTGCCCCATTCCAGTCTGAAGAAGGGTCTCGACCCGAAACGTCACCCATTCCTTCTCTCCTGAGATGCTGCCTGGCCTGCTAAGTTGCTCCAGCATTTTGTGAATAAATCCCATCGAAGAGATCTGTCAGATTTTTGTACCCTATATTTGTACCCTTTCCATTCAGGCATCATCTTTTCCTTCTCCAGACTTTGGTGCCCTTTTCATAATTTTGACTCCAGAACTACACTTGGTGCTCTCTGTCTAGTTATAGGAGTTTATATTACTCCTTTACTTTTTTTTCCCTTGAAAAACAGACCCAATGCCTGGTTTATATGTTATAGTTTCTGCAATCTGTGTTGATATCTTTTAATGTTCAAAGAATAAGTATCCCAGAATCCTTTTGAACCGTACCACATTTACAGGAGTCTGAGAAGTGCTGATTCCTTATTCCTTCTGTCAAAATATGCCATTTATCTGTGTTGAAATTAGTTTGCTGTTTACATTTCATGCTGACATTTATTCATGTCCTCTTGAATACTGAGGACATCCTTTTTGATATTAACTATGCTTCCCAATGTGGTCCCATCTTCAAACTCTGAACTTCTTTTTATTTGTTTGGAGAAATATGAACAGTGCTGGTTAATTATGAATTATGAACTGTCTAATGTCCCTGAACTGCAGAGATAGTAGAGAGTTGAGCACTTTGCTGTGGGACTGCAATCACACATAGAGCATAAGGATGGCAGATTACCTTCCCTAAAGGTATGAGTGAACTAGTGTCTGGTTGTTTCATGGTTGTTCTTATCAGTGCTAGATTGTTACCCTAGATGTCGTACTGGTTTATTATTATTGTCACATGTACTGAGATAAAGTGAAACAAGCCAAACAAGGTAGATTGGGAGATCAGAAATACATCCTTAACTTATGAGAGTACATGATACTATGACATGTACATACATAAATACTCATCTATAACTTGTAAGTTGCTGTCCATCTGCTAGCCTAACATTCACTTCCGATTTCCTGAGTGCAAATTGTTTATGTAAGTAAACTAATTCAACTAACTCCTGTTGAATAACTCTTACCAGAAACGGAAAAGACTGAAGACACCAAATGGAAGAGAAAACCAGCTAAATGTGTTAGCTCTGGGAAGGAGCTGGATATGTTTCTGCCCCAGCCTTTGTTCAGTCCAATCTTTATACACAAGGCACATTTAAACAGCATATTAATGAGAGGTTAATTGTTCATCTGAACAGGTCAGATTTGCAACTCATTATTATTCCTTGTCTGCTCTGTTCGATCCAGTGTAAATGTCATATTCCGTTCTCTTTAAACATGATAAATTCTTCTATTACTGTAAATATAAAACACCATTTCTCCACACAAATTGGTTTTTCTATCACATTGAATTTCACTGCTAGTCAACACATTACACTGAATAAGGGTCAAGCAAATTAGCTATGGCAGCTACTGGGGTACATATCTTTGCTCAAAGGAGCTGTATGATATAGTATTTAATTTTTCATGATTTGAATCCTGGTACATCCAGTTACGATATAGAAAAAACTGTGCTGCTATAAATGGCCTTTGTTTTTAAGGTTATTCATATTTTAATTAACATGCTGCCAGTTATATCTCAGTGGGTATCAAGCTCCTGCTTCTGAGTCGGTTCATGAGTTCAGACATCACTGCAGAAACTTAAACACATAGCCTAGGCTAACTGGATCACATGAATCCTTTCTGAGATGAGAGCATTGTTCTGTGAGGACAGATTCAGTAACTCCATGCTCTAGACTTTTAGAAGCAGCAGTGACAATCTCATTGAAACGTAAGATTCGAAGAGGGCTTGACGTGATAGCTATGCGAGGTGTTATTTGTCCGAATAGTCTAGATCTAGGGGCATTGTTTCAGGAAAAGAGGATGGCCGTTAAAATGTGAGATGAGAATTTTTTTTCACCCCAAAGCTTATGGTTGCTGAGTTATTGAAGATGTTCAAAACAGAGATTCATATTTAAACTCAGGCTTTGGATGGGTTAGGGGTTGGGTGTAAAACTGGAATTGAAGTTGAGGATCTGCTATGATTTTTATGAATGGCAGAACAGCCTCAAGGGACATTTGACTTTCTAATCTTTCTCATGTTCTACTCTTCATATTGCAGTACTCAAGAGTATATCATTATCTTATGTGTCTGCAACGGAACAATGACATTCCTATTTGCTGCAGCTTTACGGCTCATTCATGCTTGTTATTAATCAATATTTCCATAAATTAATAATCAGTAATACTAGGTAATTTAGAGGAGTCCTGCACCATCAGAGGTGTCATATTTTGAATGAGATATTTAACTGAGACCCATCTCTAGCCTTAGAGGGAGTACAGAGAAGGTGCACCAGATTGATCCCTGGGATGGCAGGACTTTCATATGAAGAAGACTGGATAGACTCGGCTTGTACTCGCTGGAATTTAGAAGACTGAGGGGGGATCTTATTGAAACATATAAAATTCTTAAGGGGTTGGAGAGGCTAGATGCGGGAAGATTGTTCCCGATGTTGGGGAAGTCCAGAACCAGGGGTCACAGCTTAAGGATAAGGGGGAAGTCTTTTAGGACCGAGATGAGAAAACATTTCTTCACACAGAGAGTGGTGAGTCTGTGGAATTCTCTGCCACAGAAGGTAGTTGAGGCCAGTTCATTGGCTATTTTTAAGAGGGAGTTAGATGTGGCCCTTATGGCTAAATGGATCAGGGGGTATGGAGAGAAGGCAGGTAAGGGATACTGAGTTGGATGATCAGCCATGATCATATTGAATGGCGGTGCAGGCTCGAAGGGCCGAATGGCCTACTCCTGCACCTATTTTCTATGTTTCTATCTCTACTCATGGATCTTACCCAAAATCTGTAAAAATCAATAAAATGCTTGAGTGGATGATTGTATTAGAGTTTGTGGGCTCTTGGTCTACACAAATCGGCTGACATGTTTCCCACATAAAAACATTGGTTGTAAGATGCTTGGGGACATCATGAACTGTGCGCTATGTAAATGCAAAGCTGCCTCTTCAGTTCATACCAGATAATGTACAAATTGGAAACTGAGATGGAAGTCCGTCTTTACAGAAGTGACAAATGACTATCAAAACAATCTGGGATTCTGAAATTGATGTAGAGAGAAAGGTAAACTGATACAAATTTTTTTCATCTTGCATTTCTCGATGCATGCACAGACGATGTGGCTGCATTTACAGAAAATCTCGATGCCAGCCTTTTTCTAAAAATATAACTCCGCCCTGTAATGCAGATGTCACCCGTACAACACTATATGACTTTTTTGGGGTGAAGGGAAAGTGAACCCTCATTTCCAATAAGGAGGGTCTGAAGAAGGGTCTCGGGGGAGTCCAGAACAAGGGGCCACAGTTTAAGAATAAGGGGTAGGCCATTTATAACGGAGATGAGGAAGAACTTTTTCAGTCAGAGAGTGGTGAAGGTGTGGAATTCTCTGCCTCAGAAGGCAGTGGAGGCCAGTTCGTTGGATGCTTTCAAGAGAGAGCTGGATAGAGCTCTTAAGGATAGTGGAGTGAGGGGGTATGGGGAGAAGGCAGGAACGGGGTACTGATTGAGAGTGATCAGCCATGATCGCATTGAATGGCGGTGCTGGCTCGAAGGGCTGAATGGCCTACTCCTGCACCTATTGTCTATTGTCTATTGACCCGAAACGTCACCTATTCCTTCTCTCCAGAGACGCTGCCTGTCCTGCTGAGTTACTCCAGCTTTTTGTGTCTATCTTCGGTTTAAACCAGCATCTGCAGCTCCTTCCTACACAAGGAGATTTGAATCCTGGTCTTTTGCTTCTTTCTTTTGTATTGATTCTGGGATTGACAGCAGGATAAATGTTAAATACACTTTGTGGCAGTGATGTGACCTGTTCCAAGTAAGGTTGGCAAATGGCATCCAGGTACATGGCTCTCCATCCAGTAACACTGAACCAATGCATGTGTACCAAAGACAAGGATCGGGGCCTCCATGCGGGATCGAGGTGGGGAATTAACATTCTGCTGCAAACCTGTTCTGTGCAATTTGCTGTATTTGCAGAAGGCATTGCTCCTTTTCTCTCATCACCTTAGCAATAGATAGGGCGAGTCAGATACTTTACAGCAAGCCATGTGTTGTGGATTCATTACTTATCTCGAGAAAGGTCTTTACTGTAGTGCTTCCACAGCCACATCACCACATGATTTTATAAATTTACCATGATTTTATGAATTGTATAAAGTTCTAGTATATGGTAAATTAACTAGTTTTAGCTAAAGTACCAAGTATTCCCATTTCTAACAGAAAGAAGTTTGAAGAATACGTTGGAGTTGCAAAAAATCTGTAAGTGCTTTTCAGCCTGGGTCTCAGCTGCTCCACGAAATGGAAGCGAAAATGAGAACGATGGTCTGTGTGTCATGTGACATATTCACTCATCAGAGATGAGGAGATTGGACAGGGTTATTGATGCAAACATTGTTAGGTGATTAAGAACCTGAAGGTGAATGGATGTGAAGAGTCGGGCTCATGTGCTTTTGAACTCCTTTGAGTTTGATAAGTTCACATACACAAATGTGGCAGAGAGGTTATGCTTAAAGAGGAAGAGAGCTGAATGAGGGGATAAACGAAACGAGGTGAATGCAGAGCATGTAAAATAAGCCTGTTGAGAAGCAAGAGTCAGGCTGCATTACAAGAGACAATATTTAAGTAGCACTTTTTAATGAGAACAGCAGCCAACGAGTACAGCATGCTTCCAAGATGACACCCAACCCAGGCGACTATTTGCGTGCTAGCCACAGAAGCAGATCTGCAAACTCATATTACGATCGCTCCACACTCTTAAAACTCCAGCATTTTGTATCTACCTTCGCTCCACACTCTATTCCCACAACAACATTTCTTACTTTATCTATTCACTATAAATGGCTCGATTGTAATCATATATTGTCTTTCTGCTGCCTGGTTAGCATGCAACTAAAGCTTTTCACTATACCTCGGTGCCCATGTAATAAACTAAAGTGAACTGAACAGCAATAAAGGCACACAAAGAAGGGTCTCGCCCCGAAACATCACCCATTCCTTCTCTCCAGAGATGCTGCCTGACCCGTTGAGTCACTCCAGCACTTTTTGTCTACCTTCGATTTATACCAGCATCTGCAGTTTTTTCCCTACACAGCAACGAAGGCACAATAAACTGCAGATTCTGGATTTTTGAGAAAAACACAAAGTGATGGAGGAACTCAGTAGGTCAGGCAGCATGTGGTGAGGGAGTCTGAAGAATGGTCCCAATCCAAAACGTCACAAATCTAAAGAAGGGTCACAATCCAAAACTCTGCCGTCCATTCCTTCCTGTGTTGCTGCCTGATCCACCGAGTTCCTCCTGCATTTTGTGTTCAGTACTGTAATGAAACATTGTCAACACTGGGCATTATTAAGGATGCTGTTGGAAAAGTAGAAGGAGGAACTGAAGAGTAGGAGAATAAGATAATTGCAAAAACATAGACACGGTAACAGCAGGCGACTCAAATGTGTTATTGGGCAGTTATTTTTGCCATGATATTCAGCAAGGTGGTGATTAATCATAATGTGGATTTTGAAATGGTGGTTGAGCTGATACAGAGTAAAAGGATGAAGTGACATGAAGCAATGTGAAAATAAATTACTCAGGGATGACTGAGACAGGTTTGTGCAAATTGCAAGCAAGTTAAAGGAGGTACTCTGCAAATTAGGTCTATTACTGTTCACTGGAAATGAAAAAGAGTTAATGAATAAAACTAGATTAGCAGTCAGCTAGTTGGTGCAAATCAAATCCTGGTGGCTTTATAAATAACTGGAATTATTCAGGGTTAAACTAATTTAGATTTCTGTTTGAGAAATGCCTGCATAAGACACAATCAGGAAGATCAACTATTAATGTAGGGGGAAGGTTTATTTTGCCAGATTCCAAGTTTGATGGGTGAAAGCCATAATTATAGGTAAACAGAACCTCCAGAACTTGGAGAGCGACCAGGAAGACAGGAGGATAACGCAGCAGAGTAAATCCAGGCAAAGTAAACAAAGTCTTCATTGTAATCTTTACTTTTTCTCTTAAATTGCTAAATGTATCAAAGGATTGCAGAGACAAAGCTCAAAGCTTCTCCAAAAAATAAAATGTCATACATACAAGGACTCCAGTTTGCTCATTGGTCTGCACTGAGTTCATGAGCTCATCTCAGAAAATGTTGTCACAAATTAGGTTTAAAGGCTGAAAATTTAGACTTCCATGCCAAATGTTTGTCCAGTGGAAACTATGGGAAGGTAGGTGAAATTAACACTGTAAAGTGGGAACATTTTGCCCTATGTGCACTGCTCATGTTAAAAAAAAGAGACTTTTGAGCAAGGTGTAGACGAATCGCCCGAAACAATGGAACGATTAGAATCCTTGCAGACGGAGTTTAACAAGAGAATAATCAGAATCTAAGTTGCAGGAGAATAACTAGCATCCGATGGATGGGCTGAAGAACAGGAGAATTAGTTATATTTGTACAGCAGAGGTCCAGGACAAATGCAAGCATCCATGAAATTGAGGTACAAAGAAATTATCAGTCTCCACTGTTGTGGCTCAGGATGGAGTCAAAGTCTTTAAGGAGGATTATATGAGCATTATGGAACGAATCCAAAGTGGAGAGTATAGAATGTTTTAAGATGGTATGAAAGAAAGGAAGGGGATGATTGGAGTGACAATTGATTACTTGGAAATTAAAAAGGTTGTTTTTCTATCCGTGTTAAAATTCTTGGCAGGATACATGTGCATTGTTATGAGATAACACGAGGAGCTAATGTAATAATCATCTAAACAAACACATTGAGGATCAGTGATACTTCAAGTGGATCAGGAAAATGTAGTGAACGTTGTTAACGATGTGATGATAATTCATTTCAGAATCTGGTTATTACAAATAATGTATATGTAATGGGACCTCTGGGGGAACTGTCACTAAATCAAGACTGAATTTCATACTGCCTCGGAGTAGTCAGCAAGTTGAATATCATTTCATTGTGGAACAACCAGGAGCAATAGGACATTGATTCAGTTTCCAGAGGCCTGACAAAAAAAACAGAAAATGCTGGAAATACTCAGCAGTTCAGCCACATCTGTGGGAAGGGAAACAGTTAACATTTAGGTTGGCGACTCTTCGTCAGAGCCAAAACGGAGACAAAACAATCTTGTAAAGCGAGACACAAGGAACCACCGGTCCTGGTGTAAAGCTGCTGAGAGGGTACGGGATGGATAAAATAGGGGTGACCATAGGGATAAGCTGTGAACAAGGCTCTCTGGTCTGTGAGTGAATGGGAGCGGTTGAGGGGGTGGAAACATTGTCAAAAGAACCTAGATGTGGGTCAAAAGAAAACAAACTGCTGAATGAACTCAGCTGGTCAGGCAGCATCCATGGCGGGAAATGGAGAGTTGATGGTTTAGGTCGAGACCCTTCCTCTCGACTCCATCTAGTTGTGAAATGCAGAGCAGGAGGCAAACCTAGCAAGTCAGGCTGAGCACGTCAGCCATTCCAGCATGTTGTGTTTACTCAAGACTCCAACGTCTGCCGTTCCTTGTGGCTCCTTGTTGAAGCTCTGGGGCATTAGCATCCTTCAGATCAAGAAATGTATTGTACTTTGCTGATCTGGACCATTTTGCAGTTCCACACCATATAACGTGGTTGAGTCTTTATTCCACCCCTTAGCACAAGGGGCATTTAGAAATGGCAGTGAAAACTGGCCTTGTCAGCGGTGTCCAAATCCCACAAACAAATTGTAAAAAATGATGGTGAACTAGTTAGAGCGTGGACTATTGTCAGGCAGTTCATGATACCCCAAAGTAGAAGCAATGAGCTGCAGATGCTGGTTTGAAAAAATAAACAAAGTGCTGGAGTTGACATTTTAGGTAGGGACCTTTCTTCAGACTGTTTGTGGTGGGGGGGGTGGGGTGGGGGGGGGGTGTGGGGGTGGGGGTGGGGGGGGGAGAGGTAAGCTGGAAGGGAGGAGGGGTAGGTCAAACCTGGCGAGTGATAGGTGGACACAGGTGAGTAGGGGGAAGGTTAATAGGCAGATGGTTGGACAAAGGCCAGGGATGAAAAATCAAAGTGTGAGGTAAGGATTGAAGAGTTGTAAATTGTGAAGCCTGAGAAAGGAATATAGATGGAAGAGGAGGGGAGGAGAGAAATGGGTGCGAGTGAGGGGGTAAGGGTTGAAGCCTCTGCATCCAACATATCATTCTCCGACATTTTTACCACCTCCAGCGTGATCCCACCACCAGCCACATCTTCCCATCCCCGTTCCTTTCCACCTTCCACACAAACCACAGCCTCTGTAACTCCTTGGTTCATTCATCCCTTCCCACCCAAACTACCCCCTCCACAGGTACTTACCTCTGCAACTGCAGGAGATGTAACACCTGTCCATATATCTCTTCCTTCACATCCATCCAGGGACCCCCAGCAGTCCTTTCAGGTGAGACAGGGGTTCACATGCACCTCCTCTAACCTCATCTACTGCAACAGGTGTTCCCAATGTGGCCTCCTGTACATTGGCAAGACCAAGCATAGAATTGGCTACCATTTTGCCGAATACTTGCACTCACTCCGCCAAGGGCTTCTGGTTGCCCGCTATTTTAATTCCCCTTCCTGTTCCCATACTAACCTTCCTGTCCTTGGCCGCCTCCATTGCCAGAGTGTGGCCACTTGCAAACTGGAGGAACAGCTCCTCATATTTCACTTGAGTAGCTTACAACCTAACTGTGTGAACATTGAATTCTCCAATTTTAGGTAACTAATCATCAAACTACAACACACTCCAACGCACTCCCCTCTCCCTTTGTCCGACCATCTGCCTATCAAACCTCCCCCCAACCTGCATCCACCTATTACTCAGCAGGCTTTGTCCTGCTTGTCCTCCACTACAATTAATTTGAAGAGGGTTCCCAACCTGAAACCATCATCTATCCACCTATCCTTGTTTGCCAGAAATGCAGTCTGACCTGCTGACTTACATCAGCACTTTGTGTCTTTTCATGATACGCCAATGATTGCTTCCCATAATGTGTAAACTAATTTTAAACCAATTTGTTTTAATTTCATTTTTACAAAACGCACATATATTTCAGCAGAAAGACCTATTGTATTTGCATTGCACTTTAGTCATACTTTTAATATGCATTGAATAGCTTGTAATTATAGCCACTTGTCTGATGGATGATCCTACAAACAAGAATAAATCACTGTCTTTTTCTACCTTACTATTGAACGGAGGGAGCAATGTTGGTGTGGTTGATTTCGTGAACATCTACCTCAGCAGGCTTCAGTTCATTGTTTCCGCCAAAGAAAGGTTTCCTTGACAATACAGGAGACCCTCAGTCTTTGCATGGAGAGGTCAAACTGCTGCATTACCCTGATCTTATCAGCATGAGGCATAGGCTGATCAGTCTGTCGGGAGCCAGAATGAGCCCTGACCTCAGAACCTTTTTTGGAAACCTTTGGCACAACAAAATCCTGCCCCTGGCTTTACAGTCTGTCAAAGTTCTCGTAACTCCAGCATATAAAAATGTTTCTGAACTATTTCCAAATTAGATTAAAAAAATTAGGACGGGGATGCTACAAGAATAAAAATATCGCAGGATCGAGCGTCAGAGTGCAGCCACAAAAACGGTGGACTTCAGCCTCTACGTTCAGGCCTTCTATGCTCACTCGGGATTCTTGAAACTTACCTGCATTTGCACTGAGAAATGCCATCAATTCTATGTGGAGCTGCGTTAAGCAGGAAGAGATCTGGACCAAGGCCAGAGTCATAAAGAACAGTGTTTTGTAAACTGAGCCAAGGCTGAGCGAAGGAGGTTATATGGACGTGTGACAGCAGCTGTCTGTCCTGTAAGGCAGTGATTTGCATCTTGAGAGTCCATTGCACATTGAAGGTTGTCTGATGTGGCACAGGAGCCCCAACAGCAGGCTGGCCTCTGTTTTCTCGACACCCTCTTCCAAGTCAAGTTTCCATTTCACCTGGCCTCTTCCACTGCCATTCTGAACTGTCATTGTCTGGTGCTGTTGGCAGTTAGCTTCCATTTGTACATTGATGCCCAGCACCTTTATTTCTCATTTACAGTTATCCTTGTAGTGGGGATGTGGACATACAGGCGGCCAGGGCTCGGTAGCCAGTTGCCTTTGTGAAGTCATCATCTACCTGATGGCTGAGGCCAATCCATTGCAAACATTGCTGGCTTAGGAGTGCATGCTGGCAGTCTTTGTACACTCCAGAACCTGTAAATTGGCAGCCTCAATCTGCTTAGGATGTCTCTGAGACAGGAAAGGTGGAGAATCTTCGGTCATTCCTCCAATGTGTACATTGCCCTGACCTGGCCATTAAGAAATTACTAAGGCCACGGGCATGGTAAACGTGAGGTTTGGTGTTTGATATCTGCTCACTGTTGGTTCTTGCTCACTTCCACCCAACAATTACAGCTTTTGCAATTTGTATGTTGATTTCCATATGGTGAAGGATTGTATGTCTCTGTCACCAAGCTCAAGAAAAAAGTATCCATGTTGACTGATGGTAGGGTTCTGGGCCATGACATACGGCTTTCTGATCTTGATAACCAACTTGAACTCTTTCCAGGAACTGTTCCTCAGCACAGACCCTTATTGCAACTCTGTCAGCTTAGATTAATTAGCTACCTGAGGACAATTTAGTGAGCTTTTGTCTTGCTCCTTGGGTAGGGAAGGCTGAGTAGCATCTGACCAGTTGTTGTATGTAAATACATACCCTCTGTGGATGGCTGAAGACATGACTGTATCATCGGGAAGAGTGTGCCAACGTGTACTGGTACGAGAACATAACCCTGTTTGACACGACACTACTGCAGATCTCTATGGTTTCCAATGTTGTTTCATCATAATTAACCTTATCCCTCAAGTTAACGTGAAAGGAATAGATCACACTGAGCAGTTTCACAGGCTTCAGCAGCTTAATTGAGCAGCCCCTACTTTCACAATTGAATACGAGGATGAGATCGATAAAGGCAATATATAACGGCATTTCTCTTGTGACTGCTGAACTGTGAAGATGATATCAATCATGGATCTCCCAGTTCTAAAACCTCGGATTGAGGTAAATGCTTTCAATCAAGATCTCCACTCTAGCAGGGTAACGCACACAAATACTTTCCCACAATGCTCAGCGGGAAACCCCCTGGGAACTGTTACAATCACTCGGGTCACATTTGTTCTTGTACAAGACACAATCTTGCTCAGTTCTGTGGCAGATTCTACAGGAGCCCCTGATCGACTCAGTTGATTGGCTCTTGGCACGACATCAGCATTGGCTGGATCCTTCCAGATAGCAATGCATTAATTCCTTTATTGAACTCTGCCACTGCAGGTTTGATTTCTCACTCTTTCAAGAGAGGCATTCTCTCTGCTTCCTCGATGACGATATTTTTCCTGAAATGTAACTTGAAATGGTGTTCCATCTGCTTACAGCCATCAATGATGTCCTCCCTGCTTCTGTTTTCCTTCCTGAATGAACCTGCCTTGCATACACCTTTCAATCGCTAAATCAAAAGACCACTGAAAACCCTGACAGAGTTGTACCCAGTAGCTGTTGACACCGATCCCAGACGTTATCACTCTTTGCACCTGGAAAATAACGTGCTGCTTTGGTCTCTTTTTTTAATAAAAAAGATAAGTTTGTTGCAGAAGGAAAGCATCAGAGACTCACCAGGCTGTTAGTGGGATGTGAAGACAGATACAAAATGCTGGATTAACTCAGCAGGTCCTGAAGAAAAGGAGAGGTGGGGTGTGATGTTTGACGTACGAGAGAGATTGTCAACACTAGGCTTAAAGTTCAGAAGCATAAAGAAGTGATCTCATTGAAACTTAAGAGTTGTGAATTTGTGGAATTTGCCACAGAAGGCAGTGGAGGCCAATTCACTGGATAAATTTAAAAGAGAGTTAGATAGAGCTCCAGGAGCGAGTGGAATCAAGGGATATGGGGAGAAGGCAGGCCCAGGTTTCTGATTGTTAGCCATGGGTGGATGATCAGCCATGATCACAATGAATGGTGGTGCTGGCTCGAAGGGCCAAATGGCCTCCTCCTGCACCTATTTTCTATATGACTATCTTTCTAGAATCCAAGAGGGTAAATGCAAGGAAGAGGTTTCCCAGGCTGAGGGATCTAGGAACAGAGTTCACAATCTCAGAATAACTGGGACACAATGCAGACTAAGATAAGGAGAAACCTCTTTACTCAGATGTTGGTGAATCTTTGACATTTTCTACCCCAACGTGCCGTGGTCATGGTCTCAGCCCTGAGTCTTTACTATGCGGAAATCTACCGATCTCTGTTTTCAAAACAGAGATTAACAGTTTAAATATAATTACAATTTTCAAAAACCATTTGGACACATACGTATAGAAAAGATTTAGAGGGATATGGGTCAAATGCAGGCAAACAGGACTCCCCCAAATTGCCAACTAATTCTGGGTGGACAAGGTGGGCCGAAGGGCCTCTATCCATGCATACAGCTCTGTGATTCTATAACTCAAGGGGATCGTGCAGGAAAACGCAAGTATATCAACATGACCTTGAACGGTGGAACAGACTCGAAGGACCAAGTAGCCAACTTTTACAACTAATTCCTACATCAATAAGGTACCTTCATCAATGCATCCTTAATGCATTCAGAGTTGTCCCGCTCAGATCTTTGTTGTAGTTAATGAGGGTGGATCTCTTGGCTTAAATGACAGGTTCCATTACAGCAATGTTGGCCTTGAACCACGCAGTGTTTTCTGTTCTTGTACTGAGAGTGCAGTATTGTAATTGATGTATTGAATTGTATTCCAATTTGCTCCTGTGCTCCTGCGTGGGCGTACCGGAGAGTGTTTGTTCACTGAATTCAAAGAACTGTTGTTCTTATCCGCATAGATAGCATGACAGACATCGAGTGTAGGAAAGAACTGCAGATGCTAGTTTAAATCGAAGGTAGACATCAAATGCTGGAGTAACTCAGCGAGACAGGCAGCATCTCTGAAGAGAAGGAATGGGTGACATTTCGGGTCGAAGCTGAAGAAGGGTCTCTCCCCGAAGCTTCACCCGTTCCTTCCCTCCAGAGATGCTGCCTGTCCCGCTGAGTTACTCCAGTAATTTGTGGCAGACATTGAGGCAGGGACAGCCTCCCTATTTTGAATGGAAAGCAGAATATAGAATCAAATTGGAATATAATTTGATGCACTATTTACAGCATTACATTCTCACTATATAAGCAAAATAAGCAACCATTGCATTCTGTATCTCACAGTTATTGTTTTCCTCTGCCTTGTTAATCCTCCTCTATAGGCACCACCTCCAGACAGACCAGCTGCAATGAATAAGCCTTCAGCATTTTCTCAGCCGGCACTCTCTGTGCTTTTCACTTTCTGTCTCCACCCTCGTACAGACCTTTGATCTCTCTTTCCCTCTCCCGTCTCTCCAACTTAAAACCTGTTGTTCTAACGTTTTGTGCTTCTGAAGAAAAGTTATTAAAGGTTTACTCTTTTTGTCCCTCCGGAAGCTGCCTGAACTGCTAAGTGTTTCTCACATCTTCTGTTTTTATTTAACATTTTCTGCATCTGCAACTATTTGATTTTAGAATTTTTAAAATTCATTTATTGTGGTATATCCTTGTAGATTTTTGATATAAATTGCATGGGACAAGTCCATTTTGTTTTCCGTTTAACAGAGGTGGTCATTTATTTCATTAAAGCAAATTAAGAGTGGGTGAAGAAACTTTGTCCCTGCACTTTGGGTTTGCACGCCAAATTTCATACAAAAGCTGCATTTCCTCCAGGAAGACTATTTTTCCCAGAAAGCTGTATTTGTAAATGCAATTCCCAAAATCCAACTGCGCGAGAGGTGCACTCAATGCTCGAGTGTCCACAGAGCAATCCCTTGCTCTGTGAGATGAGATAGTCTCACTGAGGTTGACAATGATATAATTATTTGCTCTCAACAGATTTCTTGCTCTCAGAACAGAAATTGGAACTATTGGGTGCAATTGACCTCTTTGGTATTTTTAACAAGTTTTGCACTGTGTTCCTTGTTTACATTTGTGTGGGTTTTGCCGACAGGGGATCTGAACAGGCAGGTTCGGAATTCGCTGCCGTTTGTTCAAACGACTCCGAAAATTTCATAAAGTGGGCAGGGTGTGCTCTTTACAGCTCTTAGCTGCTGAGATATTCTTTCAGTTGATGCCTCAGTGGTAATGTTACTGGCAGCACATGTCTTCTTAACCTCTCCAGCTGAGGCATGGTACAGACTGCAACAATGCCAGTAGCTGTCTCACTTGTATTCATTTTCTCTACATATTAAATGATGTTTGCCATAAATGCGGTTGCATTTCAGAAGTACAATCATGTTCGGAATCATTTGCAATAGGGAAAAAACATTAAATGGCACAAATTTCAAAATCATCATATTTATAGTGAAATTACCCTGCTAGGAATTAAACATTTAAGATTCAAAGTAATAAAACCAGGGATGCTTAAATGTTCAGTTCCTAGCATTATGTTGCAGTATTCCTTAATGCCAGGGAAGTTTCAGCAATCCACGATGTCCCATGAGAAGTTCTTGACTCAGTGAGCTGGTTGCAGTTGTGGAGCTATCATGGCATGGCTAGCTGGGGGCTGTTGGTGACCCTGCCAGAGAAGCTGTGATGAGAGGCGATTTGGTGCTCACCTGAGTTACAGTAAGACAGCATGGTAACAGTCTCTTCAGCCCAACTCGCCCATGTCGACTAAAATGCTCCATCTAAGCTAATCCCATTCGCCTGTGTTTGGCCCATATCCCTTTTAACCTTTCCGATCCATGTACCTGTCCACTCTTAAATGCTGTGATAGTACCTGCCTCGACTACCTCCTCTGGCAGAGTCTCGACCCGAAACGTCACCCATTCCTTCTCTCCAGAGATGCTGCCTGTCCCGCTGAGTTTCTCCTGCATTTTGTGTTCATCTTTGGTGTAAACTAGCATCTGCGACTCCTTCCTACACATTTCCTCTGGCAACACATTCTATACACTAACCATTCTCTGAGTGAAAAAGCTACCAGTTTCCCATTAATTTCTCCCCCCCATCCTACCTTAAACCTATGTTCTTTCCTTCTTGATTCCCCTCTCCTGTGTAAAAGACCTTGTGCATTCACTCTACCAGTTTCACTCGTGATTTTATACACCCCTATAAGATCACTCCTCAGCCTCCTGCGCTCCAAGGAATGAAGACCTAGCTTGTCCAATCACTTCCTGTAGCTCAGCATTCCAGTCCTGGCAACATCCTCATAAATCTCTCCATTCTTCCCAGATTAATGACATCCTTCCCATAGTCGGGTGACCAAAATTGAACACAATACTCCAAATGTGGCCTCTCCGATGTCCAACTATTGTACAACTATTACATAATGTCCAAACTTCCATACTCAATACCCTAAATGATAAAGGCCAATGTACCAAAAGCCTCCTTTAACACCCATCTACCTGTAGTGCCACTTTCAGATACCTCCTGAATCCTTGTGCTCTACAACACACTCCTGGGCCCTGCCATTCACTGTAAAGGTCTGGCCCTGATTTGACTTCCCAAAATGCAACACCTCTCACTTATCTGCATTAAACTCCATTAGCCATTCCTCATCCCATTGCCCAGCTGATCAAGACCCTGCTGTAATTTTTGATAACCATCTTCACTGTCTACGCTACCACCTATTTCCGTGTCATCTGCAAACTTACTGATCGTGCCTTGTATATCTCATCTAAATCGTTGATATAAACCGCAAACAGCAATGGGCCCAGCACCCATCCCTGAGACACACCACTAGTCTTAGGCCTCCAGTCTGAAAAACAACCTTCCACCAGCATTCTCTGTTTCCTTCCATGAAGCTAACTCTTGCTCCAAGGTGGGAGGAATAATTGAGTTTGTGGGAATAATCGACTTGAACCTTCCTGCCTGGCAATTGGTTAATTATCGGTGCCATAGTCTTGGCAGTCAGACTGCTCCAACATTGCTCCAGATTCCATATCTGGAACTCTGCCCGGCTGACAGGCACTTGATCACGGTGTGTGATCCCTGCTCTTTTCCTGCTTCTCCTCAGATCAAGCCACATTGCATTTGGTAGTAACATGGTCTTATTTCATCTTAGATCCAGAGGAGGATTCAGAGATGCTGCCTGTTCCTCTGAGTTACTCCAACATTTTGTGTCTATCTTTGGTGTAAACCAGCATCTGCAGTTCCTTCCTACACTTGTCTATGAGGGATCTTTGTTTCTAATGGTTAAGATAATATGACATTTCCTTGGTTATCTCATTGTGTGCTCGGATGAGATTTGGAACAATTGAACATTTCTAAACAAGAACCGTTGATGAAACTATAAAATGGCTATGAGGGTTTTAAAAAAAAAAATCTATCTATTCTCACATCTTCTAAATTTGTCTGAAGGGTCTCGACCTGAAACGTCACCCATTCCTTCGCTCCCGAGATGCTACCTGACCTGCTGAGTTACTCCAGCATTTTGTGTCTATCTTCTAAATTTGATATCGGACGACAAAAACAAAATATGTTTTAATCCTCAAAAGGACAACTTTCTTTAATGAATATGTATTAATTTGTAATTTACTATGTCATTAAGAATATAGCATTAACTTGTCTCAGATTAAAAACGGGTATGTAACTGATTCACAGCTTGACAAATAATTCATTGAGCAAAGAAAGGGAATTGCTTAATGGAATTTTTGAGATATAGTGTTAAAGGATTTGCTAACAGTGTGAAAGGATTTGTTTTGAGTAATGTATGTGTATAAATCATAATACCAATAACAAAATAATTCCGACTCTGCCTTGCAAATTCCAGAAGTTGAATGTCTGTTGTTAAATAGAAGATTTAAATGCTGATACCCAGCTTTCTCTTTAGTATCTTGGTCACATTACACTTCCTTCAAGGACAAGTGCAGTATACAGGTGAAGGCAACTATCCCTTGAATGTTGCATGCCACAACTTGGATATACGTTCCATATTCATCACGGGGTCAAAATTCTGGAACTGCATACCTAACACCTCCACACTCTCCCCACCCAACATTGCAGGTTGCCCATCCCAGCCTTCTTAAAGATAACTGGAAATCCTGACACTGCTCCCTTTTCCACAGATGCTGCCTGACCTTCTGCCTCTCTCCGCAATTTCTGTTTTCAGATTTCCTTTGGCCTCTTTCAAGTAAAACTTAAAGTAGAACTAGCAAGTCTGAACTAAAACAAATGATAATTAAAACGGATGGCAACAATCACCTTCATCCAGTTGGATTAAGGAAGGGCAATTGAAAATCTTCCATGAGAAGCATTTGACAAGTGGCTAAATATTAGGCTAAGGAGGAAGATGAGATTCAACGTATTGAATGGTCTTTTTACATCTTTAGCTTTTCTTGAGTAAGGAGGACGATGCAACAATCTACACTATAAGCAACTTCAAAATGAGGGCTAGGTAACAATCCCTACATTATTTGCCTCTTAGATCTTATCAAGCCCCATAACCTACTTCAGTGGATTAGAGCTGATGAATATCAGGTCTGCCTCAGCTGCTGCACCATCAGCATCAGAACTGTTTGGCGGTGTTCTGCCTCAGGGAACATCAATGTTCTGTGCTTGTCTTGCATTAAATTGATTTTTCTTTTAAGTTTTCAAACGGAAATTATGGCCCATCCATCTTCTTTTGTAATCCAGATCACTATGTCAGTTCAGAATTCGTGTCAATCAGTTACATACTTCTGTACACATCTTCTCTGCTCATGACTTCTGTTCTTGGGTAAGCCAGGGGGAGCAAGGCCTCAGGCCTCAATTTATAAAACAGTCCAGATGTACACAAACTCAAATAGGATGGGGTGCTCCCGTATTTTATTTTCAATCTATACCATGTTAAGTGAATTCAGATAGGGCATTATGAGTGTCCTCATGTTTAGGGAAAGGCAAAAATCAGGTGTCATTTCCCGCCGACAGTAACCATACTTCAGTAACCCTGCTGCTCAGTTTGGACTGTGGGCGGTACAGGAGGACAGAACTGTGCTATCTCCACATCTGGATAACCGATTGACTATTGTTAATGAGCACTTGTGTAAACATTGTGTGCTCGTGGCTTAGTTATCAAACTTGTCTCCGTGTGAGACCAATGGACTATTTCTTCAGATTGATATTTAAATGAAACACTGAGGAAGTATTATTGTTTACGCATGTTATCTTCATGGTGGGGGATTAAACCAAGACCCCGCTTCCCTATTGGAACGTTGAACTACACATGGGATCCTCTGAGAAAGGCCAATCATTCTCTACAATCCCACATCAGCCAGATCCAGAATATAATAGGAATCCCCCTTTAATTTAAATGGGGATTCCTCACTTCAAATTTCAGAAGAAAAAACAATGTTCGGTCACTTTATTATTTGTTTCAATTTTGTTTAATTTTTATATGTTTAAAGCAATTTTTGATGCCTCATTGTACCAGCTCCTTCTTTGGCAGGTGCTGGTGAGCCACGTTCTGCTGGGCACTGGGATGGATGAGGGAATTAAAACGCGTAAATGCGATGGACTGAGTGGTCTCCTATTGTGCAATACATTTGTATGATCCTATATTATGTATTGTGCATTATATTGGATAGGGCGGAGAAAACTATGGACAGGCTTTGGTAAAGGGCAACAGTTTTGTTACTTGTAAATCAGGCTTTGATCAACGGCAATCAGTGATAATAAGTTTTTGAAGGACTCTTTAATATTCTGGAAGGGAAATGTGATTTGCTGACACAAAATGAGTGGAACAAAGTCTGAAGAAGGGTCTCGACCCGAAACGTCACCCAGTCCCTCTCTCCTAGATGCTGCCTGACCTGCTGAGTTACTCCAGCATTTTGTGATACCTAAGGTAAAAAAGATAGTCTGCTTGAAGAGAAGTCAGCAAGATTTTTCCGCATGGATATACCATCCATGAAAATTGGAGGTGAAATTGATAGGACAGTTAGTTTAGCCAATGAAGGAATGAATGGCACTTCTCCAAACTTTTTAGTGAATGCCAAGATATTGATGTTATTGTCATGTGTACAGAGATATAGTGAAAAACTTTTTTTAAATTCCATCATCTAACCCAAGAGAGAAACTGAGGGAAATAAAGGAAATTCATAGCAAATTCAAGGCAAGAATGACAGAGTGGTGGAGACAAGCCATCAAGTGATTTACTCTAGTCATTAAAAGTTAATGCAGTTAAAAGATAGAAGCGATCCATGTCGTCTTCCTCACTCCTCTTGCACTCCCAAGAAACCAATCTTCTCATAACAACCCATTACCTTGATACATTTTTGCATGCAAAATCCTTGTCGAACATAAATTCTTAACTATTCCTCTGACATGAGGAAATATTTACTGATCAGAACGAGGAGATGAACTGCCTGTTCAGTGAAAGACTGTGTGAGGGGAAAAAACAAATATGTCATGTTGCTGAATATCTGGAAATGTTCTACAAGAATACTCTGCAGTTTCATTTTTATGAAATTTTAGTTGTTTTAAAAAGAAGTTGCAAAGGACAGTTCATGGCTAGTATCTCTTGGGAGTTCCTTTCGTGTCTTGCACAACCACATAACTGACGTGATGAAGAAATTCACAGAATCACCTATGAGAGACCTTACTTCATGCTCCGCAGGGCATGTTTGATGGCAACAGATGATAGTTCACTTAAAGTCTGGTCTGGGAAAACATTTGTATGTACACAAATGGGAAATAGGCTTGAACTATCCAGGGATCATGTCTTGTGAAGGTCTCTCCAGGGAAGACTTGTTGAATGTACTATATAGAATTGGATGTATGTTAATGAAGGAGCTTCTACCCATGCACACAGCTGTGGGAATTCTTGCTATATATCTCCTGAGGTGAGGAACCTGAATCAAATGGAAGATGGTTCTCATGTTTCCTCAGGGCCTGATTAATAAGGACATTATATTAACGTGGATCTGAAGTTGTAGCTGCAAGGGGGAGCAATGTACCTGCCACTTCTAAAATTTAAAGCAGATATTCTCCTGTGCTTCATACAGTCTGGAAATAAAACTCAAAAATTATTAACACAAAATCAGTTTATGGAAGAGGCTAGTGGGTGTTATATATACAATTTACCCAGTGTGACCTTCTGCCATGCAGCAAATGTGAGTGCTTTATCCCCATGGTGGACATGACGTCCATGATAGAAATTCACAGACTTAAGAATTGTTACGGAAGTTTTAATGAAAAAGTGTGTTTTATCTTTGCGTTAGTTTTGGCATTTCACTTTGCTTTCCCTCTGTCTCTGCTGACTGCTACTGAGGTGCAATATTGCAAATACTTGTTGCCAAATGGTGCCCAGTACACAGATCCAGATCTGGCAGACAGCTGGTAGAGAAACAATGGGCCGAATAGCCTCTGCCATTTTAACCTGTTTATGTTCCTGTGATTATGTCCGTGGACTTCTAGGGAGTTTTACAGGCAAATGCCCCAAAACCTCCAGTCATGTAAATATTATAGTGCGCAGGCTTTTCAATAGGTACTTGGGTGCTTCGAATCTTGAGTCTTTTTTTTTTTCAAATTGCCTTTCCTCTCCGTTCCAAGCACAAACTTGGACAATGAAATCACGGAATCAATGCTGCTGTACTCTGATCCATTAAGCCAGTGTTGAATGATGCTGTGGAAATGTTCAATTTTAAATATATAAAATAACTTATCTTGCATTGTTGGAGATGGAATAATCATAAAGGTGCTCCGACTAAGAATATCGTGAGACCTGCTGCAACACAGCTGTGATCTGCTTAGTCATTCATGAACTTGGCAAATTCAGGAATAATATTTCACTGCATATCTATCTCGGTATGTTGTAGTCTCCTCCGGCGGGGCATTGTGACTGAAATGTGATGCTGTTTCTGGTGCTGGGAGCAGCAGTAGTAGAGCTATACAGCTTTTATAAAGATAAATTTTTAACAGTGCTATTTCTTCAAAAAGCTGTGCATTTGTCAAACCACTGTTGACATTCAGATTTCCAACAGGCTATTTCTCTCCGAAGATCTTCTTTAGTTTTAAACAAAAATAGCAAAGTATTGGTCACCTAAGAAAGGGCGCTGTGCAAAAGAAATACCGAAAAGCATGGGCTAATAAAGTAATCCCATAAACCTGCCCCACCATTCAGTATGAATGTGCCTGACCTTCCTCAATTCTTCTCACTTACAGCCTAATCCCTTGATGCCCTTATTGTGCAAAAATTGTTGATTCCTCCTTGAATGTACTTGCCTTGTACAGTCTTCTGAGCTAGAGTATTGCTAAGATTCAATAGACAATAGACAATAGACAATAGGTGCAGGAGTAGGCCATTCAGCCCTTCGAGCCAGCACCGCCATTCAATGCGATCATGGCTGATCACTCTCAATCAGTACCCCGTTCCTGCCTTCTCCCCATACCCCCTCACTCCGCTATCCTTAAGAGCTCTATCCAGCTCTCTCTTGAAAGCATCCAACGAACTGGCCTCCACTGCCTTCTGAGGCAGAGAAATGCAACCTCTCGATTGAGAAACCTTTCGATTGAGAAAATGTCATCTCATCTCTGTACTAAGCAAATCTATCAGCATTTCCCTTCAGACGCTGGTCAACGTGCTGAGCACTTATAAAATGTTTCCTTTTTTTAAACCGTTTATACTATTGCAAGTTTCGTTTGGGTTGCACTGAGCCACTGCTCACTATTTTAACGTTATTGCAGGTCTGGTCCAATTATGAGGAGCAGCCACCAGAAGAAGCAGTGCTCCAGGTTGCAGAGGAGAAGGAACGCACAACAAACTACAAACCTGTTTTTGTCACGGAGATTACAGATGAACTTCACTTCTTCGTCCAGGATGTGGAGACTGGTCAGTACCTTCAGCAGTGGCAGGGGCGTTGACTCAACTAAACCTATGATATCCTAGTAAAAGTGGTGACATCAGACACGCAATAGACAATAGACAATAGGTGCAGGAGGAGGCCATTCAGCCCTTCGAGCCAGCACCGCCATTCAATGCGATCATGGCTGATCATTCTCAATCAGTACCCCGTTCCTGCCTTCTCCCCATACCCCCTCACTCCGCTATCCTTAAGAGCTCTATCCAGCTCTCTCTTGAAAGCATCCAACGAACTGGCCTCCACTGCCTTCTGAGGCAGAGAATTCCACACCTTCACCACTCTCTGACTGAAAAAGTTCTTCCTCATCTCCGTTCTAAATGGCCTACCCCTTATTCTTAAACTGTGGCCTCTTGTTCTGGACTCCCCCAACATTGGGAACATGTTTCCTGCCTCTAATGTGTCCAATCCCCTAATTATCTTATATGTTTCAATAAGATCCCCCCTCATCCTTCTAAATTCCAGTGTATACAAGCCTAATTGCTCCAGCCTTTCAACATACGACAGTCCCGCCATTCCGGGAATTAACCTAGTGAACCTACGCTGCACGCCCTCAATAGCAAGAATAAGTATTATATTTGTTTCCTTCAGTATTGCCACATATATTCAAGCTAACTCAGGGTGGTGGATATCTATAATAAGTTATATAATATAAGAAAATAACTGCAGATGCTGGTACAAATCGAAGGTGTTTATTCACAAAATGCTGGAGTAACTCAGCAGGTCAGGCAGCATCTCAGGAGGGAAGGAATGGGTGACGTTTCGGGTCGAGACCCTTCTTCAGACTGATGTCAGGGGAGGGGGCGGGACAAAGGAAGGATATAGGTGGAACGTCACCCATTCCTTCTCTCCTGAGATGCTGCCTGACCTGCTGAGTTACTCCAGCATTTTGTATCTATAATAAGTTGGATGCTTGGGGTATATTGGCGCTGCTTAAATAGCATTCATTATTTTCCAGGGCTAAACAACATGTTGCACCACTTTTCTGCATTGTGCTTCTCTAGTTTAAACTCTTTTTGTATATACATGTTTAAACTTCCTATTTAATTTCTGTAGCAAAGTTCTTCATTGCAATTGTCAGATTAGCAGACACTTGCTCTCGAGCCAGCAAGGCCTGCTGGATCTCCTGGTTGCTGATCATTTTAACTTCCTTCCCATTCCCATACTGACCTTTCTGTCCTGGGCCTCCTCCATCGCCATAGTGAGCCTGCACACAAACTGGAGAAACAGAGCCCAATAGTATGAACATCGAATTCTCCAATTTTGGGAATCTAACCTACAAATACCCCCACCCTTTCCACCAATATTCCACCAACATTCATTCCTCTGGCTCCACATTTCACCTTTCTTCAATCCTTATCTCCCCTTTCTCACACCTTTTGTCTTTTCATCTCTGGCCCTTGTCCACCCATCTACCAATCTAACCCCTTCCCCTCCCCTTACCTGTATCCAACTAACGCTTGCCAGACTTTGTCCGTCCCCCACCCCTCTCTTACATCTTGCCCCCCCCCCCCCTAACTACAGTGTGAAGAAGGATCCCAACCTGAAACATTGCCTATCCATGTCCTCCAGAGATGCAGCCTGACCCACTGAGTTATTTTAGCACTCTGTGTCCTTTTTTTGTAAACCAGCATTTTCAATTCCTTGTGTTTAGCAGAATTTACCGAATTACTTTGTGTGATGCACTGAAAGCCATATGATTCAACAGAGATGGTGGCTGAGCAATGACTGTAGCAATCTGTCACGGATTTACACTGGTGTCATATATTGCACATTACTGGAATATTTAATTATCCTTTACAGCTAGGATTTTAATTTTATTCTAAAGTAATAGTGTTTTATAAATATATAAAGGATTTAAGAACTTACTGAACTGTATGATCAATCAGTCAACTCTAAGTGGACAGTTTTCAGATTTTACAGCACAGCCCGTTCTGAAGTCAGTTCAGGTAATTTTTGTGCAAGTGGACAATGTTTATGGTGGAAAAGATAATGGAATAAGATTTGCTCAAGTCGAAAAGGAAGATGAGGTTGTGAGCCGGTGTTATTCAACCCGCAACTGATTCTGGCAAGTGAACTGTGATAGTGGAAACAGCAGGCAGTATTTTATCTATGAAGTTTAATGTTATCATGACATTTATTGTTGTGGGAGATGGTTTGTTTTCTGAGGAAGGTAATTAAAGTAATGGGGATGCACACGGGGCAATTTGGTTAGCAGCAAAGAGGCTGCCAGTTGCTAGGTATTCCGAATAGCAGCAAGCATGAAATTACAACAGCAGTTAATACAAAGTTAGGATGTTCAGCAAATAACTCTTTCAAAGACAGACAAGGGGCAGATGGCACATTATGGAACATAGATATGAATACTGCTTGGCCGAGTGGTATGTGAGATTCGCAAGTGAAATGAGTTTGATGGACCACTGATCTATATGGGTGGTTAAGAACATAGAACAGTGCAGCACAGGAACAAGCACTTTGGCCCACCATGTCCTCACTGAACATGATACCAAGTTAAACTAATCACCTCTGCCTGCACGTGATCTATTTGCTATCATTCCCTGATAGCGATGTGACTATCCAAAATCCTCCTAAATGTCACTATCGTATCTGCCTCTGCCTCCACCACCAGCCCAGCCAGCGCATTCCAGGCACCCACCGCCATCCGTATAAAACAAAAATCACACCGTACAAAGGGCCTGTTTCCGTTCTGAATGACGCTAACGTGCAACATTACTTTTTGACTCTTGCACTCAATGCCTCGAATGATCAAGGCAAGCATTGTCCTTCCTCCTCACTGGAACATGCAGTCCTGAATTCTGCTCACCTGGCCTTTAAATTCTGCTCATCTGGCCCCAGATTTCAGATCTGGACTAACCCGATAACATCTGCTCCAAATTTACTCTCCCAAGTTCCTGCCTAATAATGCTGTAATCGCCCTTACCCCAATTTAGTACATTCCCCCATGGTTCAGACTTATCCTTAACTATGCTAAAGCTTGCGGAGTCGTGATCACTGGTCCCAATATACTCTTGCACTGAAATACCAGTCACCTGGCCAGGCTCGTTTCCCAATGCAAGGTCCAGTATTGCTCTCCTCGAGTTGGACGATTCACATTCTCTTTCGGGAAACACTCAGATGCTCCGAACAAATTCTGTCCCTTCTAAGCCTTTTGCATTGAGCATGTTGCAGTCAATATTGGTGAAGTTAAAGCCACCAATGATGACAACCTTGTTGCTTTTGTATCTTCCGCAATCTGTCTACATATCTGTTCCTCTATTTCCCACTAGCTAAGGAAGGCTTATAATACAATCCCATTAAAGTGATTGCACATTTTTGAGCTCTACCCATATTGCCCCGGTAGACAAACCCTCCAGTATGTACTGTCTGAGTGCCACTGTGACAGTCTCCCTGATTTATAGTGCAACTCCTCCACCTCTTTTACCTCCATCTCTAACACATCTTAAACACTGAAGCCCTAGAACCTATTACCTCCCTCCCTCTGACTGCTCCATCACACACATCCTTGACCTCCACAGATAGTGCTGAACATGCTGAACTCTTCCAGCAGTTGTTTTTTTCCCTTCACGTTCCAGTATCTGCAGCTGCTGGTTTGTCCTGCGCAAATTCATGACCTGGGTGGTCGGTGAAAACGTGTGCAATGTCAAACCATTGCTGTACTTAAGTAAGTTGGTGATGAAACATTAAGTGGAATATTTTGTTTAGCTTCCAATTTTTTTTATTAGACCTATTTTCACATTGGCACTGGACACAGAAATTATCCTTCAAAATAGCTACTGTGCTTTTATGAACATGCAACTTTCAAATCAATGGATATTTTTTATTGATTTATGGGATGTTTACACTGCTGGTTAGGCCAGAATTTATGGTACATTTCTAATTACCTTTGAGATGTTAAGTATGAGCTATACTCTTGAACCGTTGCCATCGTCATGATACAAGTAGTCCAACAGTCGGATAATAGTTCCCTTATTTAGGTTGAGCAATGATGAAAATAATGAATAATATCCCAGAAATCAGGATGGAGTGCAACGAGAAGGAGAACTTGAAGGTGTTGACATTCCTGTGTGCGCAATGACCATGTCCTGCCAGGTACTTGTCATAGGATTGGGAGATTTGTGGGAAAAGCCTTGGCTAATTGGTGTTGTGCATTTTGTAGCTGGTGTACGCTGCCAGCCATGGTGTTCCTGTTGTGGAATGATTGACTGTTTAAGGCAGTGGATGAGGTGTTAAGGGTTTGCTTTGTACTGGACAGTGTCAAATTTTTGGTGTTTTCATAAAACTACATAGGCCCAGCCAAGTCAGAATCAGAATAACACGGGTGCAATTTGAGTGATGATAATATTAGAACGGGCCGGGGAACAGAAAACCAGATTCCTTATTACTGATCCGTGTTCAATCTTCAAGTGCGTGATATTTTTCTTCAAAATCTTTAGCTTAATTATTCACCCAACCCCACTGTAGGAAAAATTGTGTTGTGACAGGTAACTAATGCAGTCTGTGTGAGTTCTTTAATCCATATTAGTAATTGTGCAGGCACAAGAGATTGCGGATCATAAGGGATAGGAGTAGAATTAGGCCATTCGACCCATCAAGTCTACTCCGCCATTCAATCATGGCTGATGGAATCTTGAGGAAAAAAAACAAAATGTTGGAGGAACTCAGCACCTAGACTCATAGAAGCCTCTTCCTAACTGCCTACCTTAATAAGTCTGATGCATTTAACTTCACAGCAACTTCCCATAATAAGCAATAAGGCAGCAGATTATCTTCTTTGGTGACCTTGATTGAGAGATAATTATTTGTCCCAGTTAATATGATGAAAGAATGGAGCGACTGGGCTTGTATTCGCTGGAATTTAGAAGGATGAGAGGGGATCTTATGGAAACATGTAAAATTATTAAGGGATTGGGCACGCCAGAAGCAGGAAACATGTTCCCGATGTTGGGGGAGTCCAGAACCAAACCGACCATTGATCACCCATTCACATCCACTAGGAGCAATTTACTGTGGCCAATGGGAGGCATGTGGGAGGAAACCGGAGCAATTGGAGGCGGTCACAGGGAGATCGTGCGAACTCCACGCAGAGAGCACCCAAGGTCAGGATGGAATCTGGGTAACTGGTGCTATGTGGCAGCAGCTCTGCAAGTTGTGCACTGTGCTGCCTCATTGACATCTCAGTGCCAATCACCAGGGATAGGAAGCTTCCTGCACCATGTACTAGTAAAGGAAATAACAATGGGATTAACCTAAATAGCTTTATACTTGGCCTAGACACAAAATGCTGGAGTAACTCAGCGGGACAGGCAGCATCTCTGGAGAGAAGGAATGGGCGACATTTCTAGTCGAGACCCTTCTTCAGACTGATGTCGGGACAAAGATAAAATGTAGTTGGAGACAGTAAGATTTGTGGGAGAACTGGGAAGGGGGAGGGGACGGAGAGAGAGGGAAAGCAAGGGCTATTTGAAGTTAGAGAAATCAATGTTCATACCGCTGGGGTATGAGCTACCCAAGCGAAATATGAGGTGCTGTTTCTCCAATTTGCACTGGGCCTCACTCTGACAATGGAGGAGGCCCAGGACAGAAAGGTCAGTATGGGAATGGGAGGGGGAGTTGAAGTGCTGAGCAACTGGGAGATCAGGTAGGTTATGGCGGACTGAGCAGAGGTGTTCAGCGAAACGATCGCCGAGCCTGCACTTGGTCTCGCCGATGTACAGACGTTGACACCTGGAACAGCGGATACAGTAGATGAGGTTGGAGGAGGTGCATGAACCTCTGCCTCACCTGGAAAGACTGCTGGGGTCCTTGGATGGAGTGGAGGGGGGAGGTAAAGGGACCTTCTTTACATCTCCTGCGGTAGCAGGGGAAAGGGGAGGGGGTGATTTGGGTGGGAAGGGACGAGTTGACCAGGGAGTTGCGGAGGAAACGGTCTCTGCGGAAAGCAGAAAGTGGTGGAGATAGGAAGATGTGTCCAGTAGCGGGATCCCGTTGGAGGTGGCAAAAGCGTTGGAGGATTAGTTGCTGTATGCGATGGCTGATGGGGTGGAAGGTGAAGACAAGTGAATTTGAGTGCAGGATGGAAATTAGTCGTGAAGTTGATGGTTCTATTTGGCCTGTTGGGATATGATTTTGCTGAGTGGCCTCATTCTGTGCTATAAACCTCTTCAGTTTGGTTGTACAACACAGTTAGCTTTTTCTCACAAATCCCAAATAAAAAGTTGAAGTAGTAATTGGTTCTTTTCAGTTTAATATTGTGATTATACTTTGAGTTTAAGAACTCTTTCGGAGCTGTTATTTTCAACCATTCTTTTCTGTTTCATCAAACATTGTTGAAATGATTGGATAAAATTAGCATACTGGTGTGATATTCAGTTTCTCTGCCCATAAAAGGATAGGATTTAACGACTGCATCTGGTGACTCTGATGGTCTGTGACCCACAAGATTGATTTCATTGATTCTTTTTTTTCCCCAGAGATTGAAAGACAGTATTACTAAATTGTGTTCTGACCATCTGGAAAGCCAATTGGAAAGGCAATTGGAAAGGGAGTCACAGCAGCACATGCTTTCCATTTAAAACAACTTCTCTGTTGAGGGTACCACAACACATTTTTCTGTGAAATTCTGCTGGGAATCCAATGCAGCTCAATAACTTGACCAGCCATGTAATGAAGACATTTACCCAAATTAATATATTGGGGGCTGCGAAGTGGGCAGGTATGTTTGTTTATCCAGCATTCTGACTGACCACAACAGCAAGCTGCAAGAGATTTTTTTAAATGCACAATAAAATTGACATTTGCAGAAATTCCAATCTGGCTGACTGCTTGTGCTTTGAACCTTGACCAATCTATAGTCCCACTTCAGTTAGAACTTCCATTAATTCTTATTAGTTTAGTTTCTTACGATTCTGTGTAGCAAGCAAGCTGCTCTAATTCATTAATCAGGAGAAGCAGAAGTGTCACTGTGGGAATGACCCTCCAGTTTATTTTCAGACATATTAATAGTAAATCCATTCACTGGTCTGCCCTCCGGTTCCTGGCCTCCAGCAGTACTCTGCTCTGGGCTGTTCTCCAAAAGGTGAAGACAGGTTGCTCGAGTTACTACCTAGGTTGGGGGCTGGCTTAAACCAGATTGTGTTTCTTGTTCCCTCTCACCCCTACCCAGTAGGCCCAAGAAACTGCAGGTGCTGCAATCCTGAACAAACACATATTTCTGGAGGAACTCGGGCAGGCAGCATCTATGGAGGGAAATGGACAGATGACATTTTGGGTCAGGTCCCTTCTTAAGACAGATGGAATAGAGGGGAGATACCTGGTGGAAAGAAGTGAGGGGGAGGGGTTCTACAAGAGCTGGCAAGTGATAGATCAATCTCGGAGAAGGATACGTACATGGGTGTGGCAGCAAGTCTGGATGAGATTATGTCAAAGAGCATGAGAACGGTCAGAATCACAAGAGGAGGGCAATGAGAGAAAGAGGAGTGAGTTACCCAGACTGGAGTGAGCTATTCACTTTTACTGTACACTGTACCAATATGGGAACAAGTATGTAGGAAGGAACTGCAGATGCTGATTTCACCAAAGATAGACAAAAAATGCTGGAGTAACTCAGTGGATCAGGCAGCATATCTAGAGAAAAGGAATCGGTGATGTTTTGGGTCGAGACCCTTCTTCTGACTGAGAACAAGTAGTTAGCCTCACCTCAATGTGCGAGGTAAGCTGATGTCAAGGTGACCACAAGTTGGATAGTATCATATTGAAGTGAATTGTTCTATTTTACACATGTTCCTTTTCAGGAGCCATCTTTGGCCAAGCACAAAAGTACTGAGGAATTTTGTACATATTGCCTCACTGCTCCAGCAGCATTCAGCTAACTGGTAAATAGTCTGAATCTGAAAAGATGGTGAAGTTAGAAGCCAAGGTCACATTTACAAGGCATCTGGATGGGCATTTGAAGAGCAGTAACAGGCAATACTGTGCGTTAGCGAGCTGGGAAGTGGGAATAACCTAACTTCTGCATTTTGAGCAGCCTCAATCTGTGCCACAGCTTCTTATGGTTTTACATGCTTTACCGCCTGACCTAGAAGATTGCATCCCCTGTTGCAAAGGGCCTATATATTTCACATTATAGGAGTAGAATTAGGCCATTCGGCCCATCGAGTCCACTCCGCCATTCAATCATGGCTGATCTCTGCCTCCTAATCACTTTTTCCTGCCTTCTCCCCATAACCCCTGAACACCCATTCCAATCAAGAATCTATCTACATCTGCCTTAAAAATATCCCACTGACTTGGCCTCCACAGCCCTCTGTGGCAATGAGTTCCACGGATTAACCACCCTCTGACTAAAGAAGTTCCTCTTAATTTCCTTTCTAAAAGAGTGCCTTTTAATTCTGAGGCTGACCTCTGGTCCGAGACTTTCCCACCAGTGGAAACATCCTTTCCACGTCCACTCTATCTATGCCTTTATTCATAAAATGCTGGAGTAACTCAGCAGAGCAGGCAGCGTCTCAGGAGAGAAGGAATGGGTGACATTTCGGGTCGAGACCCTTCTTCAGACTGATGTCAGGGGGGCGGGACAAAGGAAGGATATAGGTGGAGATATCCACTGTGGGAGATCGTGGGAGATCTGGGAAGGGGGAGGGGAAGAGAGGGACAGAGGAACTATCTAAAGTTGGAGAAGTCAATGTTCATACCGCTGGGCTGCAAACTGCCCAGGCGAAATATGAGGTGCTGTTCCTCCAATTTCAGGTGGGCCTCACTATGGCACTGGAGGAGGCCCATGACAGAAAGGTCAGACTGGGAGTTGAAGTGCTCAGCCACCGGGAGATCAGGTTGGTGAAGGCGGACTGAGCGAAGGTGTTGAGCGAAGCGATCGCCGAGCCTGCGTTTGGTTTTGCCGATGTAAAGAAGTTGACACTATCTATGCCTTTCATTATTCTGTAAGTTTCAATGAAACTCAACCTTCTAAACTCCAGCGAGTAGAGGCCCAGTGCTGCCAAACACTCATCATATGCTAACCCACTCATTTCTGGAATCATTCCTGTAAACCTCCTCTGGACCCTCTCCAGAGCCAGCAAATTCTTTCTCAGATATGGGGCCCAAATCTGCTCACAGTAGACCAGCTTTAGGTCCCAGTCCATCTTGAACTGGCTGATCTTAGTTGATGGAAGGTATGATTTCTGTGTCTAAGGGTGACAAAATCACTGATAATTCATGATCCAGAACATCTATGGCAACCTTTTTAGAATATGTCTATGAATGAGAAAGCTTGGACTGAATTCTGTACAATCAAATTAGCTGTCTGAAGTGGTTACCTGAAGAATTAGGCTTGAAGTTTGTATTTTTGACTTTTTTTATTCCATTATTTTATTTTCAGAAGTAAAGATATTTGCCTATTAGCCAGATAATAAATAGAGGACCAAAAATAGACTTGTGTCACTGTGACGTTTTCAGCAGTCTCCTTCAAAGTAGGGGCTGAATGACATCGTCTGACCCACTTACTGTGGTGAGCCCAGATATGCTCAACTCAGGAGCTAATTCATCGATCCCTTGCTTTTTCTAATTAGAGAATTTAATTAGTCAAGCCTTGCTCTCGGGTTCACATTCCAGGCTCCATGCCAGATGAGCTGCTTGACTCAGTGACATCTTCATCAGCCTCAGCTGCCTGTAGAATCGGCCATAAGAGATGAGACATTTGTTAATGTGTGGATAACTTCAGATCCCTAGCCCCCGATCCTCAGCTCTTCTTGCTGAGCCAATAGGGACATGGAAAGGGAACGTTCTCGCCTGACTGAACAATGATTAGTTACTCTGCCTGAATTTGACGGCACTTAATACTGATAATCTAATAAATTTATACGTCCAGGAGAAAATGTTCCCTGTAAATAGAGTGAGGTTTTCACATCTGCAGTTTTTGCCACCAATGTCGTGCCACAAGCATTGGTTTGATCAGTCAGCTTTCAGAAGCATTGACCTTGATGTGTTTAGTGACTGTCCATATGATATGATAATGACAAACAGCAAAGAAATTGAGTGCTGGCAGGGGGAGTGAAAGCTTCATCCATTTTTCACCCTCGGGTTTCATCTCTAAGAAAGAATTAGTACAAAAGGCGGGTAATGTTTCGGGGTTTTTAGGTATCTTTATCAGTCTACAGATCTTATTATCAAAATTTTGATCAATATAAATTGGCTCTGTGTTGGATGGTGGAATATAATTTCAGTGTGCCAGTGATGTTAAACTTGGAAGTGTGGCAAACAGTGAGGATAGCAGCAGGTGCAACAGGATATGGCTAGACTAGTGGAGCAGGCAGATTTGGCAGATGGAAGTAGAGAAGTTAGCTGATGCACTTTGGCAGAAGGGATGTAGAGAAACAGTGGTATAAAGACGTCTCCAAAGACGTACAGGTATGTAGGTTAATTGGCTGGGTAAATGTAAAAAAATTGTCCCTAGTGGGTGTAGGATAGTGTTAATGTATGGGGATCACTGGGCGGCACGGACTTGGAGGGCCGAAAAGGCCTGTTTCCGGCTGTATATATATGATATATGATAAAGAGTGGTATAAAGAGTGCTTATGGACCGAGGGGCCTGGACCTACCAGTGGCGGGACATGTTCAAAGAGTACTAAGCCTCATATCGAAGGTATTTATTCACAAAATGCTGGAGTAACTCAGCAGGTCAGGCAGCATCTCGGGAGAGAAGGAATGGGTGACGTTTCGGGTCGAAAAACTTATTCAGTCTGAAGAAGGGCCTCGACCCGAAACGTCACCCATTCCTTCTCTCCCGAGATGCTGCCTAACCTGCTGAGTTACTCCAACATTTTGTGAATAAATACCTTCGATTTGTACCAGCATCTGCAGTTATCTTCTTATACTAAGCCTCGTATATTGGATCTTGGGTTTCATAAATAAAAAACAGGAAATTATCCTGAATTTATGCTTAAAGGTTTTTTGGTTCGGCGTCAATTTGAGAGTTGTATCTGGTTCACATATTAAGAAAGGTATGAAGATCCCTCAGTAAATGCAGCTTAGATTTTCCAGAATGGTCCCAAAAATAAGGGATTTTAGCTATAAATTTGATTTGGAGAACTTGGGGCTGTTCCTGTAAGAAAGGAGTTTGAGTGGAGATTTGATAAAAATCGTACAAGATTACGTCAGATGTTCCTGTTCCTATTGGCTGATGGTTCGGCGCATTAGAGGACACCAATATAAGGCTCTGGGCAAGAGATACAGAGGTGGTGTGAGGAAGAAATTATTTACATAAATGACTTCTTCCTCATAAATACGTAGATGCCAATGAGCTGCATGTGAGGGTGGTAGAAGAAGTCGATCAATGATCTCAGAAAAAAATGACATAGCTACATAAGGAAATAAACCTGAAGGGTTAGGACAATGGAACTAACTGGATTGCTCAATAGCAAAACACCATGGACTGAATGAGGGGAATGGCTTCATTCATTACCAATGGTATTCATCAAATTCTTAATGTCAGGAAGAAGTTTAATTCCTTCCCAGTCCCGTTGCTAAAATGTGTTAAGCACAGCCATTGTGCTACAGAATTGTAAAAGTACAAGATTTGCCCCACTTGGAATGTCGACTTGCTGTCTCAACTGTGGGGGAGTAAGAAAGTTAAAGGAGTTGTCTGACAAGTTTATTGGGAGTGGCTGCATTCTATTGGCATGGTTTCTCCTGGAAGTCAGGAGTACTTCAAAGTCACAAAGCAAACTGCTGGAAGGACTTATCGAGTCAGGCAGCATCACTGGAGGGAAATGGACAAACGACGTTTCTGGTCAGGACCTTTCGACGTCTTTGTTGGAGAGACTAGATTATAATTAATCCAGCTCTGTTGGCACAGTAAGTCTGCAACTCTGCCAATAATGTAACCACCATGAGCTCAAAACCTTCCATTCTTCAGCTTTCCAGCAATTTAAGACTGGCATTATTGGAGCAAAGTTGTTATTTACCAGTTTGCCAACCACTTCTCCCTTCCTCCCCCACTCTACACTATCCCTAACTATGTTCAACGTCTTGCTTCCTTGGGCTAAATCCTTTATTCACTGATCCAGCATTATGGCACTGTGGATTTGATGACAATTGGAGATTACTGCAGTGGCTGAGTTTGCAGTGCTGTGAAGAGTTGCGATTAAATATAAATTGCAGAGCCCTGGGCTCAGAATTTACTACGATCTGCATTATTCTCCATATGCTGTTTCATGCACAGGATAGTGAAAAATAAAAGCATTCGATTGATGAAAATGCCAATGGCCAGAAAAGTGTTCATTTATTCTTTCTTTGATATTTTATGCAGCTACCACCTTATCCAGCTGTCTTTTCTTAACATGAAAGATTATAACTATCACTTTCTTTATGTTGAGAAGAGAAAGCTGAGGGGTGAACTGTTAAACTTCTTAATGTTAAGAAAAGATTTAATAATGTAGATTTAGAAATCTTTTCACATCATGAAGTCCAAAACTAGTGCTATAATCATAATTTAGTTGCAAATTAAATCGAAAGACTTTAGAGAAAGAACTGAAGACTCAAGAGATTGCAGATACTGGAATCTGGAGCAAAAAAAGGAGCTGCTCGAGGAACACAGCAGGTAGGTCAAGCTTCATTTGCGAAGGGAAATGGACAGTTGGTATTTTGGATTGAGACGAGTCCTGGTGAAGGGTCTTGACCCTAAATATTGACTGTCCATTTCCTTCCCCATGTGCTGCCTGACCTACCGAAGTTCCCCCGGCAACTCATTTTTTGCAAGACAAAGAACTGTTTACCGAGGATGGTAAGAATGGGGAACTCTGCCCTGTGGAGCAGCTGTGGTGAAGAGCAAAAAAATGGATTTGGGGAGGAGTTAAACAAGTTGTTGTTGTTGTTGTTCGTCCTTCGGGTTCGAAGATGACCATTACTTCACTTTCAGTTGGAGGATTGGTGACTGTGGGTCCGGAAGTGACTGGTGAGGCCAATCCGGGCCCGGAAGGCACGCCCACACGTAGGACACAAGTGGATGGGTGCTGCAGTGGAAATGGAGGTAGCCCGGGCCTTGCGCGCGGTGCGTTTCCTCTGGGCCTCTGCAGTGCGTCTGTTCTCTGCTGCACGGTTAAACAAGTAAAGGAGGAAGCAAAGTGCATATTGCAACAGGGTTGACTAGTGGCACACAATTCTTTCGCTGTGTGGGCCATGTTGGCAACCCAAAGCACCCCTGTGCAAGTGACCAGGGAAGTTCTGAACTACTTGAAACTTCCTTGATACGGTCATTCCTTCTGAACTCTGACATTGGACAGCTGATGGAGTGCTAATTTCCTGCAGGGAAATCTCCTGGTTGAAGCTGTGCCAGGTTAGAATGCACGTGGTCTGTTAAATGTAAGTTGTGCACCCCTGGGTTGGATAAAGCAAGGTCCAAATGGAGCATAAAAGTGTGTGGTTGGAGCAAGTGGTCGTTTCTGCTCAGAAAATATAATTCCATGTCATGTCATTGCCGTTTGCCTTTCTATGACGTTGGGACTAGCAATGTTTAATCTGTATCTCTCAGGCGTTCAACAACAATTCACAATGAACTTGCCAGATGGTTAAGGCCAACCACCAAGAAGACACAAACTTCAACAAAATGAAAAATGTCCCTGTTTACTGCACTTCGAAAATCAATTAAATTTACTGAAGATTTGCCTTGTGGTATTGGGATAAGCTTGGCAGTTAATTCAATATGATTGCAGCAAAATACTGCATTCCACAGCAAAGGCCGTGCCACTCGTATTCCCAAACTTGCATTGGACAAATTATCTGTAGTTTCCAGCAATTTTGCTTTCGTTTTGCACTCAGCTGAGAATGAGAGTCAGACATTCTCAATTATGATAGTAGCCATTGGGGAGTCGTTGCTAGGATTAGAATCATAAAGGCATACAGCGTGGAAATAGGCTCTTCAGCCCAACTTGTACATGCCAACCAAGAAGCCAATCTAAACTAGTCCCATTTCTCTTTGTTTGACCCATATCCTTCGAAACTTTTCCTGTTTGTGTATCTGCCTAAATGTCTTTTAATTGTCGTTAGTGTGTCTGCCTCAACTACTTCCTCTGGAATCAGAATCAGAATCCGAATCAGAATTACCTTTATTGTCATCCAAAAAAAACCAAGTCTTTTGGACGAGATTTCGTCACCCACAGTCCAACAGTAAGAGCAATAAAATAAGCAATTACACACACAGCCACAAACCAACACAAAACAAACAAAAAAAAACATCCATCACAGTGAGTCTCCTCCAGTCACCTCCTCACTGTGATGGAAGGCCAGAATGTCTTTTCTCTTCCCCTGCCGTCTTCTCACGCGGTCAGGTTGTTGAAGTTGCCACATTCCAGGCCGCGCCGGACGGTGAAAGGTCCGCAGCGGGCCGACCCAAGCCCCAGCAGATTGTTCCAGAAATGGACAACCTTCTGTGTGGAAAATGTTGCCCCTCAGGTTCTTATTAAATCTTTCACCTCTCACTCTAAACCTATGCCTTCCTATTTCATGATCCCTCGATCCCTAGCATTGTGTGTATTTACCCTGTCTATGCCCATCATGATTTTATGCATCTGCTTAAGATCACCTCTCGGACTCCTACACTCCAAGGAATAAAGTTCTGGCCTGTCCAACTTCTCCCTAAAACTCAGTCCCTCGAGTCCAACTGTATCCAAAATGATATATGTGTTTTGAGAAAAATGGCCACAGGTGAATCTGTCTACTTCCTTTACCTTTCCTGGTGGTCATCCAGCTATGTTTTGCCTGACCCTTTGGTGTGGCTACCTCATTAAAACACCTATCTGTGATATGTCAGCATCCCGGATGTCCATGGGTGCATAACCTTTTTCCAGAAGTTAAGAATTGGCATTATTTGGTGAGCATGACTGTAAAATCTAGACTCAACCAGGTCCACAAATAAGGATGTTTCTTTAAAAATGTTCCTTCCATTACTCTTATTGGAGCCAGCATGTTATCTTTCCTGAACTGTCATCTTGTCTATCATTCTTTTAACTAACTATCTCACTGGGAGCTTGATCGATCAATAATAATGCATTCTTACTGCATTTTAGTGGAGGCTGCAGAATTGCAAGTTGTTTTTAGGTGAGCTTTTTTGTCCTCTGGCAGCATGTTCCAGAGATGTACCACCTTCTGTACGGAAAAAGTTCCCTCACAGGTTCTTATCACTCTCTTTCCACTCTCGCCTTACTTGATTCCCCAATCCTGGAAACAAAATGGTGTGAATTACCCTACTTATGCCCCTCATGGCTTTAAAAACCTCTGTAAGATCACCCCTCTGTCTCCGACACTCTGAGAAATAAAGTCCTCGCCTGACAGCCTCTCCCTTTCACTCAGTCCTTCGAGTCCTTACAATATCCTTGCAAAGCCAGACAACTAGGAGAGTGCCACTCAGCGACAAGAACTTATTCCAGCATTTGATTATACCATGGTCGACCTGTTCCCTAACTTCATCTATTCAACTTGGTTCATAATGCTTAACAGCCTTATTAACAAAAAAATTTAAATTGGTTTGACGTTTTGGAATTGACAATTTGTGGGACAATATTCCACATTTCAACAAGCGGATGATTCAGATAATTGGCATGTCCTGACCTATGCATCAATGATAACACATTTGACAGTTTCTTCACATGTCCTGATGTGAGCTTTCTCAGTATAGTTGCAACACATTAATCCATCAATGCATGTGGAAAATAGCACAGCAATGGCCTGTTCAGATGGAGCAGGACGAATCCATCTAGCAAATCAGTCGACTCTCAATCTTCAGCGTAATTATGGAAGACAGCTAAGAGGTGCTGCCTTCACAGCTTACTGATATCCTGTCTGGATTTTGCCAGCAACACACAGTGCTAGGCCTCTTCAGAACATGGACCAAAAAGCTGAACTGCACTCGTAGGTTGAGAGTGAGTGGCTTTCACACAGTATTTGACCAAGTGTGGCATAAAGAGTCCATGGTAAAAGTGGACAATGGACACTCCAACAGTGGAGTCATACTTCACATAAAGGAAGCCAGTTGTATTTATTGGAGATCAATCATCCCAGCACCAGAACATCACTGCAGGGGTTCCTCAGGACAGAAAGCTGGGTCCTTGAGCTGCTTCATCAATCACGTTCCTTGCATTATAAAGTCAGAGGAGGAGATGTGCGCTGCTGATTGCATAACACTCAGTTTAGTTTGAACCTATTCAGCTTATTGCCAGATTTAGAAAAATAACATTTGCACTACACGAATAATAGGGAATGACCATATTCAATATGGCAGAGTCGAGCAAATTGCACTTGACATTCAATGATATTGCTATTGTTGAGACCCCCACATTAATATCAAAGTGGTCATTATTGGCCAGACATTCAACTGGACTCATAGACACAAGGAACTGCAGGGGTGGGTGGGGGTGGGGGTTGGGGGGGGGAAGGTTGGCGTTGGTTTGTAGATTTCAATTCAATTAACTCTCCAAATTTTAGTAACTAACCTACGACTCCCCCTCCCCCCTGTTTACCCTTCTCTTCCCTGTGCCACACATTACTGTGCACCCATTTCTCCCTTTCTCCTTACTCCCGTCTCTTCTGGCAGTATTCCTTCCTCTAGCTTCACATTTTGCGCATCTTGTAACCTTATCTCCTTATTTCACAATTTTCATCTTTTCATCTCTGGCCCTTGTCCAACAACCTGCAAATCAAAACAAACCCTCAGCTGTATCCACCTATTACTTGCCAGAGTATGGTATCACAAAATGCTGGAGTAACTCAGCAGGTCAGGCAGCATCTAGGAGAGAGGGAATGGGTGATGTTTCGGGCCGAGACCCTTCTTCAGAGTATGTTGCTTGCCAGAGTATATATACTTGCCAGAGTATGTTCTGCTCCCACCTCTCTTGCAGCTTTCTCCCCTCCATAATCAGTCTGAAAAAAGGTTCTAACCTAAAACATTGCCTCTCCATGTTCTCCAGAGATGCTGCCTGACCTGCTGAGGTACTCCAGCGCTTTGTGCCTTTATTTTTCATTCAACCTGATTAAACAGAGCAGAGGCTACGTACCCTGTGGTGATTGACTTGTATCCTGACACTTCGAAAGTCATTCTACTACCTACAAGGCACAAATACGGGGTGCGCTGGGATATTCTCCTCTTGTCTACATGAATATGAATATTGCTTCACACTGTCCAGGACAAAGCAACCATCTTAATTTTGATACCCTAACCATTACCCGAAATGATCATTCCCTCCACCATCACAGTGGCTGCAGTTATACCATATGCAAAATACACTTCACTTCGTTAGCTAGTGTACTCCAACTGCAGCTTCCAACCCTGCAACCCAGTACAGGCAGCAGTTACAGGGAATATGATCACCTGCAGATTCTCCTCCTACGTGCATATGTCCTAATCTGGAAATATCTTGTCATTCCTGCGTCAAAATCCTGGGAATCCCCACTCCCACCGTGGGGATGTTTTCAACAGAAGAAGTCCAGCACAGCGGCTCATCACCTAGAAGGCAATTAGGGACAGCAATAAATGCTGGTCTCGTCAGCAATGCCAGGATCCTGAAAAATGAATTATTTAAAAACTCGGCAAATGAATTTGGTTTACTGCATTGCTCCTCGTGATGCATAAGACGGCCTTGTAGAGTGGGCAAAATAATGCTGCACAGATTAGTTCATTATAAATGGCTTGCACAATACAAGGTTAGGGATGACTAAGATGTATTGCGTCTTTGTTTTCCCAGCTATAAAGGATCTCTCAAGAGCAGGGTTCAATGTATTTTTCAGAGAGACAGATTTCTCTTGTACACACTTCTCAGTCAGCTAGTCACACAGTTGGCCTGTAGCTAACCACATCAGCCATTGATTGGAATGACTAATAATGTCCCTTTAATACATGTATGCATTGACTGAAATTTCAAGGCGAGTAAACAATTGCCCAGAGTGCTGGAAACAGTGCGTGTGTTTGGCATGCAATTAATCAGTAATGTAACTACTGGCTCCATATCACCCCTCCCGTCCACCCCTACCAACACCAAAATCTCGGGCTATCTCCAATATGACATTCACTTACCTTTTGTTCTTTTGTCATTCACTTTTTTTCTATTACTACCCTCGAGAGCATTGAATTCTTGCTGACATAATCTTCCATAGACACTGATGCATGGCAGATGCAGTTTAATGTGGATAAATGGGAGGTTATCCACTTTGGTGGTAAGAATAGGAAGGCAGATTATTATCTGAATGGTGTCAAGTTAGGAAAAGGGGACGTACAACGAGATCTGCGTGTCCTCGTGCGTCAGTCACTGAAAGGAAGCATGCAGGTACAGCAGGCAGTGAAGAAAGCCAATGGAATGTTGGCCTCCATAACAAGAGGAGTTGAGTATAGGAGCAAAGAGGTCCTTCTGCAGTTGTACAGGGCCCTAGTGAGATCGCACCTGGAGTACTGTGTGCAGTTTTGGTCTCCAAATTTGAGGAAGGATATTCTTGCTATTGAGGGCGTGCAGCATAGGTTCACTAGGTTAATTCCCAGAATGGCGGGACTGTCATATGTTGAAAGACTGGAGCGACTAGGCTTGTATGAACTGGAATTTATAAGGATGAGAGGGGATCTTATTGAAACATATAAGATTATTAAGGGGTTGGACACGTTAGAGGCAGGAAACATGTTCCCAATGTTGGGGGAGTCCAGAACCAGGGGCCACAGTTTAAGAATAAGGGGTAGGCCATTTAGAACGGAGATGAGGAAAAACTTTTTCACTCAGAGTTGTAAATCTGTGGAATTCTCTGCCTCAGAAGGCAGTGGAGGCCAATTCTCTGGATGCTTTCAAGAGAGAGCTAGATAGAGCTCTTAAGGATAGCGGAGTCAGGGGGTATGGGGAGAAGGCAGGAACGGGGTACTGATTGAGAATGATCAGCCATGATCACATTGAATGGTGGTGCTGGCTCGAAGGGCTGAATGACCTACTCCTGCACCTATTGTCTATTGTCTTATCAGAGTCCTGCAACTAAGTTGTATCTTCCTAGTAAATGCCAGCAGCTCTTTGGCAAAATGCCAGTAAGTTCAGGATGTTCATGCACATCCAAGCACAAAAGTCCCACACTTGAAGCAGATTCTGTTTGCTGTGCTTTGCAGCTAGACTGCAGGAGATTCAGCAAATTTGAGGTCCCCGCCATTTTAAGCTGGACAATCTGCGCAGGAAATATCTGCCAGCCATGTGCTTACATTTCAATTGAAATTACACAGCTGGAAAGAAGGATAAGAACAAGGCAAGGTATTTTTAATTATTTTTGTTTGCTGTAATGGTTTTAATTACTTCAAAGTATTTATGTGATTGTTTATCTTATTTTTAATGGCTTTTTCTTGCTTCTGAATGTCAACCTAAATTAAGGATCAATTGGGTGTGTGATTTTGATGCCTCTGATGTAGTAATAATGAGCAAAAGTTCCTCGGTCTATGGCTATTCAGAGATTCCTCTGGCTCAGTATACAATCCAGTCCAGTACTGAGAGAGAGCTCCTTTGAATGAGGTGCTGATTTTCAGTTGAGTTGCCAAACTACTCAAATATTTCTGAGACTGGATATCTGATCATATCGCATTGCTATTCATGTGAAGTAGCTGTGTATGAACTAATTGACATAATCTCTGCAGGAAGCTAGAGAAAAAATTGCAGGGATCCTGGACAAAATATATGTCATTGTTAGACACAGGTGAGGTGCCGACAGACTGGAGGGTGGCTAATGTTGTGCCTCTATTTAAGAAAAACCTCTGTGGATTATTAAGCCTCACTTCAGTGGTTGGAAAGCTGCCAGAGAGGATTCTGTGGGATAAGATGTACATGCATTTGGAAAGATGGGGGTTGATTATGAATAGTCAGTATGATTTTGTGCTTGAGTAAACGTGTCTCATGAATTTGATTGAGTTTTTGGTAGAAGTAACCAAGAAGGTTGACAAGGGCAAGGCTGTAGATATTGCCTATATGGACTTCTGCAAGGCACTTGAAAAGGCTCTGCAGAATGGACTACTCTGGAAGGTTAGATTGCATGGGATCTAGAGAGGGCTCGCTCACTGGATACAGAATTGACTTTGTGGTCGGAAGCAGAGGGTGGTGGTGAAAGGTTATTTTTCAGGACTGGAGGTCTGTGACAAGTGATGGGTCTCAGCAGTGGGTGCTGGGCTCATTACTGTTTGTCATCAACAGCACCGATTTGGATGAGAATATAGAAGACATGATTATTAAGTTTGCAGATGACATCAAAAAAAGGTGGTCCGTTGACAGTGAAGATGGTTATCGAGAATTACAGCGGGATCTTGATCAGCTGGCTGGGTGGGGCAAGGAATGGAAAATGGAGTCTGATTCAGCTAAGTACGAGGTGTTGCATTCTGTGGTCAAACCAGGGCAGGACCTTCACAGTAAATGGAAGGCCCTGGGGTAGTGTAGAGCAGAGGGATCGAGGAGTACAAATACGTAGTTCTCTGAAAATGGCATCACCTGTAGATAGGATTGTGATGAAGGCTTTTGACATGCTGACCTTTATGGCAGGAATTCAAGAATGGAAGTCGGGATATAATGTTACAGTTGTACAAGATATTGGAGAGGCCACACTTCGAGTATTGTGTAGGAAGGAACTGCAGATGCTTAAATACACTGAAGAAGACTCAGTCCGAAGAAGGTTCTCGACCCGAAACGTCACCCATGCTCAGTCTGACGAAGGATCGCGACCCGAAATCCACTGAATTACTCCAACATTTTGTGTCTAACTTAGAGTATTGTGTTCAGTTTTGGTCACCCTGATAGGAAAGATGCCATTAAGCTGAAAACAGTGCAGGGAAGATTTACGAGGATGTTGCCAGGACTTGAGTGCCTGAGCTATAAGGAGAGATTGGGCAAGCTAGGACTTAATTCCTCGGAGCCCAGGAGACGGAGGGGTGATCTTAAAGAGGTGTACAAAATCAAGAGAGGAATAAATAGTGTGAATCCAAAGTCTTTTCCCCAGGGATGGGAAATCAAAAACAAGAGGGCGTTGATTTAAGTTGGGAAAGATGTAATAGGAACCTGTGGGGCAACTTTTTCACACAGCATGGTGGATATATGGAATGAGTTCCCAGAGAATGTAGTTGAGGCAGATGCTTAGATAGGAAAGGTTGAGAGGGATATAGGCCAAAGGGCGGCACGGTAGCGCAGCGGTAGAGTTGCTGCTTTACAGTGAATGCAAAGCCGGAGACTCAGGTTCGATCCTGACTACGGGTGCTGTACTGTAAGGAGTTTGTACGTTCTCCCCGTGACCTGCGTGGGTTTTCTCCGAGATCTTCGGTTTCCTCCCACACTCCAAAGACGTACAGGTATGTAGGTTAATTGACTGGGTAAAATGTAAAAATTGTCCCTAGTGTGTGTAGGATAGTGTTAATAGTGTTAGTGTGCGGGGATCGCTGGGCGGCGCGGACTTGGTGGGCCGAAAAGGCCTGTTTCCGCGCTGTATCTGAAATATGAAATATGAAATATGAAAATATATGCAAACAGGACTAGCTTAGATGGGACATCCTGGTCAGCATGAACGAGTTGGGCCAAAGGGCCTATTCCCGTGCTGTATGACTCTTACACTATTCCAACAGTCTTCACTTCAAAGGCTTTAAAGCATTCTGCAGTGTTTTGAAAGGAATATGAAAGATGCTATATAAATCACGGGTCCTTTTTCAATATGAGATACACTAAGTGGTCTGATATTTGAAGCTGAGATGGTTTGTTTCCTTAATATGGTTGAAATGATTCAGAATCAATAATCATGGGTTCTCAGCCTTCCCGGATATCAAAGTTCTTTCGCTTTGTTTCAGAGAAATTAACGCAATTCAAGCTGCAATCCAGAAACGTGTCTGAGGGGATGTTTCAGCTCTCTCACATATCGAGGAATCACAATTCAAATCACAGAACGTGGTCATTTCAGATCCACGCAGATTAGTGGCAACATACAATTCACATGTCGCATCAAATCTATATACCTTGCCTCATGAAAGTAGATGTTTGAGCACACCTACTGTACAGCACTGGTATGGCATTTCCACTCTCTGTCAGTGTGCACGTGTCTTAATTACTTTCCGAATTGTCCATTGTTTTGTTTGCCTGGTCTACTGGGATTGAGTTAGAGGCTTCCTTAATCTCATTGTGGATAACATGGTTGCAATCAGCAATCATCTTTAATGTATCCAGGACAGAGATAAAGACGAGAGTGTGACCCCACCAATCCACATTCATCCTAAGAGCAGAATATGTTGGGAACCCTGATCAGTTCGGGCAGCATTGAACCATTAATTATTTTGCTCTCCCCAGATGCTGCCCAACCTGCTGAGTGTTTACAGCATTGTCTTTTATTTCCAGAACGAAAGTTGTTTGATTTTCTTTTACTTCCTTCAACCTGGTTTTTTGATGATTATTTTGGATACATGAAATTTATTGAACATTGTCTCAGAGCCGAAGTCTGTAGTTACTGATATTTGAATGGACGGTTATTTGTGCTGTTCAAATTAATATTGAATGATAGCAATGAAGTGGAAATGGCTGTATGAAACAGCAAATTGTAGAAGATAATTAGTGTTGAATAATAACCGAGCAATGTGACGTGACTCAACAACTATCGAACAGTGACACACTCATCCATTATGAACGATGTATATGATATAAATTGCCTCCTGCCTTAGTCATGATGTGGACCACCTTCAATTCGTCTACCACCGCAACACATTGACAGCGAATGTAATCTAGCTGGCTCCCCACTTTGCACTGGACTGCCTGAATAGGCCATAGAGGTTGCGAGAAGTGCTTGCATCCTGTGGCATTCAACGATAGCTTGGCATTCAACAATATCTTTCCTTCCAATCTCGTAACCAAATTCATGGACCTAGGTCACTCCCCCTCCTTAAGCAATTAGATCCTTGACTTCGTCGTTGACAGACTACAATCAGCATGAATTGGCAACAACACCTCTTTCTCGCTGACCATCAATGAGGCTGGGTGCTCAATCCCCTGCTCTACTCTGTCTGCCAGGCACAGCTCCAACAAATTTAAATTTGCCAATGGTACCGCCATTGTTGGATGACTAATGAGTCAGAGTGGAGGAGGGAGTTTGATAATGTGGTTGAGTGGTGCCAGAACAACAACCTCGCAGATTGTTGACTTCTGATGGCCCATGCACTTTTGTTCATTGGCGGGAAGGCGTTGGAGAGAGTCAGCGGCTTCAAATTCATGGCTGTACACATTTCTGATGATCTATCCTGAGCCCAGTGCATTGATGCAATTATAAAGAAAATTTATCAACACCTCCACTTTCCATGGTTTGAGATGATTTGGCAGGTTGCCGAATACTTTATTGAACTTGTGCATTGTACAAAGGAGCACGTGCTGACTGGTTACATTGCTGTCTGGTTCGGTAATTCGAAGGATGAAGAACAACGGACATTGCAGAAAGTGGTGGATATTATCCGGTCCATCATGCGTACTGACCTCCCCACATCAAAGGGATCACGAGGAAGCACTCTCTTAAGAAGGTGGCTGATATCATCGAAGACCCACACCACCGTCCATGCGCTCATCTCACTGCTACTGTCAGGAAGTACATACCATTACCTCCAGCTTCAAGATCAGCTGCTTCCCATCGGGCTCTTAAACCATCCTGCACCACCATACCTCAGTATGAAACTACAATAGACTTTGCATCATGTACTTTGGCTTGCACAATCATGGCCTGATTTACTTAGAATAACTGATGGCTTACTGAATATTTATTTGTTGTATTACTACATTTAGTGTGCCTTAAAAGCTGCCGCAAGTTAAGAATTTCACTATTCCAATGCAGACCTGGATAATTAAACACTTTTGACTCTTGAGCAACAGTGTTGAAGAAACAAATGCTTCCATGTCATTGACAGTCAATGACCGTTTTGTTTAGCACTACAGCACTTTGGCGGTCAATACAGAATGCCTTTTGGCATCATGGATAGTGTAATTTGTAGTGGAATCATTTTGTTAAAAGGGAGAAGCTTTCTCGAAGTTTTTGGTGTATTGAAAAGTGTAAATCATTCAGGATTCCTTCTTTCTTATTGCCCTGGGAAAGGTCATTGCTAATTTGTCCTTTTATGTAAAGAACCCACAGGGAATAGGTTCAGGGCCACAAATAGTGCTTTGTCTGCTTGCTCTGGAGTCTTCCCATTATTCTTGAGCCTGGTGTGTTTGAAAAAATGAATAAATTCGGTGCAAGCATTTGCAATGTTTCATTTTTTAAAACTTTTTTCAAGTTTTTTTTTTTTTTATAAATATTTTTATTAAACATAAGTACATATTAATAAAATATACTTATCACATACATTCGTAATATTATTAATATTAACAATTATGTCTTATATATTTCTATACTTTTTTTCCCAGAGAGGGAAAGATAGAGAAAAATAAAATAAAAATAAGAAATCCAAATTGGAGAAATGAATGGAGTATTAAAAAAGTTATCTATCATTGAAGATATATCCATGATTTATTATACATAATTCTTCCTCCATTCCATTATTCAGGCCACAGTCAGGTCCTCGCACCAAGTTTTAAATGGATAAAACATTTAATAAGTAATTTGCAAAAGTTGCCATTGCTTGCTTGTTGTAGGAGAGTCAACATAATAGAAATAGGGAGAAAGAAGGGTGGAGGAGAGGACATTTTATACAGCAAACTGGGCACGCCCAAAGATGTCAATGTTTTGTATTTAATTTCTACGCATAAGGAGGAATTACAAACCTTACCTAGATGGTTGCAAATACAAACTTCAGAGAAGATTTTCTTTTGATTTAGTAAAAAGAGGGATCAGGGGTCAGGGGTCCTCGTTGTGAAGATCTCAGATTGCAAGAATATCATCCCGTGGGTATAATCTCTAATGAAAGGGTTGGTAAGCATCCTTGAGTAAGGATTAGACAAAGGTTGTGAGAAATGATTGCATCCTGTGGGTTTGCTTTGACTCAGCTCATCCCACTCAACAAGAGCACAGTTGAGATCCATAGCTCCGTGAATGAAACTAAACATCGGCACGCAGATGTATGGCACTGAGTAGTCTTTTCTAGAGGGAAGTAAAGTTACACTATTAGCAGATAAATTACTCCACAAATCAACAATATTGACAACATGGAAAGTCAAATATCACAAGTTAAAACGAAAATATGTTTTATAACATTTAATCCATTGCCATTCTGAGCTGGGATATGGACAACAATCCCTAGATCTTGTTTAGTTTTTATCAATCTTTGGTGTCCTTTCTGGCTGATAACTTGCATGTTTTTCTTGTTTTTTAGAATTCTCATTTTAGTCTTATTGATTTCAACCATCCTTGTCTGTGTGACCTGTAGCATCGTCTAACACTTAAAAACTCTAATCCTCTGCTTCTCGTCTCCTACACATCTCTGATTTTCATTGCCAGGTACTGATAATGAACCTTCAGCTATCTCGACCTGAAGCTCCTAAACCCCCGCCATCCCTAAGGATGTTTGCTTCTCTATCTCCCTCTCATTCTGTCGGATGCTTCTTAAAAACCTCTTGCACCAAGCGTTCTGGCTTTGGTGCTAATATTCAGCTCAAACGGAACATCTTTAATGCACCTGGATCAAAGTAAAATAACTGCACATCATTGTAGTTTCTGTATTATCTGATTTATCTTTATTTAAGTGAATTTTAATAAGCTTTGTCTGTTATCAATAACCACCATTATTTTTCAGTAAACCTGTACAAATCCCTTATTATATCACTGATAATCACACACTTGTTACCATTTAACTAACCGATACTAATAATAAATTGATGTCATTTTCTGCAGAACTAACTTGATATCAGTGCGGTAGCTTTCTAATTACGTTTATTGTCCAAACTGACTAATGTGTCAAGGTCAGTCCTGTCGAACCCTTCAACTGTCATTGCACCTATATTTACCCATAATTTTTCATCTAACAAGCCAAGTATCGCCACACTATAAATAGAAATCACCAACAGTACATTTGCAGGTCTTGGGAGGACTGAATTAACTGTTTCTTTTGAATCTTCCGCAATTTGGAAATTATACCATCTGTCAGGACAAAGCTCAATAATTGTTGCTGGATTGAAAAGCATAAAAATGACAGTACTGGGAATTTTAAAATAAAAATAGAGCACACCAGAAATACTCAGTGGATCGGAATCAATGAAAGATCATTAACCTGAAACATCAACTCTGTCTCTCTCACCACAAAAACCACCCGGCCTCCTCCAGCGCCACAGTGAGGCCCACCGGAAATTGGAGGAACAGTACCTCATATTTCGCTTGGGCAGCTTGCAGCCCAGCGGTATGAACATTGACTTCTCCAACTTTAGATAGTTCCTCTGTCCCTCTCTTCCCCTCCCCCTTCCCAGTTCTCCCTCTACCTTCCTGTCTCCACCTATATCCTTCCTTTGTCCCGCCCCCCTGACATCAGTCTGAAGAAGGGTCTTGACCCGAAACGTCACCCATTCCTTCTCTCCTGAGATGCTGCCTGACCTGCTGAGTTACTCCAGCATTTTGTGAATAAATACTGATTTCCAGCATCATTTGCTTTTAAACAGTTATAAAATTTCCAAATGGGGGAAGATTCAAAAGAATGAAACAATGGGTGAATGCCTTGCTTGTCACATTGGTAGTTTGTACTTGTAGCCTGCAGTGCATTAGATGGCAGAATGAAATGCAAAAGGCTTGTCATCTGCTTAGTATGTGGTCCTGAATAAGCAACTGAGATCAGATGTTTCATTAAATGTTAGACTTGTTCTCTATGTCTTTATTTCAAATTACATGTCATCTGTGAAATAGCATTTCAAAGGAAGCTGACCAATCCACACTGAGGCAATGTGCTGGTTTCCATGGAATCCATAGCAAAAGTCAATGGGGGAAACCTGGAGAAGGATTTGGAGATCATCTTGTAACAGGAATGCTTTGTGACAGGAATTCATCAGTTTTGAATTTGTTTAAGTACAACACATGAACAGTCGAAGCTTACAATTGTGAATGAAATCAAATTAAACAGATGGTTTTTATATGTAAAATAAAATCCTAATTCCAACCTATCAGAGTATAAACTGAGGGCAAGGTATCTTACAAGTGTTGGCCTAGTATTATAACCACATTAACCTACATTGTTGGCACGATGCCCATCTCTTCAACTTCTGTGGGCACAGTATTTATATTTAGGTTTGCGCAAATTGATCTCCAGATGGCATTAACCTCAATTGCTGCTCATATTGCTAGCTGTATCCTGCACTGAAGGTGAGACATTTCAAGTTTCATTGCCATGCATCTTATTTTTAGTGAATATTTCTAACTTTCTTTTTCTTTTCACTTGGTGTTTCCAGTCTTTCTTGAAGGCCTGGACGCTGGAGTGCAAACTATTCGTCTTTTGGCACGAGGCCCATTTTGAACAGAGTCAGAGTCTAGGTTGTCAGAGTCAGCAGACTTTGTAACCGATGACCATAACTCTGCAGTTTAATCCTCTTCAGATATCTATTTTCTAATTTCCATTACCCTAGGTGTATTGGCCAGTAAGCATACATGTAGCTGCCCTGGTTCATCAACGTATTTATTAAATAGCAAGGATATGAATCTAACATCTAAAATGAAATGATGAAAATAGAGAGGAGGACAGAATTCACCACTATATATACTGCAGCACCTGATTTTAAAGAAAATCCCTTATCTGGAACTCTCTGGTGATGTCATCTTCTAGCTTAGTTTCCATTTTTGCTTCATTATACTTCCGTAAAGCACATCAAGATGTTCAATATTAACGGTACTTTACAAGTGAAACTTGTTCATCGAATGCCAAGGCAAGAAGGTCTTAGATTGAATGATTAGATTTCAATTAATTCATTCTATGGTTCAGGGTACTTTAGTGAATATTTGTTGGGTTTTTTTTTAGGTTGCCTGAATAATGCTGATTATCTCAAATCGCAGCAGAGCATTATTTTTTTCCCCAGCAGTTTGTCACATCTGAATGACCAGCTAAGCCAACACAGGTGAATTTCCAGAGTAACCCTTATTGATGTAGACAAGTGTTGCATTTAGTCTTAATCCAAATACGGACAGCTGATTTCCAACCCTAAATGACATTGTTGAGTCGTAATGGCAGTTTGGCTTCATGAACTCCTTTATTGATCCTACTAGGAGTGTCATTAGTCCCAGTATACTTGGCCAGAGCACTTGTAGGTTAAGGAGCTGGGAGGTGGTGGAGAAAATTAGATTAGCCTTTTTCATTCCTGACTGATAAATTGGATTGACAAGTTTAATTTCACATCCGAATAGCCCAGCGACACACAGCACCTAAGTCAAAAGGCGTTAACATTGGTCTTGGTCACTTGCACAGTAGATGGGATGGCAAGTGGTGGCCAAGTAAACAATTTGCAATCATTTGTTCTCGTTGGGTCCGAAAGGACTGGAGGACTAAAGGCACATAAAAACCTTTATCCTCCAATAATCATGAGTTGAATGTGGAAGCAGGTTTAACTTGGTGTGTCGGGATGGCAGGGAGTAACTGACGCTGATAGTGAGGGGTGGGCAGGGTGGGCAGGTGGTCACCAAAGTACATATGGCCAGGGGTCCAGAATGCACTCATGGTGCCACAGAGCAGAGTGTGGATAATCAACAATGAGTCAATGGTTCTGTGATTTTGTTTGCCTTTTCAAAACTTGTTTTGGGTGATGACTGTTCATCAAAAATAAATAAATTCCATTACCTGCCTTATTTCATTTGAATCACACTCCTACAATCTTATGAACTCCACACTGAGTTCAGAAAACAAAATCTTTCTGTTCTGTAGTGGAAGCTGCTCTTGTGGTGTCTGTATGTGTCATAGCTAGAGGATCGCAAATTGGTCCAGCAAGGCTTTTGAACACAAGCTGAGTCATTTAATCTTACATTCTGAGATGGCAAGTGAATGCAATCTTGCTTCTCATTCCTTCTCTCCCGAGATGCTACCTGACCTGCTGAGTTACTCCAGCATTTTGTGAATGAATGCAATCTTGCTTTTTGTTTTATAAAATGGGCAGCTTTGGTCACTGGTGGTTTTGTGCATATGTGTGTGTGCGCGTGTGTGTGCGAATGTAGGCACTGCAGTTGCTAGAGAGGGTCTGATGTGTTCCATTTCCACAGCGTCAGGTGATAAAGCCAGCCCTGCATTCTGAGCAGAAGTTGGAGCCACAAACTTTTCTCCTGGGATAAAATGTAAGGAGATATACTTACAGAGCGTATGATTTTTGTTAGCATGTTTTAAAAATTTCTGGGAAAGACAGAGAATATAATCTATCCAAGTTTGCTGATAATACAAAGCTAGCCGAGAAAGTGAACTGTAAAAACGAAATGGGTTTAACTGAGTAACGAAGAAGGTGGCAGACAGTAAGTTTATGTTCAGGGAACGTGACATTATTATTCTTAAACAAATAATGGAATAATAGAAGGTGTCAGACATGCGAAAACCACCATCATGCCTGTTGTCTAAAGAAGGGTCTCGACCCGAAACGTCACCCATTCCTTCTCTCCCGAGATGCTGCCTGACCTGCTGAGTTACTCCAGCATTTTGTGAATAAATCATGCCTTAAAGTGCTTTTTTAACCAGACCCACAACTGCACTTGATGTCTTTGGCCTTCCAGCTCCAATACATGGCCAACAATGCTGCCACAACCCTTCCACAAGGCATGGTGGACCCAAGAGCTGCAACCAGGTTGTAGATGGCAGAAACTGGACCCTGTCCGCACACCTCCCTAAGGGCCTTCTGGTAGTCAGGCATGTTTGGACACGGTGGAATTTAAAAAAAAAAATAGATTAATAAATAAATTCCAAAGTTATTTGAAAGTTTGTTACTGTTGCTAATTGATTAAAACATAAAATGTGCAAGGTGCAGAAAGGAACTGCAGATGCTGGTTTGAACCAAAGATAGACACAAAATGTGGAGCATAAAGGGACAGGCAAATATATGCGTGGTTAGGCCACACTTGGAACACTGAGTTTTGGTCACGTTGCTGTAAGAAGGATGTCATTAAGCTGGAAAGAATGCAGAGATTTACGAGAATGTTGCCAGGACTTGAAGGGCTGAGCTATAGGGAGAGGTTAGACAGGCTGGGTCTTTATTTCTTGGATCGCAGGAGCATGAGGGGTGATCTTATAGAGGTGTAGAATATCATGAGGGGAATAGATAGGGTGAATGAGCTGAGTCATTTACCCAGGGTAAAAGAAAAGAACATCAGTTTAAGGTGAGAGGGGCAGGATTTAATCCGAGCCTTTGGAGCAACTTTTTCACTGAGGGGGAGGTCAGTATATGGAACAAGATGTCAGAGGAAGTAGTTGAGGCAGGAACTTTAATAGAATTTAAAAGACACTTGGGTAGGTACATGGATAAGAGAGATTTCGAGAGACATGAGCCAAACACTGGCAAATGGGACTAGCTTAGATAGGGCATCTTGGTCAGCATGGACAAGTTGAGCCGTGGGCCTTGTTTCCTTGCAGTATGACTCTATAATAAAGAATGATAAATGAAATATTTACCTACATGAACTTTTTAAAGTAAGATCAGTGATCCCATTCAGTTGCCTGCCCCCATTCACCTACTGTGACGTAAAACTGAAGGTTCCTGTACAAATGTATGCAGGCCCTTGGAACAACAACGTATGGAATTTAACATAGAATCAAAATGCTGGAGCCAATCAACACATCAGGCAGTATCAAAGCAGGGAGAGACAGAGCATTTTGTGTTCTGGTTCTGGTTGATTAATGCGCAGACACCTCATAAGTGGTTATCTCGCGCAGGTGATAAAAATTAGTCAATCGGATATGTTGTTTTCCTATCTGTAGACTCACTGAGCGCTTCCAGCAACTCCAGCTTTTGTTTAGACTTCTGCCTTCTAGTTTTTTTTTGCCTTCTGACGACAAGTGAAATTTCCTTGGGTAGAGCACATGATGCGATGCATTCCCGGAGATGGGAATGCATAGATGCAGGCACAACCTACGTTAGTGCTGCAGGAAGTCGAGATGTACTACCACGTGCAGTGTGGCTGGCTGGTGGGGCCATGAAAAACCATTGCCATGCCATCAGCATCTCCCCTCATGGTTCTTGCGCTTTGTGAAGACAACTTCAATCAAACAATGAAACAGCAAATATTTAAGTGCCCAGCAAGTCACAGAGCAACCATGTGGAGCAAAGTCAAATTAATATTTAATAATCCAAGATCAGACGTGAAACATTTTTTAAGGCTGAAAAGTCGGGAGCAGAAGGAAGAGCAAATAGGAGTGCAGGGTCAGAAGATGGACCTGAAGCATTCCATCCACATTGTTGGATCAGCTGCGTGTTGAATGTAAATACACAGGGATCAGGAGCTTATTTAAATCCTGTACAAATAACAGCATTTCTGGATAAAGTTCTTTTCTCAGCACTGAACAATCTGTTGAGAGAGGGTGCACAGCGATTAGACTAATCTAAGTAGCACAAAATCAGCATCTTATAGAAACTAAGTGTTCGTGATATTCAACACTTCATTCGTATTCAAGCAAACAGGTGCAAGAGATGAGTATTTTTTGCCATTCAGTGAGATTGTAGATGAGACTGTGACCTTTCCATATGTCTGTCTATGCCCCAAAGCCATTAATGACTTTTAATTATAGAAAATATAGATTTAAAGCTAAATCCTTTTTTTGTGGAAGAAAAATTACAAACACCCACCACACTTTGTTTGTGTAGAATCAGCTCCTAATCACTAATGTTTTTTTCATCATGCAACCTAGATTTCCCAACCAGCAGAAATAGATTATCTGTGAATTACAAAATCAATGTCTTGAAAACTTGAATCTTTTAAATTCCAGAGATTATATCATTTCCCCAGTTTTGAAGATTCACTTAACCTGTTAATATTTGCTTGTAATGTTGTACTTCCATCAGTATCATTTCCAGTGCCTGTCCATCTGCATGGTGTTGGTGAAGTTAAACAGGCAGCTCTCTGCCCCATCATCCACATTGTGAATGAACATGGTGAATCATTGTGGTTTCACACAAAACCCTGCGGGGCACCACCAGTCATGTTGTGTTAATTAGAGTACTTGTTCATTATTCCTCCCCTTCTCAATTTTGGTCTCCTAATTTGAGGAAGGACGTCCTTGCTATTGAGGCAGTGCAGCGTAGGTTCACGAGGTCAATCCCTGGGATGGAGGGACTGTCATAGGAGGAAAAATTGGAAAGACTAGGCTTGTATTCACTGGAGTTTAGAAGGATGAGATGGGGATCTTGTAGAGGCGTATAAAATCATAAAAGGACTAGACAAGCTAGATGCAGGTAAAATGCTCCCAATGTTGGGGAAGTCCAGAACCAGGGGACACAGTCTAAGAATAAAGGGGAGGTCATTTAAAACTGTGAGAAGCAACTTTTTCACCCAGAGTTGTGAATTTGTGCAATTCTCTGCCACAGAAGGCAGTGGAGGCCAAATCACTGGATGAATTTAAAAGGGAGCTCTCGGGGCTAGTGGAATTAAGGGATATAGGAAGAAGTTGGGCATGGGTTACTGATTGTTGATGATCAGCCATGATCACAATGAATGGCGGTGCTGGCTCGAAGAGCCAAACGCCCTCCTCCTGCACCTATTTTCTATGTTTCTTCTCAGTTGATGTCCTTCCCAGGATCATTCCCTCAGTCATTGGCTTTCAATTCATCGACCTTGGTATCACACAGCTTCAGAAGCTTGCGACATCACCGCAGCCTGAATTGCTCTCCAAAGAAAGGTGGAAAGTAGTTGCCTGTGTATTTCTATGCTGCTGGTTCAGTTCATTGGGTGGCGCATATTTTGGATGGTTATCCAGAATAATGGAGCCAAGGCACTCAGCACCATCCCCTTACCACAAGTCAACTCCCAGTGTCGTCACACAATAGCCAGGGGACTTCTGCTGCACACTATGTGCTTTTGTTTTCCTTGACCATCTTTATGATGCCCTTCCATTTATTCTTTATCGTGTCTGTCAAAAACAAGCAGCCCGTGCGGAAGAAAGATTCTTTCTTCCTGGTATGTGCATCGCTCCTTGTGCATTGCCATTCATTGGCCGAAACCAACAGATGTTGCTGATCTAATTCAACATTTATCTTGAGGCATCCGTGTCAAAACAACCCTTAACAGCAGTTCAAGGCCAGAATATTAAAACAAAGCGAAACAACAAATATGGGATCAAAACGTATGAGATTATTAAGGGGTTGGACACGTTAGAGGCAGGAAACATGTTCCCAATGTTGGGGGTGTCCAGAACCAGGGGCCACAGTTTAAGAATAAGGGGTAGGCCATTTAGAACTGAGATGAGGAAAAACTTTTTCAGTCGGAGAGTTGTGAATCTGTGGAATTCTCTGCCTCAGAAGGCAGTGGAGGCCAATTCTCTGAATGCATTCAAGAGAGAGCTAGATAGAGCTCTTAAGAATAGCGGAGTCAGGGGGTATGGGGAGAAGGCAGGAATGGGATACTGATTGAGAATGATCAGCCATGATCACATTGAATGGCGGTGCTGGCTCGAAGGGCCGAATGGCCTCCTCCTGCACCTATTGTCTATTGTCTATTGAAACACAATTTGGGTGAGTTGTAGCTTTGCAGATGACAGTTCTGAACTTGATGCAGCCACATATATGATGACAGTCAGAGAAACCACTTGGTGAAGTGTCTTTCTCTGTTTATTGCATATTCTCCTGATATTCATGATATACAATAACTAATTTTATTACTTAGCCATGGTCCAGTGAAGGAGCTAAACTGTGCAGCTTAATGCCCCGCTTCTGTGGTTCAAACACAAGCTAAAGAGATCTACCCATTGCAGTGCAAAGGCAATGTTGCACTGTACAAGGGCGGTTTCGTCTTTAGAGACATTAAGCTGAGAGCTCTTGCCTTCATATGGATGTCCTAGATTTCAAAAGGTTAAGGATTTCTCTCCAATGTCCTGGCCAGTGCTATCCTTACACAGCATCACTGAACCAGATGACCCAGTTGCTTTCATGTTGCTGTGTAGGATCTTGCTGGATGTAATTCACCTGTCACATTCCCTAGAAGACTAACTATTTTTCCAAAATATTCTTGTGAGTAAATGATGTGATATCCTTAGCACGTGTGACCCATTGAGAAATGTGCTGGAACCAGACAGTCTAGATATTACCCATTCAGGACAGGACCTAGGGCCAGTAATCTGAAGTGAAAGGATAGCCATGAGTACTGGAACCCCATTAAGAGCCCATTGCAGAAGCATTACTGGAGGCTTTCAACAGGACATTGGTTGCTGCCATTGCCTGTAGTGATAGAGTCAGCTGTCAGCGAGCCAGCAATTGGTCATGGACAAGGGTTGCTGCTCCAATTAAGAGGAAAGATTTTAGTCCACTTCAATCTCTTGATGCTTTTTTTTAGGGCTATGCAGAATAATTTGTTTTATTGTGTATGGCCTTCAAATAAAGCACCAGGAGAATGGAGTGGACCAAGGTCTTGTCTCTTGATTGGAGCAGCTGCACATGTCCATGACTTATTAAATTCCACTTGGGTATGTTACAGTCCTATGGTATGATTATTGAATTCTCCAATTTCAGGTAAGTAACCTACAAACGCCCCCCCCCCCCCCTTCGTTTTTCCCCTCTCCTCCCTGTGCCCCACTTAGATGCATACTCATTTCTCCCTTTTCCCTTATCCCCATCAACTTCCACCTATATTCCTTTCTCTAGATTCACATTTCATGCCCCTTCTGGCCTTTTCTCCTTATCTCACGCTTCTCGTCTTTCCGTCTCTGGCCTTTGTCCAGCCATCTGCCAATCCAAAACCCCTTTAATCCATAGTCACCTCTCCCCTTGCCAGACTTTGATCTGTCCCAACCATCTCTCTTCCTCCCTGCTACAATCAGTCTGAAGAAGGATTCTGACCTGAAATGTCACCTATCCATGTTCTCCAGAGATGCTGCCTGACCCGCTGAGTTACTCCAGCATTTTGAGTCTTTTTTAGGAAAGCAACATCTGGAGATCCTCATGGTTACTTATCTAGGACACAATAGCAGTGCTCTGGCTAGTGACACTGGGATTGTACTTGAGGCAAGGGGAATGTGCCAAAAGCCATTATTCCATCACTCCTGAAACTCTTAAGGGAAGAAGCCATCTGGGAGACCTGCCTCCCTCTTGAATCAAAGCAGCTGCTTTGTAATAGGTAATTTACAATTCAGGATAACTCGGACAGAAATACCTCAACGATGTCACAGGCTCCTCCTGACGCTGTGCGATATTGAGAGAATGTGAGCCTGAATTTGGATCAGCAAAAGAACCCACAGTTGTGCTTGTACATTGTTAAAGGAGGAGAAACTTGTGCTTGTGGTGCCGTTTGCAACTCTAGAATGTTCCCAATACCCTGAGAGCCAATTAAGCGTATGTTAGTCACTGTCATAATGTAGAAAAAACAGTAACCAAGTTGCAGACAGCAATTAGATAATTGGTGCAGGTCACTTGCTATTCTTAAAATAGTATCCGTGGGCCCTTTTCTATCTACCTGAAAGTCAAGGTGAGTCTGTTTAATGTATCATCTCAAACAGCTCTTCTGCCAGTGCAATAAGCTCTCAGTATTGTGCTGCAGCTGTCTAACCAGATGAAGTTAGTCTGCTTGCGAAATAGATAATTTAGTTAACTTTCTGCCTCGGAGACTCACACTGTTGTAATGTTGTGGTCCCCTCAAGAAGTATATAAAATTATGAACGGCATAGAACCGGTAGACAGTTAGAGAGAGGCTTCTTCCCCACTGTGGAGATGTCAAATACTAGAGGACATAGGTTTAAGCTAAGAATGGGACATTTTTAAAAGAGGTTTAAGAGGCAAGATGGTATGCACAGAGAGTAGTAGGTGCCTGGAATACACAATCTGTGGTGGGAGGGGGTGTGGGGGGAAGGAGGGGTGATAATAATGCTTAAAAGGCATTGAGACAGACACATGAACAGGCAGCGAATGAAGGCATGTGGATTCTGTAGACAGATGTGCAGTTTAAATTGCATCATGGTCGGCACAGATATCGCAGTTTCTAAGTTGTACTGTTCTATGTTCGAAACTGCCCCTCCAACCGTTCGCATGCTTTCATGTTGCTGCAGATTATTTTTACAGTATGGAAAAGTGTCTCTTATCTGGACAGAGCAGGAAGGGGATTACTCACTGAACCTGCCTAGAGCCAGAAGCAATGATAAGTAGAATTGATGTTTGAGATTTCTGCCTCTGGATTCAGGAGACACAGAGACTGCAGTTGCTGGAATCAGGAGCAAACAAAAAGAATCCTCCAGTGACAGCAGCTGTGTGCGAAACGGAGGAAATGTACGTGAGGGCTCCATCAACTACAGAAGAGGGGAAGCTGAATTTCCAGAACGACAACATTTTCAGGGGTCCTGGAATGGAAAGCCTCACCTTGACAATAAATGGAAAAGAGACAAAGAAAAGGAGAAAAGAGGATAATTGTGTTTAAGAGGGAAAGTGGGAGGATGGTGTAGCCAAGGTAGCTGTGAGGGTCTGTGGGTTCATAGTAGATATCAAGAGAGAGCTGGATATTCAAGAGAGAGCTGGATAGAGCTCTTAAGGATAGCGGAGTCAGGGGGTATGGGGAGAAGGCAGGAACGGGGTACTGATTGAGAATGATCAGCCATGATCACATTGAATGGCGGTGCTGGCTCGAAGGGCTGAATGGCCTCCTCCTGCACCTATTGTCTATATCGGTGGTTAGTTTGTCTCCTCAAATGGAGACAGAGACATCCAGACAAAGAAGTATCAGAGTGACTTCACTCTCGGAGAGCCACTTCATGATGTTGCTATCACATCTGCTACGACCACAAGGTAAATGTCAGGTGAATTGGGGGCAGGGCAAAAGTTGGTGTCAAAGTGAAAAATTGATGAGATCCACACGAATACAGGAAGCAGCACCAATGCGCTTATCAACGTAGCAGAGATAGGGTTGGGGAGGGAGGCAGAGTAGGTTTGGTACAAGAATGGTTCCACATTGACAACAAAGGGATGAGCATAGCAGGGGTCTGTGTGCATAACCATGGCTACATCATTGTTTGTAGAAAGGGGGAACAATTGAAAGGGGGCAATTTGGACTGTTGCAAATAACCCGAATGGCTGTACTTTGGGTTTCCGGGAAAAGGACTTTTGGGGAAACTCATGGTAATTCATAGTTGATTCACAATTGTTACCAATTGGGATGTTACCAACTGGGCCACAGGAGACATTCATCTTCTCAGTCATGTTTGCCATTCAGTTAGATCATTGATCTGTATTTATACCCCCAATTTACTTACCTTTCTATCCATCATTTCTAAGTGGAGCAATCAGTTTGTAAATTCTAGTTTTCTTCTTACTAATATGCAGCTAATTATGCCTTCAGCCTCTTTGAGATTTTGCATATATTTATTTTGAAATCAAAGTCGGCTTTCTTTAAAATAATAATGCAGCAATTCAATCTGCAGAATGATTTAGAATATTGATAATTTTCTTTTTTTCATTGATTTTGATTTTAAAATATAAAACACAATGTTTCTACCTTTCTAGAAGAAGTAAATTAGCGCACAATTTTTTATGAGAAATATTTTTAATCGGGAGGTAATTTTCTTGGTCTCGACAGCATGGGTTGTTTCTTTGTTTTCTTCCTCCGGGGTGTTTTACTCACTGAGTATTCATCGTCACCCCTCTGCTGCTGTACATAACCCTTGCTGGAGTGCTCTCGAGTCATGGCAAGGTGTTAATTAAGATGTCAGTGTGAAAGTTTATATTTAATTATCCTTTGTTCTGTTCTACCTTGCAGGTACTCAGCTGGAGAAATTAATGGAGAGCATGAAGAATGAGATAGCAGCTCATCCACCTGTAGAGGGCTCCTATTCACCCCGCCGAGGAGACTTCTGCATTGCCAAGTTCATCGATGGAGAATGGTAAAGAGAAAATTGCATTCAAAGATTTCCTTCATTCTTTTGCAAAAAGAGCATAGTGGTCAGTTTTCTCTGACAGGTGCAGTATTTGAAAGCAAATCATGTTCAATTCAAGAGCAACACCCCACCAGGATTAATGTAAAATGTCAGTTCATTTTAATTTGTTCTGCCCTTTTTATTGATGTGCAGCTGTGCCTATATTGCAGTCTGCAAGGCTGGAAAGAACCAACCTATTGTGTATCTTCCTTCACTTGACTTTGTGATGCAGAGCAAGCCTTCCTGGAACTGCATCCATCCCACAGGGACCTACACATGTACTGATTGATTGACAATGGCCAGCAAACGCATTTAGCACGTTAAAACGATGACTGATTCAGTGGAACTAACACCAACCTGCATTCAGGTGAAGTCTTGAACATGGCAAAACTCCCAGGACATTTCACATATGACCTATCAAATAATATTCGACAGGAAACCAGATCGGGAAATGTTAAGAAGTAACACAGTAGGTCAGGCAGCATCTCTGGAGAACATCTCTGGTGACATTTCACATGGGGGCCCTTCTACAGGCAGATAGTGGTGGGAAGTGGGGGGGGGGGGGCGAAGGTGGAAGAAATGTGGAAGAAAGGAGGGGCAGGACAAAACCTGGCAAGTAACAGGTGGATTCAGAGGGGCCTTGATTAAGGCCTCAAATGGAAATCCTGCATTTTTCCACCAAGGCATATTATAGGCAATTTTTTAAACCCTGAAGAGATCCAGTTTAGACTGATTGGAGTCAGGCGGAGAAAGCTGGAAGAGAGGTGGAGTAAGATAAAGCCGGGCAAGGGATGAATGGAGGAAGGAAATGCAGATGCTGGTTTAAACCGAAGATTGACACAAAATGCTGGGGTAACTCAGAGGGAAATCAGTGTACCTGTGAGTTACTCCAGCATTTTGTGTCTATCTAAGCGATAAGCGGATACAGGTGAGGGAGGTTTTGATTGGCAGATGGTTGGACAAAGGCCAAAGATAAAAAGACACAAAGATTGTGTGTGACCTCACTCTGGCAGTGGAGGAGGCCCAGGACAGAAAGATGGTATAGAAATGGGAAGGGAAGTTAAAATGCTTAGCAAATTTCTAAGACTAATTTAAAGTCCTTTTACCAGGTGATTTACTTGTTCATGGATCCATGTCCCATGATATAAGGAGGACACTGCTCACTGATTAGTATCTTATCATATCTGATTTCAAATGATTCACTTTGAATATGCAATCGCTGCTGTTAAAGAAACCAATTTTTTAAAAAAATGTTTGCTGGCAGCAAGATTCCATAATCTACAGTAACCCAACAGCAAGGACACGCTACATGCAGACTTTTGCACAACCTGGATACATATCGGCACTGAGATAAAAGACAGTTAATGAAACCATAGTTATTTGCCTCACTGGAAGGAGGATAATAGCTGATGAGAACAAGAAAGCAAAAATAGATTAGCTTGACATCCACTCAGTTGCTGTTTCTGAACTGGGTTATTCTGAATGCATTCACCAGTTTCAAAATGCCTATTCGAAGCACTAAAATGAGTATTATTTCTTTCTGAATATCTTTCAACGGACTCCACACATCTTATTGAATACGGTTTAATTGAAGTAGTTGTACATTTGCTAAATTCTGGGTCACTCCTTGTCATCATACAATACAATACAATACAATACAATATATCATCTAGGGAACATAAGGATTGTGATTTGAAGAAAGACGATGGTCCATTCAGCTGACGTTGTGAGATATGGTAGTCAGGTGATAGAATAATAGGACAGTTGTTAGATAACCATGGCAATCACCTCTGGCATTCTCTCTGCAGCAGTCCCAGACCTGAAATGGGGATAAAGCCCCAGGGATAGAAAAGTTTAGGAAGACAGATCTAAATCCCCTGGTTCTCTAAAAAAAATGTAAATGTAACATTTTACAACAATTGTTTAAAGATTGCCTGTCTTGACGTGTTTAAATACGCTCCACTAATCTATGATCTTAAATTTCGTGATGTCACAGAAACAGAAGATTCACATTGTTATGGTGGCAGAAAAGCTGAAATTCTCCACAATAGGGATCATTTTACATGAGCAGGGCCAGTGGGAATTGTTCTTTGGTGTCAAGTAATCAACATTGTGTGGCCAATTTCTGTCTATTCGTTTTAGCAGACTGCACATTGTACCAATGCCCACAATTTCCTGGATCACTCTGCTAGCTGTGTAAAATTGCACAATCGGTCCCAATATATCTGCTCCCACCACTGTTATTGTAACAAAAGAGATGGCCTAACACATATTCCCTCATTATTTTTCTGGAGATTATAGGTAATTACCCCAAAATATTACCTCCGTTTGTTCTGACAGCATTCCTTACATCTGATATGTTTCTGTTCCAACGTGTACCACGTATAAATGTTAATTTGTGATATAATCTCATGGTCTCAACCCCTCACCAAATCTTTATGATTGATTGAAATGTAATAATTCAAAGAAAAGAAGCTTGTTCATAACTTTACATTTCATTTTGATCTCTGCATTCAGGATGGCATCAACATGCTCATCAGTCTCCCCTTTGTACCTTGTATCGTAAATGTATGGTGTGACACCAAATCACAGCAGATGGAAGATTCCACATTCAGTCACTAATTTTAGAGAAGTTTTATTCTCTCTTTTGGGATTTAACAGCATGTTTTCACTGTTGCTTCTCAACTCTAACCACTGTCTATTGAAAACAGAATGGGGTCAGAATTTGGTGAAGCTGCCAACAATTACTGTCCAGTCTTCAACCACATTTCCAGAGTTTTTTTTGAGTCACTGCCACAATGGACTTAGCTCCTTCAAGAACAGGGGAAAGAAAGTGGTTTTTCTTTGGATTAAAAACATTATAATGATATGAGCAAACAGCCTGTGATAACATTCTACTTCCGACTGCCGAGGTGACACTGCTATTTATTGGCATAATTGGACTGACTGTAAAAAGACAAATTCATCACTGCCATCTGCGTCTCGTCTCTAACTTTAACTTCTGCCGATCTTGGCCTCTCCCTGACTCTCCCATGTGGCTGAGTAAAGGCCAAGCTCAGAGCACACGGGCTGCTTCCTCTATTAGGCACACTCGTGTTGATTGGCAGCACTGTACAATCCATTCAGTATGTTGGAGAAAGAGGTGAAAAGGGTTTGGAGCAAAGTGAGTCCATTGCATTAGTACGATATTAGAAATTGTATATTTATTAGCGAAGCACATTACCATTTGCTCATTTATTGTCATGCAACCGCACAAATCTCCATGCTTGCCTCTACGTTTTTTCAATGCCAGCATGGCTTTTCCCAGTACTCATCAGACGATGCTGTCTTTTAACGGGATACGTTTCATATGGAACATTCCCCTATTAACCACTCATTCTCTGTGCAACTTGATAACTGAGCATTGATAGTTGAGCTCTTCTCCCCTCAGTTCTGCTTTCCTTGAGATCTCATCAGAAGGCAATTGGGATGAGAAGACTTGTTAAGTTTCCGTCCTTCACTTCATGGACATTGAGTTCTTTCTATACACTGTATACAATCACTCCACAGTGGAGGTGATTTAACTCCGTGTAGATCTGGGATCAAAGATGACCACCAGAATTTAGCTTTGTTAAATTAATAACTCTTGTGCCACTTTAGGTTGTGGTTTTGTACTTGGCATCAATCGTAGCCAACAGCTCAATACAAAATGAAGCAGTAAAATTACAGATGCCAGAAATCTGGAAGGATTCAGCTGGTCTGGGGTGAGAGAAATAACATCAGTGTTTCTGGTCGTGGGCTCCACATCAGAACTGGAAATTGAGAAAACGAGCATGTTGAGTTGCATAGAAGCAACCAGGTAGGAGAACAGAAAGAATGTTAATGTAGGGTGCAGACTAAAGTAATCAAGATAGCAATTATTATAAAAAGGAGCAGTCAGAGATAGAAAAGGGCAAATATAAGCAAATTGAAAGGATGTCCTTCGGGCCTCAACATATCCGTACAGAAGGTGAGGTGCTGCTCATCAAACTGACACCAGGCAATTTTGCAGCAGTGTAAGAAGACACAGATGTTGAAGTGAGAGTCTGCCCCACTTCCACTCTAGCTTCTGCATCTTCGGTTCCCTACACTTATTCCCAAGTAGGGCGGCACGGTGGCGCAGCAGTAGAGTTGCTGCCTTACAGCGAATGCAACGCCCGAGACCCGGGTTTCAGGGTGCTGTCTGTACGGAGTTTGTACGTTCTCCCCGTGACCTGCGTGGATTTTCTCCGAGATCGGTATCCTCCCACACTCTAAAGACGTACAGGTTTGTAGGTTAATTGGCTTGGTAAATGTAAACATTATCCCTAGTGGGTGTCGGATAGTGTTAATGTGCGGGGATCGTTGGTCGGCGCGGACCCGGTTGGCTGAAAGGGCCTGGTTCCGCACTGTATCTCGAAACTAAAAGTGGAAAGGTCCTTTCTCTCCCGCCAGACGCCACACCATTTACTGTTTGATTCCAGTACTTTTGTTTTAATTCTGTACAGGGGAGATCGTACCCCCTCCCAGCATCACAACTGTTTTTGTGACGGAGATTTGCCGTTCAGAATTCACCAATCACTACCCAAAAATTGAGATGGGGAATAAAATTTGCCCTCATCTGAATCTGAATCTGAATTACCTTTATTGTCATTCAAAATAAATTGAACGAAAATCATTTGCCACGCTGCCACAACAGTACAGAGTAAAAGACACAAGACACACAATTTTAACACAAACATCCATCACAGTGACTCCTCCAGACACCCCTTCGCTGTGATGGAAGGCAAAAACAAATCTTCTCTCTTCCCCCATGCTTCTCCCACGCACAGATAGTTCGACTTCTGCCGAGGCGACCGAGGCTCCCGACTCGCACAGGGGATGGAAGGTCCCGCGGCCGAGCCGCGCCGTGCGATGGAAAGTCCCGCGGCTGAGCCGCGCCGAGCGATGAAAAGTCCCGCGGCCGAGCCGCGCCGGGCGCTGGAAGGCCCCGCGGCCGAGCGAATTTAGAAGAGTAGGCAGTGACTTAATTGTAACATGAATAATCCTGAGAGGTCTTGACTGGGTGGGAACAGAAAGAATGATTCCTCTTGTGAGACAATCGAGAACTAGTAATCACCGTTTAATAATAAGGGATCACCATGCAGGAAAATATGTTAATTTCTTGGAACTCTGTTCCTCAAAGAATGATGTATTTGAATATTTTTAAGGCAGCGGTTGATATTTGATGTAAGCAAGAGGAGAAAACTTGTTGCAGATAGAAATGTGGGTTTGATGTTACAAATAGATCAGCCATTGTCTTATTAAATGGCAGAACAGGCTTGAGGAGCTGAGTAGCCTTCACCTAATGCGTATGTTTCTAAATAATCTGCTTCTGCTTTGCAGTATTGATACATGCTTATTAGTGGTTAATATCCTTCTCAGTCCAAATTATCAGAGAACCGTCCCAGTTGGAATCAGTTTTTATTCAACTTCTTGGCTCCCAACCTAGATCAGTGAAGAGTTGAGAGCTGAAGAGAGTTGGAGGCCAATTCTCTGAATACATTCAAGAGAGAGCTAGATAGAGCTCTTAAGGATAGCGGAGTCAGGGGGTATGGGGAGAAGGCAGGAACGGGGTACTGATTGAGAATGATCAGCCATGATCAGATTGAATGGTGGTGCTGGCTCGAAGGGCCGAATGGCCTACTCCTGTACCTATTGTCTATTGTCTATTGTCTATTGAAGGAAAATATGTCCTCTTTTTAAACTAGCAAATAGTGTTTTCTAGTATTTTCCGCCTGGCACAATGTTAAAACGTGGTCATTTGCACTGCAGGGAACCATGTGCAATGCCAGCCTCAGACACTTGTTGCCCAGGCATCAATTCTCTTTGTAAAAGTCTACATCGTGGTTTGAAAGTGTTTTTAGTTAAAATATAACATTCGAATATAAATTGTCAATTTTGCAATTTTCCCCTTGTCCTGAAAGTACTGACATGGCATTTCATCCTGTAGCCTTTGCTGACTTCAATACTTTGTCCAACTGCATGGATTTGGACCTCACTCAGAGCTTTCACTCCTGAGCTTACTCCAGTTTTGTGTTGACAGCAGCACATCTACATTCAGACAGTAATCACAGGAAACCCATGGAGACGCGGACTATTTGCTGAATGTTCTCTTTGTGCTCAGATGCATTCAGAAGCTGAAGTTTTCCCCCTTCATCTTCCTATTCCACTCACCAATCCACCATGGCTTGGAAAAAATGTATGAAGCAAAAGAAGGCCATTCACCCCATTGCGTCTGTGCCTTTTGAAAGACAATTACCTAACCTAATCCCTCATTTTAGTATTGCAGTGCCCTCTACAATGTTTGGGACAAAGACCCATCATTTATTTATTTGCCTCTGTCCTCCACAATTTGAGATTTGTAATAGAAAAAAATCACATGTGGTTAAAGTGCACATTGTCAGATTTTAATAAGCCATTTTTATTCTTTTTAGTTTCACCATGTAGAAATTACAGCAGTATTTATACATAGTCCCCCCCCCCCCCCCCGTCCCCCCCCCATTTCAGGGCACCATAATGTTTGGGACACAGCAATGTCATGTAAATGAAAGTAGTCATGTTTAGTATTTTGTTGCATATCTTTTGCATGCAATGACTGCTTACAGTCTGCGATTCATGGACATCACCAGTTGCTGGGTGTCTTCTCTGTACTGTACTGCAGCCAGCTTTAGCTTATGCTTATCCCCTTCAGTTTTCTCTTCAGCATATAAAAGGCATGCTCAATTGGGTTCAGATCGGGCTTGGCCACCCAAGAATTGACCACTTTTAGCTTTGAAAAACGCCTTTGTTGCTTCAGCAGTATTGTCTTGCTGTAAAATGAACCGCTGGCCAATGAGTTTTGAGGCATTTGTTTGAACTTGAGCACATAGGATGGGTGTATACACTTCAGAATTCATTATGCTACTACCATCAGCAGTTGTATCATCAATGAAGATAAGTGAGCCAGTACCTTCAGCAGCCATACATGCTCAGGCCATAACATCCTCACCACCATGTTTCACAGATGAGGTGTTATGCTTTGGATCTTGGGCAGTTCCTTCTCTCCTCCATACTTTGCTCTTGCCATCACTCTGATATGTTAATCTTCGTCTCATCTGTCCACAAGACCTTTTTCCGGAACTGTGGTTGCTCTTTTAAGTACTTCTTGGCAAACTGTAACCTGGCCATCCTATTTTTGCGGCTAACCAATGGTTTGCATCTTGCAGTGTAGCCTCTGTATTTCCGTTCATGAAGTCTTCTGCGGACAGTGGTCATTGACAAATCCACACCCGACTCCTGACGAGTGTTTCTGATCTGTTAGACAGGTGTTTGGGGATTTTTCTTTATTATAGAGAGAGTTCTGTCATCAGCTGTGGAGGTCTTCCTTGGCCCGCCAGTCCCTTTGCGATTAGTAAGCTCACCAGTGCTCTCTTTCTTCTTAATGATGTTCCAAACAGTTGATTTTGGTAAGCCTGAGGTTTAGCCGATATCTCTAGCAGTTTTACTCTTGTTTCACTCTTGTTTCTCAGTCTCATAATTGCTTTTTTGACTTTCATTGGCACAACTTTGGTCCTCATGTGTGGCACGGTGGCGCAGCGGTAGAGTTGCTGCCTTACAGCGCCGGAGACCCGGGTTCGATCCTGACTATGGGTGCTGTCTGTACGGTGTTTGTACGTTTTCCCCCGTGACCGCGTGGGTTTTCTCCGAGATCTTCGGTTTCCTCCCACACTCCAAAGACGTACAGGTTTGTAGGTTAATTGGCATGGTAAATGTTTTTTAAAAATTGTCCTTAGTGTGCATAGGATAGTGTTGATGTGCGGGGATCGCTGGTCGGCGTGGACCCAGTGGGCCGAAGGGCCTGTTTCTGCACTGTATCTCTAAACTAAACTAAACAGCAATAAAAGTTTCCAAAGGTGATGGAAAGACTTGGGGAAAGACGAGGTGCTGAGAGCTCTCTTATGCCTGCATTAAGGAGGCAATTAAACGCACCTGAGCAATTACAACCACCTGTGAAGCCATGTGTCCCAAACATTATGGTGCCCTGCAATGGGGGGACCATGTATAAACACAGCTGTGGTGATAAGTCTTTGTTCCAAACATTATGGAGGGCAGACACAAAATGCTAGAGTAACTCAGCGGGTCAGGCAGCATCTCGGGAGAGACGGAATGGGTCACGTTTCGGGTCGAGACCCTTCTTCACACATAAATCAGCTGTTCATGGCTCACATCCAAATGTTTTTTTTAAACTGGTGAAGGATTCTCCCCATGTCCCCTTTCTGACAGTGAGCCCCAGACCATTTTTACCCTCTGGGTAAAAATAAAATCCTCATCTCCTCTCGAATCCAAAATTTTAAATCTTCCTGTCTGGTTTCTGACCCCTGTGGTTTGGGGAAATAAATCCTTCCTCCTTGTTTACTCATAATTTCAGACTCCTCCACTACCTTAGCTCTCATCACTGCCTTAAACAAAAGCAATGTCGTTCACATTTTCCGCATGGCCACTATTTTTGAATCCTGTCAGTATCTTTGTAAATCTCCAATACAATCTTAACTTCATAATCATAAAATGTTGTGATCAGACTGTACATAATACACAGGTTTCGATTTCAGTTCTAATGTAAAGTTCATGCTATGCTGTGCCACGGATGTCAAATAAAAGCATCCTTAAATCCCTTTTTACTCACTTTATTGACCTGCTATCTTTTTCAATCTATGGACATACACTCCAAGGGCTCCCTACTCCACAAAACCATTCAATACCCTTCTGTTTATTGTTTATTTGCTTGCCTTGACTCATTTGCCTCGATTACGTTCTGATTCTGTGGATCAAATTACATTTGCCATTTTTCTGCCCAATTGTCCAGACTGTCTGAACTTTGCATTCTAATGCTTTCTTTCTCAATGTCAATTCCATGCCAATTTTTATTCTATCGGCAGCCTTCTTTATTAAACCCCTGCCTTTAAATCGAAATCATTAACATGTACTACAAAATCCAAGGAACCAAAAATTGAGAGCAGCCTTTCAGTCACAAATGCATCCATCAACCATTATCCTTTCCCTTCATGCCTCTTAAGGGCATTAGGTGATTTTTTGGCGACTGCCGGCGACTGTCAAAGTCGTAGCAGATCGCCAAAATATTATTTTACCCGACCAATGACCACGACAATGCCGAGTCATGTCGAGATTGCACCGTCTTCGGAAACATCGTGAAATTCCCACGCTGTCAATGATTCTCCGGCGTCCTAATTTTCACTGAAATCACTGACAAGTCGGTAAATACTTGAGAGTTTTGAACTATTACAATTGTATGGGTTACTTTAAAACCAAGCTTCGCTGTAACAAGGCATAAACTGGATTTACTTCCAGTTTACTAATAGCAGTATTAAAAAAATTAATTTAAAAAGTGGTGTAGTGGATTTTTGTGGAAAAGTATGTGGGCATTCTTTGAAAATATACGGGAGATGCATATCTGGTTTCTGGGTTGCATATCTGGGTTGGGAGCCCACTTTAAATGTCTTGGCCACAAACATCGCGAAAATTCCCACGCTTACCTGACCGTCAAACTGTCGCCTCCAATCTACCTGTCAAATGTCCTGACGGTAAATAAATTGGTTAAACACAAGCATTTTATGGTATTTTGAAATGACTTTACTTATTTTAATATTATGTGCTTCTAAATGCATCTAAGAGAACCTAGCAAACCTGGGGACAGCATGCGACAGCGCCCACAATAAGCAATGATACCTGCTGACAAGCCAGCTGTCGCCGAGAAATTTCACTCCGGCTGATTTCTCAGCGACGCGCTAAGATCCACTACGATTTTTGGAAGACTCCTCACGATCATGCTCGCGACACCCCGGCGAACTGTCGGCGACAGCCTAGTTGCCGGCAGTCGCCTTAATATCGCCTAAAGTGTGACAGGGCCTTAAGCCAACTTTGGATAGGATTTGACATTTTCTCTTGTATCCGTACCCTTTTACTTTTTCGACCAGCCAACTACCTGGCACCTTGTTAAAAGCCTTGCTAAGCTCTGTGTAAACTACATCAAACACACTGCCCTCATCAACTCTTCTTGTTACCTCACAAATGTCCATTTAATCTGACACAACCTTCCTTAACAAATCCATAGTCACTGTCCATGATTAATCTATGCCTTTCTAAATGAAGATTTATATTGTCTCTTAAATGGATTCCATTAACTTGCTTATCACAGGAGTTAAACTAACTGCCCTGAAATGACTTACAGATTGCTACAATATTAGCAGGCCTCTGCTCTTCTGGGACGTGCTCGAGCCAGCGAGGTTTGAAATATTGCAGTAAAAGCTTCTGCAATGTGGTGCCTTGTTGTTATTTGAGCAGTCTAGTATGTATTTCATCAGTTCCTTGGGCATTTCTGTATTTCATCTGTGTCTGGTATTTTGAAGGCTTCCTCTTTTCCAGTATTTATCCCATATTACATTTTACATGCCGTAATCTTAACTACAATGTATCAGCCTCTGCTCTAAAGAAGACAGTCACAACATATTGTTTAAAAACTGTACCCACATATGGCAATATTTGTTCATACTCATTATTGCCCTATTTTCTTTCATTTCATCCTACATTTTCTATGTTGTTCCTGGTGTATTTCTGGTGTATTAAGCTCACAATGTCTGGCAAAAGCTGCCCATTTTTGCCTTGGGAACTAGACTTGGCAGTCCCACCTTTATTGTGAGAATATATTTAAGTCTGAATCTCTTGAATTTCTGTATATGCCTCCCATTGCTCTCAGTCTGATTTATCTTCTGGTACCTGATTTTTATCCACTTTAGTAAAGTGGTGCTATACCTATTTTAAAATAACCCATTTATTCTGACTGTTTTCTGTGAGTTAGCCAATTCTTTTAGATTTTTTAGATTTAGATTTAGATTTAGAGATACAGCAGGCGCTGTCGATGTGGAGTTTATACATTCTCCCTGTGACTGTGTGGGTTTTCTCCGGGTGCTCTGGTGTCCTCCCACATTCCAAAGACGTGCAGATTTGTAGGTCAATTGGCTTATCATATCATATCATATCATATCATATCATATATATACAGCCGGAAACAGGCCTTTTCGGCCCTCCAAGTCCGCGCCGCCCAGTGATCCCCGCACATTAACACTATCCTACACCCACTAGGGACAATTTTTACATTTTACCCAGCCAATTAACCTACATACCTTCTGTAAATTGTCCCTAGTGAGTAGGATGTGAAAGTGGCATAAGATAGTGTATGTGATCGATGGTCAGCATGGGCTGAAGGGCCTGTTTCAACGCTGCATCTCTGCACTTAACTAAACATCCAAATACACTTGTTCCCCTTTAATTGCCCCGTTATTTCTATCCTTGCATAACTATACTTACTTTAAGTCAAAGGAGACTTTTGTTTCATAAAACCTTGGTGAATAAGATAAAATATGATTTTCTACATATCCTGCTGTGACTTCCTTAATGATAAATTCGCAGTGTACCCAATGGCAGATCTTCAATAAACCGTCTGAATATTTCCGGTTTTTGAATCAAGGCATTACTCTTGTAGTTTTCCAATCTGCGTGGACATTTCCGGATTTTTTTGGAGGGTCACAACCAATGTATTCACTAGATTTGCAGCCATTTGGAACTTTAGAGCCCAATCAATCAGGTTCATGGAACTTATCAGCTATTAGTTCAATTTGTCTGGCTAATTCTTTTTGCTAGTGATAATTGTAATTCTTTCAGAGAGTGAGCTGTAATTCTGTAATCTAATCCGGTTTATTCCAGAGTTTGACTTTCTCGATGTGACGACCACTATGCTGATATAAATGTGCTTTGACGAGCAAATACCCCAAGGGTGACATTTTTCTGGTTCTATGTTTTTACCACAAGTGGAAATACATCATTATGGTTAAACAGATGAGTTGACTAGTGGAAGAATTTCACGGTAGATTGCATAGTGATTGATGCATGTTAATTTCTCAGCAAGTCTGCAAAAGGGACAGATGGAAAGAGGGATAAAATGATTGGCTTGGTACCTCAGTCATTAATTGTCAATATAGGACCAATGTCCACACTGATACGGTAAAGTGCACGCGCGCATCCAGACAGGAGTAACCACACAAAAAATGTTTCAACTTTTTATTCATTTGGGAAACGTATGAGGCGAGAGAGGAAGCATTGGCAGGGCCAGCATTAACCGCCCATCGGTAACTACTCTTGAGAAGATTGAGGTGAACCATTGGTTTTCAGCTACTTCAGTCCATGTGGTGAAGGTTTTCCCACAACGTTATTGGGTAGGAATAGAACATAGAAAAGTACAGCAGAAGAACAGGCCCAAAATGTCTGTGCCAATCGCACACCAATATGATGCCAAGCTCATCTCATCACCCGGCACTTGTAGATTGCAGAGCAAAGTAGTCAATGATTAAAAATATGGGTAATACATTAGCAAGTCATATTAGAGTGCGATTGGGATGGAACGCTGCAGAAGGTGACATTCAATAGACAAAATGTTTTTGTCCTGCAGGTTTGGGAGGTGCTGCTGAAGAAACCTTGTGTTGTTGCAGTGCATTTTGTATATGATGCACAGTGCATTCGTGGTACACTGTAGGTAAAGGAATGGGTAGGAAGGAACTGCAGATGCTGGTTTACACCGAAGATAGACACAAAATGCTGGAGTAGCTCAGCGGGTCAGGCACCAGAGGAATAGAGTAGATGCACAGAGTCTCTTGCCCAGAGTAGGTGAATCGAGGACAGAGGGTTAAGGTGAATGGAAAAAGATTTAATCAGTAGGATTTAATAGGCCCAGCGCAAATTGGAGGAACAACACCTCATATTTCGCTTGGGTAGCTTACATCCCAGCGGTATGAACATTGATTTCTCTAACTTCAAATAGCCCTTGCTTTCCCTCCCTCTCCATCCCCTCCCCTTTCATAGTTCTCCCACCAGCCTTACTGTCTCCAACTACATTCTATCTCTGTCCCGCCTACTCCCGTGACATCAGTCTGAAGAAGGGTCTCGACCCGAAACGTCACCCATTCCTTCTCTCCAGAGATGCTGCCTGTCCCGTTGAGTTACTCCAGATTTAATAGGAATCTGAGGAGTAGCTTTTTCACACAAAGGGTGGTGGGTGCATGGAACAAGCTGCCAGAGGAGGTAATTGAGGCAGGGACTATCCCAACATTTAAGAAACAGTTAGACAGGTACATGGATAGGATAGGTTTGGAGGGATATGGACCAAACATGGGCAGGTAGGACTTGTGTAGCTGGCCGGTGTGGGTAAGTTGGGCCAAAGAGCCTGTTTCCACACTGTATCACTCTATGACTCTATGGCCATCTCTGGAGAAAGGAAATGGGTGACATTTTGGGTCAAGACCCTTCTTCAGACTGGTTAGGGATAAGGGAAACGAGAGATATAGACGCTGATGTGGAAAGATAAACCAATGAATGAAAGATATTGCAAAAAAGTAACGATGATAAAGGAAACAGGTCATTGTAAGCTGTTTGTAGGGTGAAAATGAGAAGCTAGTGCGACTTGGGTGGGGGAGGGATAGAGAGAGGGGGAATGCCGAGGCTACCTGAAGTGAGAGAAATCAATATTCATACCACTGGGCTGTAAACTGCCCAAGCAAAATATGAGATGCTGTTCCTCCAATTTGCGTTTAGCCTCACTCTGACAATGGAGGAGACCGAGGACAGAAAGGACTGTGTAGGACTGGGAAGGGGAATTAAAGTGTCCAGCAACCGGGAGATCAGGTTGGTTCACGTGGGCTGAGCGAAGGTGTTCCGCGAAACGATTGCCCAGTCTGCGTTTGGTCTCGCCAATGTATAAGAGTCCACATCTTGAACAACAGATACATTAGATGAGGTTGGAGGAGATGCAAGTGAACTTCTGCCTTACCTGAAAGGACTGTCGGGGTCTCTGGAACGAATCGAGGGAGGAGGTATAGCGACAGGTGTTGCATCTTCTGCGGTTGCAGGGGAAGGTACCTGGGGAGGGTAGGTTTGGGTGGAATGAGTTAACCAGGGAATTGCGGACGGAATAGTCTCTGCGGAAGGCGGAAAGGGGTGGAGATGGGAAAATATGGCTAGTGGTGGGATCCCGTTGGAGGTGGTGGAAATTTCAGAGGTTTATGTGTTGTATTCAACGGCTGATGGGGTGGAAGGTAAGGACTAGGGGGAATCTGTCTCTGTTGCGGCTAGGGGGAGGGGGAGCAAGGGCGGAGCTGCGGGGTACCGAGGAGACACGAGTGAGGGCCTCATCTACGATGGGAGAGGGGAACCCCCGTTCCCTAAAGGATGAGGACATCTCAGATGTTCTAGTATGGAACACCTCATCTTGGGTGCAGACGGAGGAATTGGGAGTAGGGGATAGAGTCTTTGCAGGAAGCAGGGTTGGAAGAAGTGTCGTTGAGATACTTGTGGGAGTGCGTGGGTTTGTAATAGACATCAGTCAATAGTCTATTTCCTGTGATGGAGACTGAGATCAAGAAAGGGGAGGGAGTTGTCGGATATGGTCCATGTAAATTTGAGTGCAGGATAAAAATTGGTGGTGAAGTTGATGAAGTCCATGAGTTCTGCATGGGTGCAGGAGCTAGCATTGATGCAGTCATCAATGTAATGGAGATAGAGTTCGGGGATAGGGCCAGTGTACGCCTGGAACAGGGATTGTTCAACGTACCCTACATAGAGGCAGGCATAGCTGGGGCCCATGCGGGTGCCCTAGCTACGCCTTGGACTTGGAGGAAGTGGAAGGAGTCAAAGGAGAAGCTGTTGAGGGTGAGGACCAGCTCCGCTAGGTGGAGCAGAGTGTTAGTAGAGAGAAATTGGATGGTTCTGCGGTCGAGGAAAAAACAGAGGGCTTCAAGGCCTTCCTGGTGCTGGATGGAGGCGGAGTGACTGAACATCCACAGTAAAGATGAGGGAGTGGGGGCTGGGAAAGCGGAAGTCATTAAAGAGATGAAGGGCATTTGAGGTATCTTGGACATAGGTTGGGGGAGATTGGACCAGGGGGGATAGAATGGAGTCGAGGTGCGTGGATTGGCATTTGTTCAAATCAATGTTAGGACAAATCAATGAGGAAAAACTTTTTCACTCAGAGAGTTGTAAATCTGTGGAATTCTCTGCCTCAGAAAGCAGTGGAGGTCAATTCTCTGGATGCTTTCAAGAGAGAGTTAAATAGAGCTCTTAATGATAGCGGAGTCAGGGGGTATGGGGAGAGGGCAGGAACGGGGTACTGATTGTGAATGGTCAGCCATGATCACATTGAATGGCGGTGCTGGCTCGAAGTGCCGAATGGCCTATTCCTGCACCTATTGTCTATTGTCTATTGACTTTTTGATTCTATTACCATTGGATCAATGTCAGTAGAGAATATTGCCAAAGGTTCACTGATGATTACAATCTTTGTCCTGGGGTTTTTCTTCCAATGTCCAAATTTTTCCTGAAAGATTTTAGCTGTGGTTATTCACCATCCTCAAGTGATTAATCAGGAAAGTTTTTTTTGGCGATTAAAGTGAGTGTTCTTTCCTTGTTCCCTGTTTTGCTACTAACAAGGTTATCATTTTGTTGACACTGCCTATTATTTTTACCTGCTACTTTGTCATGGAAGAGATCTGAAAGGACATTATCAGGATATAGCTTGGCCAACACATTTGGGAAATTGAGAGCTCTGGGGAATTGACACCATGGAAGAGGTGAGACTTGAGGGAGACCAGTCACGATCATATTGAAATATAAGCCAGCTTCCAGGGCCAGGTGGACTCCTATTGTCCTGTGTGTTCAGCACACAAGGAGGCCATTCTGCTAATGTACTTGCATTCTGTTGCAATTGAAACTGTGCTGTGACCTGTGACATGCAAATCAAGTGTATGGCGTAGTGAAGTCATGTGATCTAGTGAGCGGGAACATGCAGAATGAGAGGCTTGTGGAAGTAATTTTAATAGTTGGAACTATTAAAATGTTACAAAGTGCTCTCCCCGTTCTTTGCCTTGAACATAGACTTCAAAGCAACACAAAACGTGCGTGCTTGTGTCGGCTTTTTGAAAGACCAATCCACTTAATCGCATTCTCTTTCATTCCTGTTAATCCAATATTTTTTTTCTCCTTTCAAGTATTTATCCAAGCTTTGTCTCAACATTGCTCATTAAAATTGCATCCATAAAAGTTACCACTTAATCTGTCTTCACTCTTTCAATGAGTGCATTCCATGTAAGACGAATTCACAGTGTAAAACATTTTTCTAAATGGTCCTCCTGTTAATGCTTCTAAAAACTGAAGTGAGAGTGATTGCCCTTGAAATCAACACACTCCTTCCTGACTGAGTGTACCATCAAGGACTAAAGTAATTGGGCATCAAGGGAAAACACTGATGCTGGAGGTAAACCAGTACAGCTATCATCAGCTGCTTCATCAAGGCCATTCCTTCCATGAAAGGTCAGGGAGTCCATGATTCTTCATGTTCACTCAATATTCAATTCCGTTTTTCAATCCTCATGAGACAGCCCTTATCTACACACAGCAAGAGTTGAACAACATTCTGACTAATATATACCAAGTAATGTTTGCACCACATTGCTGCCAGGCAATGGCTATCTCCAACATCGGAAAACTAGCCTCATACCCATGACACCCAAAGGCACTGCCAGTATCAAGTTTCCCACCATCAATGTCCTGGGAGTCAGAAATTCAACTGGACTGGCAGGTTATTGACTGGGTATCCTGGGGCCAGTGCTTTACTTCCCGACACCCCAGAGTCCATAAGGGAAGTAATCAGAAATGTGATGCTATGATTGAATACTCCCCACTTGCCTCGATGAATTTAAATACTAACAACTCTCAAAACACCGAATCCAAGATAAGACAGACTGCTTGATTGGTACTCCATCAACCACTCTAAACATGAATTCACCCTCACCAACGCACAATGGTTTCCATGTATCATGCACAGGAGATAGTCGCCCAAGGATCTCCAGCAGTACCTCCCAAACTCACAACATTTAGCACCTGGAATAGATGAGAGAATCAGGTACGTAGGAATGCCAGCCCTGCTCCCTCCTCCCAGAGTCACACTTGACTTAGAAACACATCACTAAGAAACTTAGAAACTCATCACTGTACCCAATCATATTGTGGGGCTACCTTCACCAGAAGATTTCAGCAGTTCAAGAATCGCCTGCATAAAAACCCTCCTCAAAGACAATTAGGACGAGTCAATAAATGCTGGACATCGATAGCCATATCCTGCAAAAAAGGAATAAATGAAATAAAAATGCTGCATTCAGGCTCCTATCCATTCCTATCTGTACCCACTTCAGTTTCTCATCCAGGTAAATAAATGATTACTTAATCATTTACTGTGTAATTTTTCTCTGCTCTCCACAATCTTGATGTATGTCCTCTACATGGGTTACTTAATGTCGAAGAAATTGTGCATCACTTTTCCGGACCTGCGCTGAAGTTTTTGCCGTTAGTCGAGAGCCAGGCTTTTTTGGAGAAACATTTGTAGGAAGCAAAGCACTGACCACGGGACACCCAGTCAATAACCTGCCGGTCCAGTTGAATTTTGGTTACTGATTTAATTATTGTTACTGGTTTTGTTTCTGAGTTAATTATTGTTACCGATTTGGTGTTATTCTCTCCCCGGGGAAGGTGCGTGCCAAGGTGATAATTACCGACTGTTATACTATAGCAATGTTGACATTGTTTTAAATTTGTAGTGGATTTCAAGGAGTCTGGAAACATTTCTGGACCAGAACCTGAAGTTATTGCAAGCTTCACTGGCCTCCTCAGGTTAATGACCATGTTGCAGGTTATTGCAATGTTTCCACAATTGCTCATTTACGAGAAGTGTTTCTGAACTTCGATAGTTATTTTCAACGGCCATGGTATGGAAGGATCATAATCTGGCTTTGCTATTGCCCTGTGGACATATTGAACATTAGCCTTTCCCCACTTGTTTCAACTAACAATAGCAACCCGAATTTTAAAAAAACAGGCGTCTGAAAGTAAGCCTTTCTGATACTATAAATACATCTGTCATGGTGGCCATATAATTGCACTGGAAATACTTAATGCTAAGCGTCTGCTCAATTTAAAACTAAGTGGATCAAAAGCCTTGATTGTTTACGTTCTTTTCCACAATGACAGTAAGTGTACGGTCAGCTCGTGCACAAAACACAGGAGAAAGATTGACAGCAAACACAGCTAAGCCTACAGGCTGTTGATCCTTGTTTGGCTTTGCTTCAGATTCAGTCTCCCATTTGTGTACCATTCCACCCCTCTGAAAATCTTACCATTTTTGAATTGTGCCCTTTGTAAAGAATGAAAAATGAATGTTTGTTTTGGATCAAGTGCTCACGGATAGTGGTTGATGGAAACATCATTTCAATTATAACCGGACGCCACTACCATCTGACAGATACGAATACTGACTTACCCAGAGTGTCCTAATGTAATTCTGCAGCTACTCACAAGTGGGGAGACGGCATGAGTAGTTTGCTGAATGTTCTCAAAGGATTTGTCCAGATCAGATGTATTTCCCTCTCCTGCTCTGGTAATCTGGCCACTGATTCAGCTCTTGTTCCACCAATTGAATTGTCAATCTCCCCTGCGATAACAGGTTCTGACTGTTGCATCCAAGGTTTATCCAAGGATAATTGGTGCTTTTTCCGCAATTTGGTAAAACTATAAAGAAACATTTTGTGGCATTTTTGGATTTAGTGTAATAATTGGATGGAAAAAATCCAGTATTATTATATCATACCAAATTTTAAAAAGGAAATACATGTAAAATTCACTTAGTTTACAGGTAGATCTTTCATCTTTGAATCGGAATGTTGTCGTTTCAAGCTTCACATATGGGACATGAACCCCTGTGATTTAGTCAGGGTTTTATTTGTCTGAAGAGAGGTCGTGACACAAAACATCCCCTGTCCTTTCCCTCCACAGATGTTGCTTGACTCGCTGAGTTTCTCCAGCACACTGTTTTGGTCAAAATTCCAGCATCTGGAATTGCTTGTGCTTTCATCTGTCAGTTCATTTGATGAATGACTGTATGATACAGTTCAAAGAAGAGCTGGAAAAGTTGGCTGGGCTCTGAGCGAACATTTGCAAAGAGCACGCACGGACAGTTGAAAAAACGACGAATACAACAGAGCACCCATTCACACCTCTCATCTGCCCCACGTCTCGCACAATCTGTCGATTCCTCAGAAACAGAGAACTGGGTGCAAGGGAGTCACTGCCCACATGTAGGCAATGCAGTCAACCCCCAAAGTAGAAGGATGAGAGGAGATCTTATCGAAACGTATAAGATTATTAAGGCGTTGGACACGTTAGAGGCAGGAAACATGTTCCCAATGTTGGGGGAGTCCAGAACAAGGGGCCACAGTTTAAGAATAAGGGGTAGGCCATTTAGAACTGAGATGAGGAAAAACTTTTTCAGTCAGAGAGTTGTGAATCTGTGGAATTCTCTGCCTCAGAAGGCAGTGGAGGCCAATTCTCTGAATGCATTCAAGAGAGAGCTGGGTAGAGCTCTTAAGGATAGCGGAGTCAGGGGGTATGGGGAGAAGGCAGGAACGGGGTACTGATTGAGAATGATCAGCCATGATCACATTGAATGGTAGTGCTGGCTGGAAGGGCCGAATGGCCTCCTCCTGCACCTATTATCTATTGTCTATCCTCGCTTTCTGCAGAGATATGTACAGAAAGTTGTCTAGCAAGAGGAAAGAGGGGAAAATTAGCTCACTTAAGCATTTACGTCTAAATGCATTAAGCATTTCATACAAACATATGAAGCGTGAGTGAATGCCAACTGCAGTGTTTTTGTTGAGTGCTTGGTTGATCAAAAAGCCAATTGTTCAGGAAAGATTCTCAGCATTTTCTTCAAACGGCAATATAATTAAAATAATGAACCATTACAGAGGGAGAACATCAAGAATATAAACATTTGGTGGGTCTTACCCTTGCGGTGCACATACCACCTCAGTGAGGAATATTTGGTGATTCACTGGAGTTTGGAAGGATGAGAGGGGATCTTATAGAAACATAAAATTATAAAAGGACTGGACAAGCTAGATGCAGGAAAAATGTTCCCAATGTTGGGGGAATCCAGAACGAGGGGGCACAGTCTAAGAATAAAGGGGGGGCATTTAAAACTGAGATGAGAAAAAAACGTTTTCACCCAGAGAGTTGTGAACTTGTGGAATTCTTTGCCACAGAAGGCAGTAGAGGCCAATTCACTGGATGAATTTAAAAGAGAGTTAGATCGAGCTCTAGGGGCTAGCGGAATCAAGAGATATGGGGAGAAGGCAGGCACGGGTTACTGATTGTGGATGATTAGCCATGATCGCAATGAATGGCAGTGCTGGCTCGAAGGGCCAAATGGCCTCCTCCTGCACCTATTTTCTATGTTTCTATGTTAACCACTCATATCATTGGATAGGCTTGATATCCAAGAGGAATGTGGGAGAGGTGCAGCTCATCAGGGGGCATGAGGGAGATATCGTCCCTGGGTGCTGTGGAGAGCTATTTTTCTCCTCCATTTCCACCCCCCTCCCTTCCAGCTTCACGGGGATGAGATGGAGGATGACCTGTGCTGGAAACCTCGGAACCCTTGCACTAAACGTTATTCCCTCATCGTGTGTCGACACACAGTAAATGGCCCAATTGTAATCATGATTTGTCTTTCTGCTGACTGGTTAGCACACAACGAAGGTTTATCACTGTACCTCGGCACAGGTGACAATAAACTAAACCGAAAGTGAGAAGCGCCATGCCATTTCTGCTCAGGGCCAACATTGAGTGCGCACTGAAGCCAACAGTAATCTTTCTCCAACGGCTGGAATACTGAGCCATAAAGCTGGTCTTTTTATATCATCATTTTTGCTTTCAATGTTGGTAGAAAGATCAAGCATTAGGGGAAGTGTTTTTTTATTGTTGTTTTATGTGTACGAAAGAAACCTACATGCAGGGAATATTGAAGCCAGGCTATTATTCACAACAGCGCAATTCATTGTTCTGCAGATGCTGCAGTAAAGCCAGTCGGTGCTGCATTGAAATCAGGATCCAGGATTCTCTCCGTGACTAACAAATGTGTAAATAATTCGATTATCTTAACATGATAATGCTCTCCCAAACAGTATTTAGTTGTGTGTAGTTCAGCTATGCAGACTTGTAAGCTCTCAGCTGCAACCTAAATCTGTCTGCGTTAACTGAGGGAATTGTGTTTGTGCGAGTATAAAATGGAGGAGACAAACTAAACTGCCTTGCCTTGATCCACAATCACCATTATTAATGGATATCAGCTGAGAACAAATAGATCGTCAGCATTCATCACTGAGCCTCTCTTAGGAGGATCGAGCATTAGATTAAGGCATTGCAACCTTGCCACCAGTATTTCATGATGGAGGGACTGCACCACATATTTCACTGTTCCCCTGCCTTGGCATGGCAATTCACCATTAAAGGGGGACGAGAAATGAATTGAATCGGATTTTTAAAATGACCAATAGTCCTTCATGTACTCCATCCATAGTCCTGAATTTACTGCATAAAACGTCGCATGCAATCTCTGGTGACAGACATACCAACTGCAGATTTTTTCCAATGTTAATTTGCTGTGTTGGTTCAAAGTGGTAAACTCCGACCTAGTGACAAGCTTGCTAAGCAACCTTTGCTGGAAGGACTATGCTTCAAATGACTTTGAGGATCAAAAGCATATCTAAATTTTAATATGAATTACCTCAAATTGAAAAATATATAAATGATACTTGCTTTCTTAAGTCATACCTGTCTTTTCAGATGAATGGGTTGCAGCACTTGCACTAGGTAGGTTTAGCAGACACATTTCCAACTTAACTGCTGGGGAATTTGGCAAAGTCATGCAACTCCATGCAACGGCACTTGGGGTCCAACAGTGGAACAGAATCGGGAGATCACCAGAAGAGCACAGTCAGCACATTCAGCACATCTGAGCTGTACATGAGTACAGGCAGTGCATGCAGGCTTTTCCCAGGAGGTTTAGCTTATTGTTTCTGTATCTGTGCCCTGCAACGAGCAGCAAATGTTTTTCCTGTTGCTATCTTGAGTTATATACGGCCCATGTTTTAAACCTTTCAGCGTATCGTTATGGCTGCAAAGATTTACTGCTGTGTGGATATTTCAAGCTCTGTGTTCCTTTCTGGCAAATATTTGTTGGCAAATTTTGCGGTGTAGTGGTTGACCACTACTTCATCTTCCATCAAGTCAGCCTCCTCCTTCCACCCGATTTCAGATGTTTTTGTTTTTCCACCCTTCTCCAGCTTCTATGTTTTTCCTGACTTTAATTTTTGATGTTTTCAATGCTCCATTTGCCTCCTCCACACTCTGATGTGCTCAGTAATGTTGGTGCCCATGCACTGGCACCCCACCCATCTCTGCACTGTTTACCCTGTTGATAGCACCTTGGATTTCTGCACCCTGATCCACCATATTCATTCTATCAACGACCATTCGCCCTACCAACATGATTGCCATTTGATGCAAGGTGATAGACACAACTTGTGCATCTCTGAGACACTTCGATGCACAAGAGCATTATGAAAATATAAACGAGGATTGGGTAAAATGTAAATTGGAAAGTGCTGCTGGAAGGCCAGGTTAATGAAAAATCAGAGCAGCGTTGTGAAACAGCTTCATCAATGTCAGATAGCACCATTTAAGCGGTGGCCACCGTTGTGCGTCCTCTACTTATGTTATATGCGTGTCAGCAGGGTCTGAATGCAAAGGCAAGATCACAGCAGCCTGCCTTGCTATAAACTGTTCCCACACCAACTAATTGTCTCTCTCGCTAATCGCACTTATGTTTTCAAAACAGGTACAGAGCCCGGGTGGAAAAGGTGGAGTCGCCTGCCAAAGTCCACATCTTCTACATTGACTATGGCAACGTGAGTACCTTATCACTGTTAGCCCCTTTGTTTAATGCTTTCAACAGCTAATTGTTTTATTTCAAACCCCAGGTTTCATTCTCCCTCACAAGCAGGTGTAATTCCTCCACATCAGAGTTAAAAAAACATTTGTTTCTTGTTTTTTAACAATCTAAATCCGTGTTTGGAGTGTGACATGGTCACTGCAAGAATAAATATTCAAGAAAAGAAACATAGGAATTGGAAAATGGAAGCAGAAATTTGTGATCCTGCTGCTGTTACTGACTTCGTTATACTTTTTTCCTTAATGAAATAAGAAAATTGTAACATGCACCTGACATTTGATGCCACATTACATCTTCCATAATGGTTCCATAAATTTTCTGCCATTTAAATTTTAATTAAAAAAAAAAAAATCATTTGTGTTTCTCCAACCAACAGGGCGCAGTTATTTTTAAAAGGATTTTCCTGTCTATTGAATATCATCTTAATCCAGCTATACATAATGCCGCGTTAATCATTCCCATCCAAAACGGAGAGAACGCATTGCATTCCAGCAGCTTTCATAGAAAACTGATTGAATATTCATATTCAGCCAGTGCATTTCCCGGAGTTCAAAATATATGCAGTCTCTGCAGTTAAGAAGCAGGCATCTCTGGGAATTGCAAACATGTTAGCTCATTCCTTTTCTAAATTGCTTAAGTAATTACTGGAACAAGCGTATTGTCTGCTAGAAACCTGACATTTACAGCACTCCCAGGAATTTTAGGCAGCGCTGAGATTCTGTGGGAGCGGTTTCATCTTGCACTGCAAGCAGAATGTGCAATGTCTTACCCTGACAGTTCATTTCCTCATGATGATTTGAGAAGGAGCATCCCCATTTGTCCCTTGCTCTTCCTTTTGTTTTATAAGGGGATATGCACCCCACCTATTTTAACCAGATCAAACAATTTATTTTTGAGAAAGTTGACTTGACATTTATAGAATCAATGAAATATCAAGACCATTTTAACAGAAATCCACTTTAAAAAAAACTTTTGTCACAAATGCCATATAGACTTGAGTTCCCAAGATTTTTGCTTATCTTTGATCAGCAGTAAGAAAAGCAACATAATCCGAACCATGATCCAAGCCTCTCTCTTTTCGATCTTAAAAGGGAACAACAATACAATGTTGTCCTTTTATGTTGTACAGGACTATCTCCGAAAGCATTGCATGTGGGGAATTCAGATAAAGTATGCTGTTTAGGGGGAATTGAATAAAGGGCAGGTGATCATGGGAACATAGAGAGGTGACAGACAGCATTTGAACAAATAATGGTATCAGCAATGCCGCAGCATAAGTAGGTCAGTTGGGAGTCTAGAGAAAATTCTCCAGTGGCTGCAGTTAAACCTAACATAAAGACGATGGTCGTGGTAGTTAGAGGATTACCATCTTACATCTGAGACGATGTCCCAGGGCATCTTTGCTACTCGAGGAGATGCCCACAGCTAAACTATATCCTGCTACCCTTGCAAGCTGCAACAGAATCTTGACGATAGTTTTGGATTAGGTAGGAAAATAACTGCAGATGCTGGTACAAATCGAAGGTATCACAAAATGCTGGAGTAACTCAGCAGGTCAGGCAGCATCTCTGGAGAGAAGGAATGGGTGACGTTTCGGATCGAGACCCTTCTTCAGACTGAAGAAGGGTCTCGACCCGAAACGTCTTCCATTCCTTCTCTCCAGAGGTGCTGCCTGACCTGCTGAGTTACTCCAGCATTTTGTGATACCTCCAGTTTTGGATTGATGAGTATTAGGTAATCTTTCTTTGATAACTGACTGCAGTAACATCCCAGATCGTTGATAATTTGGGAGGAACAGTGGTGGAATGGAAGAAGTGGTCGCCATTTATTACAAGCAAGTTCCAGATCAATATCATTGTTACAAGAGGATGTGCACTGTTTGATGAGTGTGTCCTTCCTGATCCTTTCAAGCCTATGCATCATGTGCACGGTTTAAATCAGAAGTGGGATCAGATACTCAACTGTAGTCTGAATTTGTGCAGCCACAGCAATACTCGTATATTTTATGCCATCAAGACCAAAGAAATTGATTGGTACAGCTGACATTGGTACAGCTGACATCCACACACCTCACTATTGACCCGCTGTGGCGGACTATGCATGACCACAGAATGACAGTTATAGGTTTGCCAAATATACCTTTGGCAGGACTTTTTGTTCCTGTAATTTCCATCACAGAATTGCACAAGAGCAGTCTGAAGAAGGGTCTTGACCCAAAACGTCACCTGTTCCTTCGATCCAGAGATGTTACTTGTCCCGCTGAGTTACTCCAACATTTTGTGTCTACCTTCAGTACTATTGTGGAAACGCACAATCTTCTTGACTTGGAACACATGCCAGTGTTTCAATAGACAATAGACAATAGACAATAGGTGCAGGAGGAGGCCATTCAGCCCTTCGAGCCAGCACCGCCATTCAATGCGATCCTTAAGAGCTCTATCCAGCTCTCTCTTGAAAGCATCCACCGAACTGGCCTCCACTGCCTTCTGAGGCAGAGAATTCCACACCTTCACCACTCTCTGACTGAAAAAATTCTTCCTCATCTCCGTTCTAAATGGCCTACCCCTTATTCTTAAACTGTGGCCCCTTGTTCTGGACTCCCCCAACATTGGGAACATGTTTCCTGCCTCTAATGTGTCCAATCCCCTAATTATCTTATATGTTTCAATAAGATCCCCCCTCATCCTTCTAAATTCCAGTGTTTACAAGCCTAATTGCTCCAGCCTTCACCTTTAGCCCAAGGACTGCAGCAGTTCAAGTTGAACCATCTTTACACCAGAGGTGTAGGTACACCAGAGATGGCAGTAAAGGAAGCCTTACCAATATCGCCCAAATTAATGCCCGCCCCCCCCCCCCCCCCACAGATGGAAATATTAACACTGCCTCTGCATCTAATCTCTCATAAATCCAATTGAGTGAATGCACGGAGCCAAAAGATATTCTCACAGATCTCTTGATTTTCTTCCCCCAACCAAAAGCTTGCAGATGGTTTATAAATCTGTCTGCATGTTGCAGCAAACCTGTAGCAACACAGAGATTGGGACACAGTCGATTACAGTACTGTCCTTTCTGTGCTTTAGTCTTTCTCCCGTCAGTTGTAAATTGTATGAATTCAGCCTCTCTGAATAACTCTTACCTTTGCAGTGAAATGTTGTCTGTTGTTACCAATTCGGATAACTCATTAGCCAAAGCCACAAGGATGATAGTGAAATAGACTAAAACAGTAGAGCAGGGCTTTCAAGGAATTTTGTCAGAATACTAGACTTGGTAACGCTCTACGGAACTTTGCCGAAGTGTAAAGCATAGACTTGATGGCTGAGTGGCCAGCTTCTGTGCTGTGCTTTAATATACCCTAAACTACAGGGAAAAGATCATATCAAACCATTGGGGGAGGGAGGATGTTCTACACCATATTATTAGTGCCAGTTGGCTACATTGGTTGTAATTCTACTTATGCAAACCCTTCCCCTAACCATTGTACCGGTTGATAAAGAGAATGGTGCATGTTCAGGAAGCTATAATTTGCTTGTCTCATGGAAGTATCTCGGGCAAAGTATGGTATCAAAGATCTGAATTATACAGTTCATAGCATTGATACTTTTGTGTAATGAATGGAAAAGGTGCCACTTAACGAAAGCCTACAATAGTACTGGAATAAATTAGACTAAGCTCAATAATGGAGGATTGCTTCCATTTCTCATGTTGTGATCACACTGAAATATCCTTTTTTTCTGGGAAGCAAGAATACACTCAGAGTTGGTGAGTGCAGAATGCAGCTGATGCTGGATTCTGACAAAATGCTGCTCTGGAACCGAGAAAGTGCTGCTCTGTTAGAGAAGCTACCTTAATTTGTCCTTTCGCTTGTACTGAAGAATACCATGGCATCAGCCCAGGTGAAAGTAAAAGATAACATGGCATGATTTCTAAAAAGATAGAGAAGTCAGACCTTGACCGAGCAATATTGAATCCTCAAGCAATACCCCAACACTGAGGTTTGGTCATTTGTGAAACCCAGTGTGCAAAATATTGCCACACTTTCCACATTAGATCATTCACTGCAATTCAAGAGCTATTGTTAAACTCTGTGCTCAAGAACTACTTTCTGCTGTCAACACCCATCCAACCCAACTTGCTTGCTGGCAGACCATTGTAACTACAGCTGACTCCAGATTCAAATGATGGGGATACCCAGGCACTTGATCCAGATGCCATCTGTTTTGCGAGACAAAAACTGAATGCCTTCAAGGACTGTGGGCTCTGCTCCCCTGCTCCATACAGTTAGTCCTATGACCAAAAAAAATGGTTTTCTTAAGGCAAGCAATTAGTGATATATCTTCGGGTTGCTCTGTAGCAGCTGTTGAGAGTTTTGCATCAGTGCCTGATGCACAGATTGCCATTGCTCTCAAATTTCCTCTGCAGCTCTGAAGTGGTTCCACAGTGCAGCGAAAGAAAACCTCTTCAGCTTATGGTTCTCCGCACACAGCTCTCCGAATGTACATCAAATAGAAGGGCAGCTGTCGGTCATCCCGATTCACAACTAGAAACGTGGCCAGATGGAGTTCTTTCTCAGCTTAAGCAGTTCCCTTTGATTCTGTTAATTTGAAGGTGGACACCATGCTGTTGAAGTACCAGCCCACATTTCCTTTCTGTGATAAATTGAATGGGTCTTTAAATTTATTTTGCTACTGGCATTTAAATGAGATTTGGGAGTCAATTGCATTCTCCCTCAGCCATGAATTGTCGTTAACCCCCTCCCCTTCCTTGCAATAAATGCTGGTTTCAACTCGCATCACTATCCTTCATCAATTTGTATCTCACCTGCTGCGAAGCTGAGAGAATGGGGAAGGAATTAGATTATAATTAGCAGTAATGCTGAATAACACTTTCTTCACACTGACAGTCCAGGAGCGACTTTCTTTTGAACTAATTTTTTTTTTAAGTACTGTTTTGTGTAAATGCATGCTAAGTTCATGCCTTGTTCACACATTGTCTAAAGAACTGACTGATTTCCAGGAGTCCCAATTTTGGGGCATGATGGTCAAGGAAGGTGAGTATGGCGAGTTCATCCCATTGATGAATCAAATACTTTAGGTTATGCATTAGACTTGTTTCATTTGCACAGATTAAATTCCTTTCTTGCAATCAAGTTGAATTTATACTGGGAATACTCTGTGTTACTTTCAAAACACGCATTTAGACCACTGACCAGTCCCATTTAAATTGGTCAGTCCCGTGGCAACAGTGGGGGAATAAAAGATAATGAATGTGCTGGGAATAGGGTACAAAAGAAAAGGAGCAACTGGCTGTGTTAAAGAAAAGCAAAGATTTTGCTGAAGGAAATCTGATTCGATACTGTATATTTTATATTAGGAGTTTATATTTCTGTTGTTACTGGCAAGACAGCCTGTCAAATTTCGGAGCGCTACGAGGTGCCGAATGTCAGCTTCTGGAGGAGTGCAGGTGTCACTAACATCAGCTGTAACTAAAATGCAAAAAAAGAACGGAGAAGAGGACAACATTTTGTTCAGGCAATTGTGCAATCAGAAACCACGTTGAATCACCAGATGGATCCTTCGTAAGCTGACTTGCTAGAGAACTCCTGCAGCGACAACTGCCACATGCTCACCAGCACTCCAGCATGCACTTGCAAGAGGGTTTTGAAATGATTTGTAATACATTTCTAGCTCGGTAATTAATTTTGTTAAAAAGTCATTATCCTCGTTGAAAGCCCCGAGATACCCAACGATCCAGCCATCAGTAATTTTGTTTTGTGTTCCGTGATAACAAGAACAAAATGGAGGGAATACCACAAGAGCCAGCTGAGAAATTGTGCCAGTGTGCAATTTACTCTCTGTCGCAACTGCGGTTGGGGAAAACCGTTTAAGACGTTGGAAAAGTCATCGTTGATGTGAGATGTCTGTGCACTGATAGTGTAACCTGGAGGTTGAGGTTCATAATTTGAAATCCACTTCCCTGATTCAGAGCAACATACCCACCAGACCCTCCACTTGTTAGACACGACAGTAAAGACTCATCTGAGCTGTCTGTTTACAACATAGCACACACGATAGATTTTGTCATCACTACTGGAGCTTTATTCATTCAATTATCATAGTTTATATTTTAAATGAACATGTTATAAGACAAGCTTCAAATTAAATGAGTTTTAATAACCCAGTATGAATTTGAATGTGCGTGTGTTGTTATTTTAATTTATGCTTATAAAAGCCATAAATTGATGCATTTCATTGATTCTGCCAGACAGAATTTTAATGGACACTAACAGAAAACAGAAATAATCTCTGAACTGAATTTTTAAAAAACAGTGTCATAAATCCGAGTTGCAGCCTCAGACTTCCAATGAATAGATTAGTAGGTGGTGTTCTAAGGCAATATCTTTGATGCTGTGAAGGCTGCAGGAGAGTTTACTGTACAGTTGCTGAGCTCTGTTAGAGGGTGACTGAACCTCAATCTTCCTTTCAGTTCCCCAAGATTTGTGGTTTTTGCAGAAACTCTCTTTGAACCACAAATGTCATCTTTAATACAAAATTTAATCCAAAGGCAATCTCACTTGAAATAGCTTTCTGAAACTTCCTTGCTTATCCTTCAGTTTTGATACGTTTTATTTACTCCGTGGGTCTGACCAAACTAATAATTCATTGGACATGCTCCTTTTAATGCTAACTCAAATCAGAACTTCTAGCAGTACCTGGATAATTGATCCAAGTTGACCTTATGGCTGTTGGCAGTGGAGGAATGCAGCCTGGTTTCTTTTTTCTGGTTACTGAATCACCTGCTGTGGGCATCTAGAGAATAAATCATAATGGTGTTTTCTCCACGCATTTATAGAGCTGACGGACACAGAAACAACTTCAGACATTCTGTAGACTGATACCTGCATGACCATGACCCTGGTAAATAATGTCCCTTCAGATAGGGTAGACAGTCACTCTTATTCCCATGGTGGGAATATCGCTACCAAGCGCCATAGTTTTCAGGTGAGATGGGCTTTAAAGGAAATGTGCAGGGCAAGTATTTTAACATCATGGGGAACGTGCCTGGAATGCATTGCTGGGTTTGATGGTGGAGGCAGATACGATTGTGGCATTTGAGAGATTTGAATGGGCACATGGATATGCAGGGAACAGAGGGATATGGATTATGTGAATGCAGGTAAGAGTTGGTCTTGTCGTCGTATCTAGCACAGTCATTGTGGGCCGAAGAACCTGTTCCTAAGCGGTACTGTTCTACGATCTAAAAGAGGGGAAAAGATGAAGATACAAGGAATGGTAGATGCTGGAATCTTGAGCAAGGAACTGCAGGTGCTGGAATCTTGAACAAACACAAATTGCTGGAGTAACTCCACAGATCAGGCAGCATCTGTAGAGGGAATGAATAGGTGACATTTCAGGTTGGGACCCTTCTTCACACCTCTATTTTAAATATGTTTTATAAAATCAACCTTTACAACCAAGCTCTCAGTTGCTGTCCTAATATGCATCCTATTTTATCTGATAATGCTCCTGTGAACACCAAATTGAAGGTGCTATATAAACAAGCTGTTGTTGTAGTCACTTCAGGGTGAGATGTGCTAATTGTTGTTCTTTCCTGTAGAGAGAGAATGTGGCATCTTCTCGCCTAGGTGTTTTGCCGCCTACCTTCAGCACACGGATCCTGCCACCGCAGGCCACAGAATATTGCTTTGCATATATCCAGGTGCCACAAGATGTAAGTATAACTGCAGCAGAATGACTCCTTTCAAATGTCCGCAATTAATTTTTTTTTGATTTTTCGTGATCTGTAAGTTTTGTGATTGCTATAAACCCAATATGGAAGTGTAGACAAAACGGCAGCCTGATGATACACAAGTGTTACTGGTGGGTCTGCTTAATTTATTGATGTTGGTACTGTTATCCTGTAAAGAAAATAGACATAAATAATCTTCAGTGTTGTGAATTAAGCTGCTTATGTGACGTTCTTAACTTTTACTTCCTATTTCCCTCGACAGCAGTGCTTAGTATTAGCACACGTTATCTTCAAAATAGATGAAGAAAAGCTTTGAAGATTGTTATTAGAGGTGAAATTTGAAACAAAAAAATGTTGGTAACCCTGACTACATCAGGTGGCATCTGTAGGAGGGGAAACAGTGGTGTTGCAGGTCAAAGTGACTTGCTGAGTATTTCGAACCTTTCCGTTTTATTTTAGACTTTATGCGTCTACAGTTTTGTTTATTTTCATTTTGACTTTTTGTTTAAGTGATGAGATATTTAGTTACACCTTGTGCTGGAGCTTCCAAAGAATACTGAATTTCCAAGTGCAGTGAAAAAAATCGTCGTTTTCTATGTACTGTTGAACATTCTTCACTCAGCCAGAAACATTCATTAAATCATTTATCGAATCATTGAAAATCTCAGACATAGGAGGCCATTTGGTCTGTGCTGGTCAACAAAAGACTATCCAAATAAATCCCACCTTTGAGGGTAAGGTCCATAACTTGCGGGTCAAGAGGTCCTCAAGAACACATCCAAGTTTTGTTTAGATGTGATGAGGGATTCATCCACTATGATCCTTTTGGAACCTTACCACCTCCTGGAAAGAAAGGGGTTTTTTTCTCACCTCCCCTCTAATTTTTCTACCAATTGTTTTAAATCCATGACTCTGCTATGGGACGAGGTCCTTTCTTTTCACTCTGTCTAACCCCCATAATTTGATACACATCAACTAAGTCACACCAGGACCTCCGTCGTTTGTATGGAAAAAAAACCTTAGCCTATCCAATCTTTCCTTCAAGCTACAAATCTCCAGTTCTGGTGACATTTTCATCAAACTTCTCTTGCACCCTCTCCACTCTGTTTGCATCTTTCCTGCATCATGATGACCAGAAATGCACTGCAGTACTCAATCTAAGGCCTCACAGTATTGTGCACACTTTCAGATTATCTTCCCAACTGGAATATTTTATGCCTTAGTTAAACAAAAAATCTTTAAAAATCCCTTTTAACAATCCTATTGACTTGTCCTGTCTCCCTTATGAGCCCGTGGTCTTTAAAGGTCAAATTATCCATAACAATCAGTATTCCTCATTTTTTGGTATAATTCCCTTGTCCAGGTGGATCTTTCTGAATTAATTACTTCCCATTTTGCTGGATTAAGTTCGAAATGACCATCCCTATCTGCCTGCAGCCTAAAGATTCCCCCCTTGGTGATAAACACATTGAAAGCTCCTCCTCTCTTTGCTTTGTTTAATGTGTTCAAAATGATGAAGGCCTTTACAATGGAGAAACGAAGAACTGCAGATGCTGGAATCTTGAGCAAAACACAAACTGCTGGAAAAACTCAGTGGGTCAGGCAGCACTTGTGCAGGGAAGGTGGTGTCTCCTCTGCGTCCAGCATTTCTGCTCTCACTCCCGCTCCCTTCAGATTGTACAAGGATTGAGTTCCCCTGATCTTCAACTTTCACTCCATCAGCTTCCACATCCAACATATCATTTTCCAACATTTCCACCATCTGTCGCACCTTTCCATCCCCTTTCCACTTTCTGCAGAGACTAGGCTCACTGTAATTCCTTGGTTTGTTCACGTCTTCTCACTCAACCCACTCCTCCCCAAGTACTTTCCTCTGAAAGGCTGGAGATGTTACACCTGTGCCCACGTCTCTGCCCTTACTGCCATCTAGGGATCCCATCAGCCCTTCCAGGTGAGTCAGAAGTACGTGTATATCTCTTCAACCCTCGTCTGCTGCATTTGGTGCTTCCGCTGTGGCCTCCTTTACTTTGACAAGACCAAACATAGACTAGGTGACCTCCCATTTGCTAATCATTTTAATTTCCCCTCGCATTCCCGTACTGACCATTTTTCCTTGGTCTCTGCCATTGCCAGAATGAGACCACATGCAAACTTTATGGAACAGCACCTCATTCCGCTTGGGTAGCTTACAACCCAAGGGTATGACCATTGAATTCCTCAATTTCTAGTAATACCACCCCACTCGGCTGTGCTCCCTTTGTTCCCACCTCGCCGTCACCCTGCTCCTTTCCACTCCTTCCTACTCTCACCGCCCATCTCCAAGTCCCTCATTTTCCTTTCTTCCCCTCTCTCCCCATGCCCCCTTCCAGCTTTACATTTCACTCCTCTCCTTATCTGATACCCGTTGTCTCCTTTTCACCTCTCACCTTTGTTACTTACACCAGCCATATGCCAACCAAATCTTTCCTCACTTGTTTCCACTTTGCCAGGCTTTGGCCCACCCCTACCTTTCTTTTCCAGCTCCCCCCCCCCCCCCCTCCTCCCCTACCACATCAGTCTGAGGACGTCCCAAAACATCACCTGTCCATTTCCTCTGCAGATGCCGTCTGACCCTCAGATTTCCACCGGCACTTTGTGTTTTGCCTTTATAATGGTCAATCTCCCGTTGTCTTCCAGCATTCATTTCTACTGTTGTGCTTCTAATCTGAAATTGATTCTAGAAAGCAGTGGAGAAAGCTGTACTCTTAAGATTGATTTTGTTTGGACTGTCGAGTTTCCTGCACTAATACTTCTTAGCCTCAATCAAAGAGGAATCACCGGAAATGAGCAATGTGGACATAGATACTGGTTATAACAAACATTATTGCTGTTGTTTAATGAAGAAGCTCAAGTACTTCCTCTGATTTTTAATTATTTATGGATTGTGACCGTCACTGACAAGATCACCAATTAACGTCCACCCTAAATAGTATTTAAGAAGCCGCACCAGGTTGTTTCAAATGCTGTAGTCCTGTAAAGAGTCAAGAGCAACGAATGAAACATTTCATATTGTGGATCTGCCTAAAATGTTAAACTGTCTTTCTTTCCCTCACCAATGTGTACTGACCTTTATTTTCAGCATTTTCTGTTGTTGGTAATTAGATACTGCCACACATGAGGTGATAAAAAAAATCTCCTCGTAAAAGAAAAATAAATTCCAAAAAAAAAGGATTATATGGGTTAGGGTATAGCATGAACGATCACGATTTCAACATTCTGATGAAGAGGGCAATTTTTTTCTTGGATGCCATCTTTGGACGTCTATATTTCAAAATAGTGTTGTAAATTATCAAGCTTCTAGCCACTGGAAATATCATTGCATCTTCAAAGCGACACTTATCAACTGTCCTGCAGCAAGCTCCCTGTACTAAAGAGCATTCTGTTCCCTAGCAACCATCAGTTGATTCCATTAGTCTCTCTTTTATAATTTGCAAGTATAATGAATGTGTACCCCTTGAGGGAATTACTAATTTATATATTTAATTGAAGTCATAACAGTAAATAGTTAATTAAACTAGGTTCATTTGGTTTGTATTTCTTTTCTCCCCAGCCTGTTTTCTTGGTAAAGATTGAATTGCAGAAATAAGTATAACTCATTGAATTCAGAGTATCTTTTACTCACCTTCTTCCCACACATACCTGGCACCTTGTGGTGTTGACAGGTAAAAAGATGTTCTCACTGAGTAGGTGGGTGCGATCAGTTGCTAAAAATATATCAGAAAGTCTCAGTTTCGACTTTAGACATTTCTTTCCATTTCATTCCACCAACCTATGTTAGCACAGACTTGCTGGATGTCAGCCAGCCCTCTGATCCAGTCGCCCATTCTTCATACAGGAATCTAGAGGATGAATATATGCCAGCTATTTGATCTGGGGGTGCAACTCAGCCAAATGCTATCCTGCGCACTTGTAATAATCACACACATTCACCACTTAGATAGCTTGCTCTTTTTGTGATTAGGAGAAGGGAACCTGAGTGGCCATTTCTTCTGTAGGTGTTTTGATCATTCTGCAGTGCTCACATGCTACCTTTGGCCCAGCTGAGAAGACAGAGCACAGATTGAACCTTCTGATCTCCTGTTTCCTCCAGCATTAAGGTAGCCAAGTTTAGAAAACGGAAGAAACACAAATGCTGCAAATCCAAAATAAAAACAGGAAATGCTGGAAATATTTGGTAGGTCTGGCAGCATCTTTGGAAAGAGAAATAGTTCACATTTTAGGTCTGGGATCCTTTGTCAGAACTGGGAAAGAGAGAAAAAACAAGTTAGTTTTCAGTAGCAGCAAAGATGAGAGAAGCATGTGTTGAACAAAGGGAATCTGAATGATAGATTGAGTCCAAGTAAGCTAACGATGCAGTTACCAACATATTTGTCTGTGTATTGTGTTGTAAACAGTGAGGCTGTGGGATATGCCCAGTGTGCCTGGCTATGATTATACTGCATAACCTGCATTTTCTGTTTTTAAGCCAAATTTTGAGATTTGCTTCTGGAAAGTGAAGCATTTTGTTGCAGTAATGTTGTGCCATTTGCAGTTTCCAAACATACCGGGTGTCTTAGGATCAGTGAAATACGTCTAATGTGTGGCCACAACTTAATGATTTGGTGCAAGTCAAGTTTACCCCTCACTGACTGAGAAGAACCATTGATGGGACCATCAGATTTCTTCCAACCCTTCCCGACTGAAACACCAGATCTCTCTGTCTCTGCCTTCTCAATGGTAGATCATGGTCCCCTCTCCTCCCTCCTCCTCCTTCCAACCCACTCCAAAACATTTCACCAAAATGGGGGCTGTGGAGGTTTGGAATTGAGTAGAAAAATACTGCAGGTGCTGGAAATCTAAACTAAAAGCAAAGAATGTCCAAAATACTCCTCGGGTTAGGTCCCGTCAGTGGAGAAAGAAATAGTGCAAACATTTCAGATCAATGATTTTTCAACTGGAAAAAGTTAGAAATTAATTAACTTTAATGTACACAAAGGGTGGTGGTGTATGAAACAAGCTGCCAGAGGAGGCAGTTGAGGCAGAGACTTGTACTTCGTGGTCCGGTACCTGTTGTACCTTTAGTGACTCTGGAAGGACCACAAGTACACGTGTGTAAAAGGTTACATTGCTGAAGCTCAACTCCAGGCTGTTTATTCCGTGGCCACCTGGATCCAGAGTGGCCGCCTAATCACACCAATCACTTATATACACAGGCATACAAAGTAGTCCTTGTGACCAACAAAGTAGTCCTAGCAATATCACAACAGGGACTATCCCAACATTTAAGAAACAGTTAGACAGGAACATGGATAGGACAGGTTTGGACGGATATGGACCAAATGCTGGCAGGTGGGACTAGTGTAGCTGGAATATGTTGTGTGGGCCAGTTGGGCTGAAGGGCCTGTTTCCATACTGTATCACTCTATGACTCTGTAAAGAGTGGAGGACGTAGCAGGGCATAAAGGGTGGTCGGTTTCCGTATGGAACTGGAAATATGAGATTAAAGACAGGAAACAGAAAATACTGCAAATACTCCGCAAATCGGGTAGCATCTGTAGAGTGAGAAACAAAGTAAACTGAGGTAAAAGTAAATCTGGTTGATGAACTTTAATCAGAAAGGTGAAAAATTCATCAACTGAAAAGTTTATTGTTGTTCCTCTTTCATAGACATTGTCAGAGATGCTGAGTATTTCCAGAATCTTCTATTCTTTTTTCAAATTCTCAGCATCCGCAGTTTCTTGCTTTAGGAAAACAGAACATTTCTCGGGCTTGCTATTGAAATGTGATTTTCCAACTCTAAAAGCTATTCTGTAGGTAGTTCATGTGGGTTTTGAGGCACACTGATCCTGCCACTGTTTACCCTTTTTCAACGCTGTCCAAATAATGTGTCTCAGTGGCAATCTCTGGGGAGCAATGCTTACCATGGCAACTTGAACCATCTGACGCGACCTTGATTTAACATCCCATCCTCATGCTGTCAAAAGTGCAGGACCCCTTCAGTGTCTCATTGAAATATGTTCAAGTTGCAAAATGGGAACTGTACTCACAATTGTAGGAATGTATACAACTGAGGCAAGCTGACATTTCAGGTGATGAATTACTTAGAATCTCCGCATACTTCCCTTGGAGAACAGTATGAAGAAGTAGAAAGGTTTGAAAGCTGATAACTGGGGGAAAAAACTTGCATTTCTATGCTGCATTTTGAAATCCTTTCCCTATATTCCAGACATTTCCGGGTGTGCAGTCAATATTGTAATGTACGGAATTGTTCCTAGAAACAGCAAAGTGGTTCTGACCATACAATCTGTTTCAGAAATGCAGGGAAAGATCGGGCTGCATTGAGTTGGACCTGGCCATTGTCTCAGTGGCGTCCTGCCCCCACTCCCCATCCCCACACAAGTCCTGTTGCCATACAAACCTTTTGCGTTTATGCAACTCCCAATAATCTCACCGCCTCACTTCCACGGTTGTGTCACAATTCAGAGGGAGCCTCGAGAGGCAAGTAAACCTCAGGCAGTGCAAATTGAGGCTCCTTCCGTGGACCCCTCTGACTTTGCATGGTTCCCAAATATCTCTGATGATCAGGGCAGTTTAGTTTAGAGATACAGCGCAGAAACAGGCCCTTCAGCGTACTGAGTCTGCGCCGACCAGCGTCCCGGTAGACTAGCACTATCCCTCACACTAGGGACAATTTACAACTTTTACCAAAGCCAATTAATCTACAAACCAGTAAGTCTTTGGAGTGTGGGGGGAAACTGGAGCACCCAGAGAGAATCCACACGGTCACGGGGAGAACATACAAGCTCTGTACAGACAGCACCCATAGTCAGGATTGAACCCGGGTCTCTGGCGCTGTAAGGCAGCAACTCTACTGCAGCTCCACCGTTAAAAACAGTTGGATTTCCTTTTTAGTAGATGTTTTAAAAAACTCATTAAACTACTATATATCACTATATCCAGTGAATTAAAAGAAAAACAAAGAACAGTTAAACCTAGCGGGTTAATAATAGTTGGTGACTTCATTGTTGTCAGTGCTTCCACTTTACAATGAGTTGCTGCAGAAGTTTAGAACACCTGATGCTTGCCCTTGAGGTGACCATTGGTCTCTCTAGACCTGCTAGCCTGCACTAGCATGATCCAGCTCATGTCCAGAACACCAGGGATAACTCTTTCTTACTTTGAAAGCGCCATAGGTAGGATCTTGTACCTGCACGATACCTGCGCATAGGTAGGATCTGGTACCTGCATGAGAGATATGTTCAGGTCTCATTTTACCATCTCATTTGAAAATCAATGTCTCAGAGAGCATAACATTTCCTCGGGACTGGACTTGAAGGTCAGTGTAAGATCTGATCCTCGCATTTCTGGTGTGGCTCTCAAAACAACAGCATATTGATTCACAAACCAAACCACAATTGACGATGGAAAAGGCCCAAGAGAGGTTGAGCTAGAACGTAGAAACAAGGAACTGCAGATGATGGTTTTACACAAAAGGACACAGAGTGCTGGAGTAACTCAGTGGGTCAGGCAGCATCACTGGAGAACATGGATACTGACATTTCAGATCGGGACCCTTCTATAGACTGATTGTAAGTGGAGGGGGGAAGGGGAGGAAGAAAATTGGAAGAGAAGAGAGGCAGGACAATGCATGGCAGGTGATAGGTGGACACAGCTGAGGGTTTTTTGGTTGTAACAAAGGCCAGAGATATAAGCAGGAGCAGTGCGATAGACGGATTGAAGAGTTGCAAATTGGGAAGCCAGAGAATGGAATCCAGGAGGGGAGGGGAGAAATAGGTACGAGCCCAGCTGAGACACAGAGGTGGAAGAGGGTAAGAGAGGGTGGTATGGGGTAAGGAGGGGATGTGGGGAGAATGGATGGGGGGGAGGGGGAAGGGAGATGGTTGTAAGAGGTTACCTAAAATGGGAGAATTCAATGTTAATACCGTTGGGTTGCAAGTTACGTAAGCAAAATATGAGGTAATGCTAGATGTTATTAACACGCATGTAGATTTTCACATTGTGCATTAAGATCCTTCACGTAGCTGAGGATAAGAATGTGACATTTATAAATCTTTGGGAATTTCACAGCCTTTGAGGTCAATGGCTATTAACTATCTTTAACCACCTAGTAGTGAAGTAAGTCCTATTTGTGGGGGGGTGTTTGACATTTTGGATTCCTGCTACTTATACGAGCTGTGGTGGGCAACACATATCCAGAGGATGCAAGTATCTCATGCAATTTCTCATCCCAGAATTTGGAAGCAGATTCCAGTCCTCACTCTGGATTCAGCAAAACAGCCATTCCTGATGAGTTCTTGTGTCCAGTTATAAGATACTGCCAATAAGCAAAGTGGTCTTCTATCTTGCAGGAAGATGCTCGAGCAGATGCAATTGACAGTATCGTCAGGGACATTCAAAACACTCAGTGCATGCTGAATGTTGAATTTGGAGGTCTCGGTTGCTCGAACGTTACACTGCAGTTTACCGACACGAAGGATGATGTAGGTCTCGGACTGGTCAAGGAGGGGCTTGTGATGGTGGACGTACGTAAGGAGAAGCATCTGCAGAAAGTGGTGAGTGACTGCATCATGGCCACATGCCAACCATTGGAGTATTGATTGATGTGCTGATCCAATACAGGTTATGTTTTCTTTCCCTGATGAGTAACCTACATATGTTATCCCAATCAACATACCAAAACTAGAAATTAATATTCTAGTTTGGAGTTAAAAGAGAGGAGTGAACATGTTGCGTGCGGGTTGTCCTGCCTTGTGTTTTCACTTTGGAGGAACAACCTTACGAAATGGACCCAGAAGCGTCACAACATCTTACTATGCTGCAGCAATGACGAGGCTTCAAAACAATTTATTTGGCTGTAAAGTTCTTTGGGAAGTACAGAGGTCAAATAAGGGGCATCAAATGCATGTCTTTTTATAGGCAGATGAACCATATTGACAGATAAAAATGAAAAATACTGGAAAACCTTCAGTAGTTAGAGCACTATTTGTGAAGGCAGAAACAAAGTACACCTTTCAGCCCATCAGTATGTTTATCAACCTGGATCATTAGTTCACTTCTGCCGCCTTTCCAACATCTAGTTTTGTTTCAGGTCTTAAGCACCTTTGAATATTGATTTTGTCGTGGTTTGTTTATGTTGGTGCTTCTTCCTGATTCAGCTACGCTTCCCAGTGCTGACGTGAAACTCAATATAGCTGGTTGGATAAATGCAGCGAGAGGAGGCTGTTTGTTTTTAAGTATTCCAGCAGTGGAGGAACAAAGTGACAGCTGATGGGAATATACCACATGGACAGAATATAAAAGCAAACCTTTATATGCGAGTGTCAGCACATACCTGGAAGAGAATGTTTTTCATGTCCTGTCCTCATCTCCCTCATGGCTCCGTCTTTTAGATTTGGTGGATGCCAACTTGTTTGAAACATGAATATCTGCAGTAATTGCACATCGTTCCTGTCAGGTATTTGGAATCGTTCTTAAGCTGGAATGCGCTGCCTGGAAGGATGGTGACGCAGATTCAATAGTGACTTAATAAGGGAATTGGGGAAATATCAGAAAGGAGAAGATTGCGAGTCCCTGGGAAAGTGAGATTAATTGAATGGTTCTTTCTCAGAGCTGGCAGAGAGAAACCTTGAACAAATAGAACTATGAAACTGTCAAGGGGAGAGGAGTCAATGCTATGCTAGAAACAAGAAACTGCAGATGCTTGTTTACAAAAATAGATAAAGTGCTGGAGTAACTCAGCAGGTCACATGGGGAACATGGATAGGTGGCGTTTCAGGTCGGGACCCTTCTTCAGCCCGACCCGAAATGCCACCTACCCATGTTCACCATAGATGCTGCCTGACCCGCTGAGTTACTCCAGCACTTTGTGCCTTAGGATGTTTTTCAGTCCTTTTCTAGGAGAGTTATATGAGTAAGATATCACTGTTCAACATACACCTTTGAAACCCTTGTACTAACTTGTGAAGTAATGCTGTACGTAAATGCAATTTCGACACAATGCGGAACATTTCATTAACACAGAGACTATTTTCTTGAGTTAGATGGTCTTTCCTGCCCGATAAGGCTTTTACCCAATGGGGTTTCTTTCAAAAGCAAGGATTGTATCAGAGGTATATTGGCAGTGTTATCTTGCCCACAGCCAGTGCTTTGAGAGTTATCAAGTACTGGTCTCCCAGGAACAGTTCCAGCAGCTGCCTTCAACACAATGAGGAGTAGCTGCGATTCTTGCATTCTGATTCTGGCTTTGTGCCACATGAGCCCACAGCATTCTAGCATGGGAAATGTCGGCGACATGATTACACCTGCAAAATTCTAGTACTGTTGTTTCAGCATCACAGTATGAATTAGCTGCAGTCAGCATTAACATACAACAGCAAGGAGAGCATTTTCTGTGCTGTATTCGTTTGCACTCTGATCTTGTTTTCTGAATTGTTGAGTGTTTGTTTTATTGGCATCTTTCATTAGTTTTCCAGAATTGCAGTTGAATCTATAATGCTGCAAGAGGGCAACTTGGGCCTGCTGGTCTCGGCTTTGCTTCCTCTCTCATACAAGCATTCTCAGATTTTAATTATATTTTTCCCCGCCTGCCTGGTTTCTCTTTTCCTCACGTCTAAAAACATGTTTACACGACATAGAGGTGCATTTAATGTAAAGAACAGAAAAAAACATTTAGTAGAGTTGATCCATGTCGGTGTGTATGCTGCAAGCAAGTCTCCTGTTGCCCCCTTCATCTCATCTTATCATCATATTCTTTTACATATTTCTCCCCCATGTCCAGAAAGCTTCCCCATAAATGCATCAGTGGGGTACAATTCCAACACAACTTGGGGTTGTCCCACTGTGTCCCACCGAACTTATTTCCACCTACCTCGACTCCATCCTATCCCCCCTGGTTAAATCCCTCCCCACCTACGTCCAAGACACCTCACACGCTCTCCATCTCCTCGATAACTTCCGGTTCCCAGGCCCCCACTCCCTCATCTTCACCATGGATGTCCAGTCACTCTACACTTCCATCCCCCACAAGGATGGTCTCGAAGCCCTCCGTTTCTTCCTCGACCGTAGAACCAGCCAATCCCCATCTACCAACATTCTCCTCCGCCTAGCAGAGCTGGTTCTTACCCTCAACAACTTCTCCTTTGACTCCTCCCACTTCCTCCAAACCAGAGGCGTAGCTATGGGCACTGGCATGGGCCCTAGCTACGCCTGCCTCTTTGTCGGGTACGTCGAACAATCCCTGTTCCGGACGTACACCGGCCCCATCCCCGAACTTTACCTCCGCTACATCGACGACTGCATTGGTGCTACCTCCTGTACCCATGCAAAACTCACTGACTTCATACACTTCACCTCCAATTTCCATCCTGCCCTTAAATATACCTGGACTATCTCCGACATCTCCCTCCCGTTTCTGGACCTCACCATCTCCATCACAGGAGACAGACTAGTGACGGACATTTACTATAAACCCACTGACTCACACAGCTATCTGGACTACACTTCTTCCCACCCGGTCCCCTGCAAATGTCTATCCCCTACTCCCAATTCCTCCGTCTACGCCGCATCTGTGCCCGGGATGAGGTGTTTCACACTAGGGCTTCGGAGATGCCCTCGTTCTTCAGGAAACGGGGCTTCCCCTCCTCCATTATAGATGAGGCTCTCACTAGGGTCTCTTCTACATCCCGCAACTCCGCTCTTGCTCCCCCTCCCCCCACTTGCAACAAGGACAGAATCCCCCTCGTTCTCACCTTCCACCCCACCAGCCAGCGGATCCAACAAATTATCCGCCAACATTTCCGTCACCTACAACGGGACCCCACCCCTGGCCATATCTTCCCATCCCCTCCCCTCTCTGCGTTCCGCAGAGACCGTTCCCTCCGCAACTCCCTGGTCCACTCGTCCCTTCCTACCCAAACCACGCCAACCCCGGGCACTTTCCCCTGCAACCGCACGAGATGCAACACCTGTCCCTTTACCTCCCCCCTCAACTCCATCCAAGGACCCAAACAGTCTTTCCAGGTGAGACAAAGGTTCACCTGCACCTCCTCCAACCTCATCTATTGCATCCGCTGCTCTAGATGCCAACTTATTTACATCGGCGAAACCAAGCGCAGGCTCGGCGATCGCTTCGCTGAACATCTGCGCTCGGTCCGCATTAACCAAACTGATCTCCCGGTGGCCGAGCACTTCAACTCCCCCTCCCATTCCCAGTCTGACCTTTCTGTCATGGGCCTCCTCCAGTGCCATAGTGAGGCCCACCGGAAATTGGAGGAACAGCACCTCATATTTCACCTGCAGCCCAGTGGTATGAACATCGACTTCTCCAACTTTAGATAGTTCCTCTGTCCCTCTCTTCCCCTCCTCCTTCCCAGATTTCCTCTATCTTCCTGTCTCCACCTACATCCTTCCTTTGTCCCGCCCCCCCGGACATCAGTCTGAAGAAGGGTCTCGACCCGAAACGTCACCCATTCCTTCTCTCCCGAGATGCTGCCCGACCTGCTGAGTTACTCCAGCATTTTGTGAATAAATACCTTCGATTTGTACCGGCATCTGCAGTTATTTTCTTATACAACTTGGGGTAGCAGCTTCCAAATCTCTACCTCTCTTGCCTTCAATTCCATATCAGTTTTATAAATAGATGTTATATTATTTGACCTATAAATTTGGTCACCATTCCGCATGAAAAATCTCCCATCTGTCTCCATCAAGGCCTTCAGCCTTCTCTACCCTGGCAAAAGAAGATTCAGTAATCTTTGCTGAAGTGCCGATTGCCTGAGTTGTACAAAGCTGCATTTTTGGGGGAACTCTGTAAAATTTGATATTATATCATATCATATCATATCATATACATACAGCCGGAAACAGGCCTTTTCGGCCCACCAAGTCCGTGCCGCCCAGCGATCCCCGCACATTAACACTATCCTCCACCCACTAGGGACAATTTTCACATTTACCCAGCCAATTAATCTACATACCCGTACGTCTTTGGAGTGTGGGAGGAAACCGAAGATCTCGGAGAAAACCCACGCAGGTCACGGGGAGAACGTACAAACTCCTTACAGTGCAGCACCCGTAGTCAGGATCGAACCTGAGTCTCCGGCGCTGCATTCTCTACAAAGCAGCAACTCTATCGCTGCGCTACCGTGCCGCAGTAAGAAAGTAAAATTGTGAGAAAAAACCCACCGAGTCACTGTGAATGCCCATAAACTCTCCCCACCATTTTGTCTGCTTTTTGAACGGGGACTACATCACAGACAAACCTCAGCCTGTTTTCATCTTGTCGTGCGCACGAGGTAGTGATGAAGAATGGAAGTAATTTTCTATCCTTAGTCTCGTCTTATTGCATCTGCCGTAGCTGAGAACTACCAAGAGTTTTTGTGTCAATTCTTCTCTTGAATAAAATCCAGAGATAATCCAAGTAGATTGGCTGACAGGCAGCTGTGACTGTGACACTCTGCACAGAGGTTCCAATGTGATTGTGGAGGATTTTTTGCAAGATTGCCTAAGTGAGCAAGATTTAGAATAATCAGTGGCAGTTGTGATTTGCAAAGTACGTTATTTATTCGCAAACCCTGCCAAATTCACAGAAAATGAATTGATTGCAGAAAGACCTGGCTGACATTACTATGTTTTAATCTCTACTGCTTCAATAACACAAAATTGTGAAAGAATTCTTATTATGGGGTGAAATATGGCTGTAATCGAGTGTTTTTACCGCAGGAGATGATTGATACCACTGTAAAGTAATAGTAGGGGGAAGAATAGTGAAGTGAGAAAGAGGAAAGCCAAGCAGACCTGAGTTATAAATCTGTAAATAGCAGCCAGAGCTTCCTGAGATCTCGTAAGAGGCAGAGGTTTGTTAAGGTTGTTCAGCATCAATAAATAAATCCAATAAAAGTGCTGAAAATATAAACGGCATAAAGTGGGTCAAATATACTGCACCAAAAATGTATTAGTTAAACATGTAATTTCTGGCCTTTGCGAAGGGGGGGGGGGGGTGAATTGTGCTGAGCTATCTGCAGCTGTGCTATATCCAGACCCTCCTAATTAGCATTGCACAGCTCATGATCCAAAGGATAGGTATACATCTCATTCCAAAGTTAGCTAATTATTGCTTGTTATTAATTAAATATTCAATGGGCAATGTACTAGTGCAATGACAATAATGGGGAAAATGTATTTCTGCTTATAATTGCAATTGATAACTTTTCAAAATACCGTCTTATTCTTTGTGCTATAATAAACTATAATTGGCATTTCATTTTAGATTCCTCATCTTCTTCGTGGTTAACTGTCTGTCCTCCCATACAAGTGAGCACATCCTGCTTTGAGTCTTTTTGCCTTCAATCCAAAAGATTCAGATTTGCAGAGTACGGTTTTATGCACGCCAACAGTACATCAGCGCCTCATTTCATTGACTATATTTTATGCATGAACGGGCTGCAGGTGCTGTTTAGCTGTTCAAGTCTGAATGTGAACGTAGTGAAGTTAACCTTGGCCAACTCAGGTATGTAGGTTAATTGGCTGGGTAAATGTAAAAATTGTCCCTAGTGGGTGGAGGATAGTGTTAATGTACGGGGATCGCTGGGCGGCACGGACTTGGAGGGCCGAAAAGGCCTGTTTCCGGCTGTATATATATGATATGATATGATATGATAACTCGCCGTTTCCAACTTTATGAGAGTGGCCAGGAGCAGCATATCCATTTCATTCTATTTTTTCTACTTCTCTCTGAAAAGCATGGGCCTAATTATAGGCCAAATTCTCAGCTCAAAATGGAGAATATTGAGATGGGTACACCGTGTTAGCTAGCTCGGCCAGCTGAGCTGCAATCTCATTATCATATCTTTCACATCCGTGTGAACCGTCGCATATGATTTTGCATTAATTCCACAATAACAAGATTGCACCTCGGACAATAAACGCTGCATTGTCACAACATCAACATCCCAACTCAATTTATCCATTCAAACCCATAGTGAAACTTGAACTGACAACTTGCTGACTCATAAAGGTTTAATCAATTGAACCAAGATGGCACTTCAGCAGCTGATACTGTTTAGAGGTTTTCCAAACTCACTTTACCATCATATCCATCTCCCTGCCTTCAAAAGTCTTTAAATTCCACCCCAGTTGAGCTCCTTATGATTTTTTTCCTTCCTTGCTTGTCACTATCCACATATCTATATTATAATGTATTCTGAGCCAGATTAGTCACAACTTGTTTATCCCATTTGGCCCCATGCTGAGCTTGCAAACCAATATCCTATCCAAGCAAATGGACTACATAACATTACACGTTCTTCTCATCTGTGCTGAGCTGCATCCAGCCAGGGCTAATTGAATGCTGTCCTGGCACCCATCCTAAAGATGAGGTCATCTAAAATTCAGCTGTCCCTCTGCTAGCATGTGCTAGATGCTGTTCACTCAACACCCCTGTAGATGCTGCCTTTACATTTTAATCTGCGTGTGCCTCTCCTTAGTTCTGTACATTTCTGCTGACCTGACATTTCTCCCAGAGTTGCACATTCATCCAATGCAGGCCTTTTGTCATCTCTTAGCTCCTTTTGTTCTACCATTATCAGTCTTCAACTCGTCAGGCCTTAACTTCAGCAATACCTGTGCTCTATCTCTCCTCTGTCCTGAAACCATTCTTAAAACTCTTCAAAACCATTCTCTCAAAATATTTCCTTTATTTTCATTGTCAATTTTTACATACTAATTTTCCATTGAACCACTTTGGGACATTTTATTACTTTATAAAGACGAGGATAATACAAGACATTGTGGCTGATATGTGCTGCCTTTGTTCAATACCAATACCAATTCTAATTCTAAATGTGCTAGGTTACCAGTAATATAATTTAGTTTAAATATTTGATTTTAAAGAAAGAACCTATAATTATTTAAGAAAAAATGTTCTATGAACCTCTAAAATATAGCATTACTTTTAATGTCATGCCTGATAAATGTTTTATGTGAATTTAAAATATGTGCATGAATATTATAATCTCAATAGAACATTAATTCACAAGTGTAAAGGATCTGGTGGCAGAGACCAGATCTAATCTATTTGAAGAAGTGTGTGACTAACATGAAGATGCCTGAAAATTTCATTCTTTGTCATGACAATTAAGGATGCTATTAGCCAAGTAAGCCAAAATCATCTGTGGTTCCATTTCTCATCTGTGCTGAATTGACAGGTCAGCTGGGGAGCAATTGATCAGTTGGCCAGGTGGGCTGAGGAATGGTTGATGGAATTTAATACAGACAAATGTGAGGTGTTGCATTTTGGGAAGTCTAACCCAGGAAGGACCTACACAGTGAATGGTAGGGCTCTGGGGATATTGCCAGGACTCGAGGGTCTGAGCTATAATGAGAGGTTGAGTAGGCTGGGGCTCTATTCCTTGGAGTGCAGGAGGATGATGGGCGATCTTATGCAGGTGTATAAAATCATGAGAGAAATAAATCAGGTAAATGCATGGAGCCTCTTGCCCAGAGGACCAGAGGAGCTCTAAGGTGAAGGGGAAAAGATTTAATAGGAACCTGAGGGGTAACTTTTTCACACAAAACGTGGTGGGTGTATGGAACAAGCTGCCAGAGGAGGTTGTTGAGGCAGGGACTATCGCAACGTTTAAGAAACAGTTAGACAGGTACATAGATAGGACAGGTTTGGAGGGATGTGGGCCAAATGCAGGCAGGTGGAAATAGTGTAGCTGGGACATGTTGGCCGATGTGGGCAAGTTGGCCGAAGGGTCATTTTCCACGCTACGTAACTCTATGACTCTAAAAGGTGCTTCTCAGGTGCTCGGTGTTCTGCTTTAAGGAGAGGTGAATTAATAAAAAATTCTGTTCACTATTGTTAAATGGTGGCACATTCATTTTCTCCCACATCTCTCAAGAATGTCAGCATTGTACCCAAAATCCCAACTCACACCTACTCCGTCCGGTCTGGGAAAGCAAATTGTTGACTGCTTCATGAGAGCCATTGAAAGATGCACTTAATCTGTCTTAATTATATTGTATCTCTGTATCGCATACAAAAAGAATCCTTTCGCCTTGAATTTTACAGCGTTCTTGGTGCCATATTCTGATTAATTCTCAGCATGATGAGATCACAGATTGGTGGATTTTTAATTAATTATAGTCATTAAAATTAATTAACCATAGGAATTAAATTAATATGTAAATCACAGAGAAAAGAAAGGCAAGTGGTAATAAAGATTGTTAGTGTTGAATTGTGAATGATCAGGTGGATCCTATCAGCAGCATAATGATCCACTGAGAAGAGAACTGCTCATAAGTTTCATTCTGACGTGTCTTTTTTGACATATTTCTGTGGAGTTGCACAAATTCAAAATTGGACTGGTTTCTGATTAATGTTACGGGACAAATGTTTGTTTTTTTATCGAAAGGGAATTTAATAAATTCTATCAAATAAGAATTTAGAAAAGAAGATGGGGGATGAATGATACACATATTTAGCATTTGTCCCTCATTATAAAGGATGCATGTAACATTCCAGAAATTCCTGTAAATCGGGAAACAGGAGGAAAGATTCCAGAAAATTATAATAGCGATAACGATAAAACTTTATTCATCCCCGGAGGGAAATTGGTCTGCTGACAGTCACAACACGCAAGGTACACAAAAACGTGAAATTAAGTGAAAAGAAAAGCGACTGTTGACTGGCTGCCGTGGGCACAGCGCCTTCACCGGAACAAATGAACAAACAAACAAACACAGACTTATCCCCTGGGCAGAGGATTCTAAACTAGAGTGCCCCCCTCCCCCACACTAGGTCTTGTTCTTCACGGCAGTCCCCCCCACGCCAGGTCCCCGTTGTCTTCCCCTCTCCCCCTCACGCTCATTGACCGCGAGGCCCCACTGCCACCGAGGCTCCCATTGCCGCCAAGGCCCACGTTCCCCCCGAGGTTCATGTTGCGGCCGAGGCACCTGCTACGGTGGGCGGCATTTGTGCGGCACGGTGGCGCAGCGGTCGAGTTGCTACCTTACAGCGAATGCAGCGCCGTCGATTCAGGTTCGATCCTGACTACCGGTGCTGTACTGTACGGAGTTTGTACGTTCTCCCCGTGACCTGCGTGGGTTTTCTCCGAGATCTTCGGTTTCCTCCCACACTCCAAAGACGTACAGGTTTGTAGGTTAATTGGCTGGGCAAATGTAAAAAAATTGTCCCTAGTAGGATCGTGTTAATATGCGGGGATCGCTGGACGGCGCGGACCCGATGGGCCGAAGGGCCTGTTTCTGCGCTGTATCTCTAAATCTAAAAAATCTACCCCCGCCGAGTCTCCTGCTGCCGTCCCCCGAGGCTCCTTCGGCCCAGACAGGCTTTGCCGCAGTTCCCTGGGAGACCTGGGGGCGAGTCGGGCCTACCGAGGCGGGTTCCGGTCGTCGGTCGTCGTTCTGGTGGTCATAATCACCATGGAAGTGGCACAGAGCAAATTTGCTCACGTAGCCACAGATAGTGAAATCACCAGGTTCTGATGGACTTCATTCAGGATCTTGAAGGGAGTGAACATTGAAAACATTGATGCAATGGTTTTAAATGTCCAAAACGCCCTATATTTGGGTAAGTTTTGTTAAATTGGAAAATAGAAAATGTAGCTCATTTATTCAAACAGGAAGGAGAAAGCAGAGGAAACTACAGGCCAGTTGGCTTAAGTATCTGTCAGTTAGCTTAAGTATTGAGAAAATATTAGAAGGCTTTATTAAAAACGTTATAGCAGGGCACTTAGAAAAATCCAGTGTAAATCATAATTTGTGAAAGGCAATCATTTTGCTCGATATATAGGAGGTTTTGGAAGATGCAATGTGCTATCATTTCAGAGATGGTTTACGAGACTGATTCCTGGGATGAATGGATTATCTTATGAGGAAAGGTTGGCAGGCTTGGCTTGTATCCACTGGAATTTCCAAGAGTGAGAGGACATTTGATTGAAACATGTAAGATCTTAAGGGTTTTTTTACATGCATGGTGGTTGTGCAAAGGATGTTTCTTTTAGTGGTTGAACCAGAACTAGAGGTAGCTGTTTACACATAAGGGCCCACCCATTGTGGGCAAAAATTGAGCATTTCATTTTCTCTCAAAGGGTCATGAGTCTTTGGAATTCAGAGTCAAAGTGGAGTGGAAGCTTTGGCTCACACACGCTTATTCTAAATCAATCATCACCCAATTCATTTCCCTCCACACCATTGGGTGGAACTTGTCCACGTCCTCAACAACTTCTCCTTTGGCTCCTCTCATTTTTTCCCAAGTTAAAAGTGCAGCTATGGCTCCTCACTTGGGCTCCAGCTGTGCCTGCCTTTCTGTTGACTATCTTACACAGTCCTTATTCCAAATGTACACTGGCACCATCCCCCAAATCTTTCTCCCCTGCACTGATGACTGCATTGGGGATGCCTCCTGCACCTATACAGAACTCATTGATTTCATTAACTTCCACCATGCCCTCACATCTTTGGCACCTCTCTCTCCTGTCTTGATCTCTCTGCCTCCATCACAGGGGACAGACTATCGACTGACATCTACTACAGACCTACTGACTCCCACAATAATCTGGACTGTACTTCCTCCCATCCTGCCTCCGGCCAAGGTGCCATTCCCGACTCTCAATTTCTCCGTCTCCGCCGCATCTGCTCCCATTCCGAGGCGTTCCATTCCGGGACATTCTTTGCTAAACATGGTTTCCTCCCCTGCTGTCATCTCCTCTTTGTCCTGTAGTTCTGCTCTCGCTTTCCCTCTCTCCAGACGGAACTAAGGTGCAGTTCACCTAGTCCTCACCTGTTCACTCATCCATTCCCACCTAAACCCGCCCCTTCCCCAGGTACTTTCACCTGCAACTGCAGGATATGTAACACCTATCCCAAGACCTCCTCCCTCACCTCCATCCAGGCATCCCAGCAGTCCTTCCAGGTGAGACAGAGGTTCACATGCACCTTATCTAATCTCATCTACTACATCCAGTATTCCCAATGTGACCTCCTGTACATCGATGAGACCGAGCATAGACTCAGCGACCCTTTTGCTGATCACTTACGTTCGGTCCTGCATAGCTTGCAGGGTCTCCAGGTTACTATCCATTTTAACACCTCTTCCAATTACCATACTGTCCTTTCTGTCCTGGGCCTCTTCTATTGCCAGAATGAGGAACCACACAAACTGGAAGAACAACACCTCATATTCCGCTTGGGTAGCTTACAACCCAACAATATGAACATTGAATTCTCCAGTTTTAGGTAACTACATAACCTTCCCCCTGTCCCTTCTTTCCCCCATATAACCTAGCCCCTTCTCTGTCCCCTTCCTCCCCATGCGTCCCACTTGAAATCGCACCTATTTTTCTCCTCCCCTTCCACCTACATTCCTTCCTCTAGCTTCACAATTTGCAACTCCAATTCTTTTGTCTCACACCTTCAGTCTTCACTCCAGTCTTTGTCCAACCATCTGTCTATCAAATAACCGTCCTCGTCCGAGTTGGCCTATTACCTGCCAGGCTTTCTCCTGCCCTTCCTCTCTTCCAGCTTTCTTTTTTCTCCCCCACCCCTTCACACACAGTTTGAAGTAGGGTCCTGACCCGAACCATTGCCTATCCATGTTCAGACATGCTGCCTGACGTACTGAGCTACTCTAGCACTCTGTGTCGGACTTAATTTGCCTTCTACAAGTTTCATAAAAGTTATCCTTACTCAAGCGTTGAGAATGAATTGTAATATTATTGCACATTGTAGCTTCCAAAAGCTCACCCATTGACATTAGATTTATGTCCACTCCTCACAGCTCTCTTTTCGTAATGGATGTGTTTTTGCAGTGAACACAAACGTACTGAAGATGGTATAATAACTGGTCTTTAGAGAGTTGGTAGACTTTCCTGACAACAAGAGTTTGGCAGAAGTTTAGCAAAGTAACAAACTCGAGAAGTGGTACATTTAAGAAACTTTCTTTGCACTGTTTTATGAAAAGGTTTCAGGTCAAGTGTAGCCTGTTGCAAACACACTATAACGCTGCTGAACTTCGACACGAGCAACAGTATTGACTAAATTCCAACTGAAGGAGGGTGGGGGAGGGAGGGGGCGGAGGGGAGAGGGGAGGGAGGAGGGAGGGGGAAGTGGAGGGAGGGAAGGGAGGGGGAGGGGGGAGGGAGGGGAGGGGGAGTGGGAGTGGGGGAGGAGAGGGTGCTGCCCAATGCAGGAGAGGTTTGGGCCCAACACTTGGTCTGCTATTGTGATAGAACTATAAAGGACCCATGCTCTAACCACCCAAAGCGACCACAAAAGGCAGCGATCTTTTCTTCACCGCAAAGTAGATCTCAAGAATCTTGGTAAAATAGAACTTTATAATCCTCTCCATCTTCCATACTTGGAGTGGGGGGGGGGGGGGGGGGGGGTCCCCAGTGTTACCAAATGACAGAGGAGCTGAAAATGTAAGATTGATTTGTGATGGTGATTTGACTCGAAGACAGCTGCTGCCAGTTTGTTTGTGACCAGAAATGAAAGATAGACTTGCATCCATGAAACACCTTCTTGTGCACCTCGAGATTCTCAAAGCATTTCAAGTGAAATGATTTACTGTGAAGAGCAGTAGCTTGAGTCAGACGTGGCAGCCAGTTTGCACAAAATCCACAAACTGTGATGAATCATCAGGACCAAAAGTCCAAAGGGAATCTATTAATCACAAAATAATTAAGCAAGCAGTGCTAAAAGGTTCAGTCTAATCAAAACTTGAAGGAAAAAATAAAACTCTTATCACTCCTCCACATCCTCCATCTTGATGCTGCCCCAACCCCGCACTTTTATATCTTACCTAAAGTCCACCCACAGGATTAGGATACTCATTGTTTCTGCCTGCACTTGCCCCACTGAATATGTGTCATACACCTTGGCTCTTATCTTCTCTGCCCTTGTTTTTCCCTGGACAAGTTCTGTTTCCACAGCCCCCACTGCCTCAACTTCACTATGGATGTCCAGTTTTTGTTCACCCATCAGCAAGTTGTGAAAATGCTTCATTTCTGTCAGCAACAAAGGTCCACCCAGCTGTCCGCCACCAACACTCTAGTCCACCAGGTTAAACATGTCTTTCCCTTGAATGAAGATAGACACAAAAAGCTGGAGGGGTAACTCAGCGGGACAGGCAGCATATCTGGAGAGAAGGAATGGGCGACGTTTCGGGTCAAGACCCTTCTTCGGACTGGTTAGGGATAAGGGAATCGAGAGATATAGACGATGGTGTAGAGAATGTAAAGGTGCTTGCCTTTACCTTGAATGATTTATCTGTGGACTCCTCTCACTTCTTACAAATTTAGCGTGTAGCCACAGGCACTGGTATGGGCCCTAGTTGTGCCTGCGTTCCCATGGGCTAGCAGACCTGTTCAAAACCTCCTCTGGTACTACTCCCCAGCTCTTTCTCCATTACATCAATGCCAACATTGGTGCTGCTTCCTGCACCTGTGTGGGCCTGATCAATGTTACCACCTTTGCTACCAACGTTCACCCCACTCTCAAATCCAGTTGGACCATTTCTGACATTTTTCTCACTTTTCGAGATTTGTCCGTTGCCATCTCAGGAGACAAATTATTCACTGATGTTTCTATAAACCTGTTGACTCCCACAGGCACAGTGCCCTCCATAATGTTTGGGACAAAGACCCATCATTTATTTATTTGCCTCTGAACTCCACAATTTGAGATTTGTAATAGAAAAAAATCACATGTGGTTAAAGTACACACAATGTCCGATTTTAATAAAGGCCATTTTAATACATTTTGGTTTCACCATGTATAAATTACAGGAGTGTTTATACACAGTCCCCCCCATTTCAGGGCACTGTATCTTCCCACCTTGTCTCTTGTAAGAATGCCATTCCCTCCTCCCAGTTTCTCCACCGCTGCCGCATCTCTCAAGGTGAGACCTTCCATTCCAGAACATCGGCACTGTCCTCCTTTTCAGGAAATGTGGCTTTCCTCCCATTGTTGCTGATGGAGCCCATTCTGTGTTTCCTCCGTTTTTTCTAGACCTGCTCTCACCCCACCCCTCTCCAAACAGAACGGAGAATGAATTCATCTCTCATCCCACTAGCCTCCACACCCAGCACATCATCCTCCATTGTTTAAGCCAGCTACAAGAAGATATGGTCTTTGTCTCTCTCTCTCTCGTTCTCTCTGTCTCTCCCCGTCTCTCTCTTTCTGTCTCTCACTGTCGCTGCCTCTCCCTCCCTATGTCCCTCCCTCCTTCTGTCTCTCCCTCCATCCCTCCGCATCTCCCTTTCTCTCCCCCCATCTCTCATTCCCTCCCTCTGTCTCTCCCTCCCATCTTCCGTCGCTCCATTCCTCCATCTCCCCCTCCCTCTCCCTCCCTTCCTCCCTCTCATTCCCTCCATCTCTCCCTCGCTCCCTCTGTCTCTCATTCCTATCTGTCTCTCCCTCCCTCCTCCTCTCCCACACTCCCTCCCTCCCTTAGTCTCTCCCTCCCCTCCTCCTTCTCTCCCTCCCTTTAACTCTCCGTCTCTCCCTTACTCCCTCTCTCCCTAACCCTCTTCCTCCGTCTCTCCCTCTCTGTCTCTCCCTCTGTCTCTCTCACTCTGTCTCTCCCTCTGTCTCTCTCACTCTGTCTCCCTCACTGTCTCTGTCTCTCTCCCCCCCCTCTCTCTCTCTCTCTCTCTCGCTCTCTGCCTCTGTCTGTCTGCCTTTCTCTCTCTGCCTATCTTCTCTGTCTCTCTCTCTGCCTCTCCCTCTCTCTTTCTCACGTTCTCACTCTCGGGCTCTCTCTCTCTCCCTCTTCCTCTACCTCTCCTTCTATCTGCCTCTCCCTCTCTCAGCCTCTCCCTCCATCACCCTCTATTTCCCTCTCTGTTTCTCTTTCTCTCTCTTTTCCTCTTTCTATCCTTTCTCTCTCTCCCCCCCTCTCTATCTCTCTCTCCCTCTTTCTCTCTCCCTCTTTCTCTCTCTCCCTCTTCCTCCCTCTCTCCCTCTCCCTGTTTCTCTCTCTCCCTGCTCTCCCCCCCTCCCCTCCGTCCTTTACCCTCCATCCCCTTCCCTTTCCTCCCTCTCCCCCCTCCGTCTCCCCCCTCCTTCTCCCTCCCCCCTCTGTCTCCCCCCTCTCTCCCCCCTCCCTCTCCCTCTCTCTTCCCCCCTCCCTCACCCTCTCTCCCCCCTCACCCTCCGGAGCTAAAATGTCGGAAACCTACAGCGTCCGGGCCTACAAGTGCCCCCCTGGGCCTAATACAGTATTACAGTTTAGGTCCAGACACTCTAGGTTTCCGACATTTTAGCTGCGGACAGTCTAGGTCTGGAGGCCCGGGCGCTGCCTAACGGAGGTTGCATAGCAACCCGCCTCCCGGTCTGGGCGGCTGCCATTAGTGGAGCGGGAGCACATGGCCGTTGGCTGGATGAGGTCATGTGGGGCGCGGTGCGGTGATGTCACTCTTTGTCCCTTATTTGGGAGTGAGGAAGTTGGCAACCCTACTAATATGGGACAAGGGTGGTCCCGTAAGGGACAAACCAATTTAGCCCAAAATACGGGATGTCCCGACTAATACGGGATAGTTGGCAACCCACTTCCCCCCTCCCCCTCCCCCTCTCTCTGCCTCTCATTCATCTCTCCAATGGTTCTCATTTTCACCTTTCTTATCAGATTCCAACACTGGCAGCCTTTGTGTTCCTGCTTATCACCTTCCAGCAACTGTCTCTACCTTCACCCTCCCCTCCCTTCACCTGGCTCCATCTGTCTTTCTTTCCCTCTCTCGTCTGCCTGAGTGATTCAAATTTGTACCAGATGGGTCTTTGTCTTAGTGATAAGAATTCTATCCTTGCGTAAGAGTGAAAGTAAGCCAGTACTGACTGGTGCAGCACTCGTAAGAAAATGGTCAGAGCATTCGATTCATATAGGTAAAATCCGGTAGAATGTGTACATTCAATAATCCATTATATTCAACACTGGTGAAAAATTTAAATTACTTCCACCCTTACTGATGAGACTGACCTTGGATTCACTGGTTCAGACGTAAGAATTGCTGGCACTGCAAAAGAAATATCAGTGGGTGATATTTACAGGTCTGTTTAGAGGTTACGTGTCAAATATACCATCAATTTCTAATTTGTTGATAAAAGGAAGCGGCGTTTTGGTCGTTTTTGTAAAGGTTTACTTGCTTTTATTAATATGCTACCACTCATAGTACATAATGCTTAAAACTTATTCAAGGAAGGAAGCAATGGTCAGTGAGTGGGAAATAGGTGGAAAAGCTGGATAGATAATGTCTATCAAAGAGATGAACTGAATATTTCCTGACAACAATAATCCACACAGACCGCGTTAATTTAAGTCTGTGATCTGTTTTGAGTTAGAAGGTTGCAGTACGTATGTGTATATATATATATATATATATATATATATGTGTGTATACAAGAGATATAAAGGTTTGTACAGAGGAAGTGGAGGCATGACAAGGAACTGCAGTTGGCATCTTAGAGGAGCTCAGCACTGGGACACTGTGAAGAATACAGCTGCTATCCACATCAATATTTCAATTTTTTTAAATTATGTTTTACTGATTTCCTTTGCTCCATTAATAACCCTAGCTTGGGCTGCTTGGACCCTAAACTCAGGACCCCCCCCCCACAAGCTTTCCCCCTCTCTCTCCTCCCTCCTCTTTCTCCAGTCTCCTTCAGACCTTAATGCAACGTTTGACAGCCAATTGAGTACCTAGGCTGCCGTTAACCTCCTGCAGCAAACCAGGACAGTACAAAGGCATTTTGGATCATATTCATGAGTCAAAATTTCTTTCTTCAGCCTAAACACCAAAGTTAATTTTTTTTTTTAGTTCAGCCTTTGATCAAATAATGACAAGGAAGGTTTTTGAAGGGGACTTAAAGCCATTTACTTTACACTTCAGAAGCTACAGATATGGAATTGGAGGTCATTTTATATTAATGTCAATGGTTTAAGTGCGTTTCTTGGTGCTGCAAGAGGGTTACTATCTCCCAGTCAGTTGGAAGTCATAAACTAGGACACAACAGTAGTTAACCCTATGAATATTTAATCATCTACACCTCAAACACCATATATTTATTTTATTGTTTTGATTAATGGTGTTGCTGTTGCATTCTGGTATATGATCTTCACCACATGACAACTTCAAGAATAATGCAAGTAGCAACATCAACAACTATACGTGGCCTTTTCTGAACTTACAAAAAACCTTCATCTGTGTCGACAGATCTTTGCAGAATCTTTCTTAACCTTGAGAATTCGCAGAAATTCATTGCTATTCTATCCACTGCAAATAAAATGCAACCCATGATTCTAGGAACCAGGTCTATGCATTGTCCCAATCTCAGCAGAGAACTGGCATCAAGCAAGAAAGACACAAAAATCTGGAGTAACTCAGTGGGACACGCAGCATCTCTGGAGAGAAGGAATGGGTGACATTTCGGGTCGAGAAACTTCTTCAGGCTGCCATTGCTCCAATTCTCTACTCTGTCTTTCTTTCTGCAGTTTTATATCTCGCCTCCAACAAGTTTCCTGCTGGAATGAAACAGATCTTTAGCAGTGGTGCAGCGGTAGACTCGATGCCTTACTGCGCCAGAGATCCGGGCTCGGTGCTGACTATGGGTGCTGTCGATACGGAGTTTGCACGTTCTCCCTGTGACTGCATGGGTTTTCTATGGGTGCTCCGGTTTCCTCCCACATTCCAAAGACATGCAGGTTTAGAGGTTAATTGGCTTCTGTAAATTGTCCCGAGAGTGTCGGATAGAACTAGTGTACAGGGTGGTTGTTGGTTGGCACAGACTGCGTGAGTCAAAGGGCCTGTGTCCCTGTTGTATCTCTGAAAAAAAGGCAAATGGGAAACTGTTCAACCTTTGTTGCACCCACTGCAGAACCAAAGTCAATAGACAATAGACAATAGGTGCAGGAGGAGGCCATTCAGCCCTTCGAGCCAGCGCCGCCATTCAATGCGATCATGGCTGATCACTCTCAATCAGTACCCCGTTCCTGCCTTCTCCCCATACCCCCTCACTCCGCTATCCTTAAGAGCTCTATCCAGCTCTCTCTTGAAAGCATCCAACGAACTGGCCTCCACTGCCTTCTGAGGCAGAGAATTCCACACCTTCACCACTCTCTGACTGAAAAAGTTCTTCCTCATCTCCGTTCATCTCCATCCTCCACCAATGAGGTGCACTGTTCAGACAATGACTGCATATGTGCACACCTGGAATCCCACCACCAGGTCATTTTTCACTGAAGGATGTGAGAGAATAATTTTAAATATATATATTTAGCAGGCACTTTGATGCACTGGAGAGGGACAACCATTGCTGTCTGCATGAAATCCTTCAAACCTATTAGCAGGATAAAGGAGCTATCATCAGCATGTTCTCTCGGGTCAACATTCCCAGCAACAAGACTGTAATTACAGTCAGTCAGCTGTGATGCATCATCCCCATCACTCATATGGCACGACATCCCCGAAACGAATGCACTCCCATGAGCTCCGCCACAGCAAGAGATGAGGAGGATGGAGAAAGGCACTTCAAAGTTATCTGAGAAAATAAATGTAACATCCTCACCAATCTGCAAGAGCACCAAGCCCATGAGGAACAGGAGCATCTAGGAAGCGCTGCCTGCCCTGCCCGTGGCAGAACCTGCCAATCCCACCTGGGCCTTATCAGCCCATTCAGGGGGGTAAAACTCGGGTTTTATATTCCCCCATGAATTGGCCTCAGGAAAGTACAGCATCTATATACTAAAACTCTCGTTTGTTATCTTGTTTGTGACTGAACTTCAGCCAAACCGGTACAGGATAGCGCGACAATTTTAGGCCCACCTTACTCACCGTTGTCACTTTAGTGATAATGCAAGTAGTTTTATTGAAATCGGTGTTATATTTTTTAAGTTATTCACATTTTAAAGTTTAAAAGGAGGGGAGGGGGAGCAGAGGAGGGAGGGGGGGGAGGGGGAGTGGGGGAGAAGGGAGAGGGGATGGGGGGGTTGAGGAGGGGGGGGAGGACAGGGTGCTGCACCAACGCAGGAGAGGTTTGGGCCCAGCGGGTCCACTTTGTCTATATGTTTATAAAAAGAGACACAACATGCTGGAGCCACCCAATGGTTCAGGCAGCATCTTTGGAGTATATGGATAGCTGACGTTTCGGATCAGGACCCTTCTTTAGACTGTAGGGGGGGGGGGGGTGAGAAGGCTGTCTCTCAGTATGCTACATACTGAGTAAAACTCCAGATTATCTCATCAGGCAGTTTCAGCCTGGGTGCAGTATGGTTTTGATACTGTTTACTTTTACACTTACTAAACACAGAGGGCATTTCATAAAATATATATATATAGACTAAAATTCTCGGCATAACTCCCATCAGACATTCCCAAGCCAGTTACAGCCCAGGTTATTAGAAAACATAGAAAAATAGGTGCAGGAGTAGGCCATTCGGCCCTTCAAGCCAGCATCGCCATTCAATATGATCATGGCTGATCATCTAAAATCAGTACACCCCCGTTCCTGCTTATTCCCCATATCGCTTGATTACTTTTGCCCTAAGAGCTAAACCTAACTCTCTCTTGAAAACATCCAGTGAATTGGCCTCCACTGCCTTCTGTTGCAGAGAATTCCACAGATTCACAACCCTGTGGGTGGAAAAGTTTTTCCTCATCTCAGTCCTAAATGGCCTCCCCTTATTCTTAAACAATGACCCCCTGGTTCTGGACTCCCCCAACATCAGGAACATTTTTCCTGTATCTAGCCTGTCCAATCCTTTAATAATTTTATATGTTTCTGTCAGGAAGGTGTTCTCTCGCCATGCTGTCTCATCAAACATTTCGGAGAAAAATAAAGGTAAAAAGTAAGGAATGAAAACTGATTTCTTACACTAAGACATGCCTTATTGACGTAAAATGGATTTTTTTTATCTCTGAATAACACTCCTGATTTGTCCTTTCTTTTCTCCTGTTAATATGTTCAAATGCCATTTCAGAGGACTATAAAGGAAATCATTGAATTCTGAAGCTACGTTTTTGCATAACAAAAGATCATGAATTTCTACCTTATTTTCAAAGAACCAACTTGAATCTCAGTTTAGATTAAGCAAAACCTCACTTACCAGTGCAGTTTCGTTTATATTAGCCCCCAAATCTCAGGCACACAGGTGTGGGAGGGAATGTAGGTGATGCACTGATGTAATAATATCTATTTAATTGTCTGAACCCGTCACACTGGTGAGGGATTGCACCAGTTCACAATCACTGGCCGAAGGCCAATGCAAAATGGCCCAGTTCCAGGAACAGGGGAGCACATGAGCAAGGCCAGGTACAGCTGAGCCACTCAGCTTTACTGTTTCTACAATGACCTTTCCATTTGTAAGCTTGTACACGTGAAGAGGATTGTCAGATTTATATTTTTTTAACTCACTCTCCGGTCTGGTGTTTCCCTTGGTATTTGCTTCAGTTTACACGGATATAAGGATTAGGAACATGAGCAGGCCAGTCAGCCTCTCAAACCTGGTCTACTATTCTGTCAGATCGGACGGAGCTGGTGCAATCTCTCTCAACCATTTTCCCATTCTCTCTTCGCATCCCTTGACGATAAGAATTCTCACAATCAATATCAATTGAATATTTGAAAATAATGGAGAGTGAACTATCGTTAGTAGATGTTGTTCATTTAATGGCAGATTTGCCACAGCTCCACACCTAACTTTTCCATCACCCAACCTTCCTTCGGCGCCGGGTGACAAAGGGAGTCTCAAGAAGGGCCCCAATCCCGAAACGTCATCTATCCACTCCCTCCACAGAGGATGCCTGGCCCACTGAGATCCTCCAGCACCTTGTGTTTTGCCCAAGTTTGCAGCATCTGCAGTTCCTTCCAAGGGCTAGAATCTTTCTGGCTGCTCTTTGCTATTTCACCTAAGAGAGCTTGGGTGAAATTGGAAATAAGCCAGATGTGACTTGTAAGATGTAAATTGTAACAGTTGTCACCAGGATATTTGACTCGTAGGAATCACAATAACCAAGTTCAATTCAGCATCCAGCCCTGAATCTTTTTCCTATTTCTTCTTCTTTCCTCCAACTCCATTTCCTCTGTCATCTGCCCTATCACCCTCTCCATTTTTAGTCCAGGAAACTACAACAAAAGCTTTTTTTTAAATTATGCCAGCACGGATACAATGTGCCAAACAAACATTTGTGTAGTCTCTCATCATGAATGCATTTTACACTTGTCGGCCATTTTGTTCTTACTCTGGATGAGAAAATCTGCAAATCAACCACCCTCACCAATGCCCAGGCACAGGGTAGTCATTTGATCTTTTAAAGCTGAGACCTAAAGAGGCATGGATAATAAGCAGGGAATACGCCTGGTGACCCAGGGAGACCTGAATACGGAGCAGCTGTAACACCTACACTAAACCTATACTATACCCGAACCGAAACATTACCCATTCCTTCTCTCCAGAGACGCTGCCTAACCCGCTGAGTTACTCCAGCATTTTGTGTCCATCTTCAGTTTAAACCAGCATCTGCAGTTCCTTCTGACGCACCTATACTGAACCCATCCACAAAGAGGCAGTACACAAACTCAAGTTTTCATTTTTGGAGGCAGCAGTTAGGGCTAGGGAAGTATTAATAAGTATTTTCGACTATTTAAACACAAATGTAGTTAATGCTAAGTTTACTTTCATCGGAAGTTGAAATGCACCCATCAAACATTAATATCATCCAGGAGGAGCACAAGTTAAAGATAGGGAGATGTAATTATTATTATCTTCATCAAAACGTAAAGTATATTCCCAATGGCCTGACACAGAAGCACCTGGTGTCTTTGTAGAATTATAAATATAGAATCTGTTGACTAATTCTCTGCCTCCCCCATGAGTAGAGAGGAGCTGCTTATTATCCGATCGTAGAGCAGAAGCTTGTGAAGGAAAGTCAGATTTCTCTTTTATCATTTTAAATTCTCAGCTTTGATTTGAAGTGATTTGTGAAGAATAGCAAAGTACCACAGTCTGTCAGATGGTTTAACTGGTGCTGGAAAAGGGAGCAGGTGCCCAAGAGATATCTCATTCCAATCTTATTTTAAGCACATTTGCCTGCATTGTTTTCTTTTAGTTCTCTATGTTGGCATGACATCCTGAATATTTAAGAAGGAAATGATTGATTTTCTTCATTTCCTTCGATTCCACCATACTCTACAAAAAGAATAGCTGCAGATTGGTGAGTGGAAGCACGTTGGTGAGAAGGTAATATCCTTACAAAGCTTTCTCCAAATCACACCCGGCCAGCTTTGTAAAGCAGCCATTCTGTCGGCATCTTATTAGCTGATGTTCTTGGATGATCAGGGATGATCTTCATCTTTAGTGCACATCGCATATGCAAGACGTAATTTATTTTTAATCCTCACCAAACAACCTCGTAGCCTGCTGTGCTTTCAAGTATCAGCTCCGGATAGAGGTTTTTTTAGGCAAATAAGTCCACTCTGTCTACATCCATGGGAGCTTTGTGAAAACATCTACTATTTCTTTTGGCAGATGATCATTAATTCATTACCTGGCATGTATCATACCTGACAGAATGAAGCTGCCTTTTTTGTATTGTATGTGTTTTTGACCAAATTTTCTTCCTGAAAGTGATTATTTGTAGACAGGCACAAAAAGCTGGAGTAACTCAGTGGATCAGACTGAACAAGGGTCTCGACCCGAAACACCTCCGCTTCCCTTTCTCCAGAGATTCTGTCTAACTCGCTAAGTTACTCCAGCTTTTTGTGTATATCTTGGTTTAAACCAGCATCTGCAGTTCCTCCCTTCATACTAGTGATTATCTGTAATTGGGGAGGTTGGAGTGGTGCTCTTTAGCACTTTGCTTCTTCTAGAGTCTTACAGCGTGGAAACAGGCTCTTTGGCTCAACTTGCCCCATCTATACCAGTCCCACCTGCCTACGTTTGGCCCATTATCCCTCCAAACCTTTCCTATCCATGTATCTGTCCAAATGGGTCTTAAATGTTGTGATAGTACCTGCCTCAACTACCTCCTCTGGCAGCACATCCCATATACCTAGCACCCTTTGTGTAAAGAATAGTTGCCCCTCAGGTCCCTATTAAATCTTTCCCCTCACCATAAACCTATGTCCTCTGGTTCTTGATTCCCCCTACTCTAGATAAAAGACTGTGCATTTGCCCTTTATAATCCTCTCATGATTCCATACACCTCTATAAGATCACCAGGTGTGTAGGAAAATAACTGCAGATGCTGGTTCAAATCGAAGGTAGATACAAAATGCTGGAGTAACTCAGCGGGTCAGGCAGCATCTCAGGAGAGAAGGAATGGGTGACGTTTCGGGTCGAGACCCTTCTTCAGTCTGATGAAGGGCCTCGATCCGAAACGTCACCCATTCCTTCTCTCCTGAGATGCTGCCTGACCCGCTGAGTTACTCCAGCAATTTGTATCTACCTTCTATAAGATCACCCTTCATCCTCCTGCTCCCGAATAAAGTTCTAGCCTGCTCAACCTCACCCGGTAGCTCGGGCCCTTAAGTCCTGGCAACATCCTCGAAAATCCTCTCTGCACCCTTTCCAGCTTGACAACATCTTCCCTATAACAGAGGTTAAAGGACATAGGTCAACATATGCCCTGGGCATCAACTTGGGTTGATCCAGTACCTCCCCCTTACATGATGAACATGCTGGAGTTTCCAGCAGAGATCTACACCGGTTTATGCAGGATTTACCACAAAGTGTTTGCTGCTGCTCCTGCATTTCCCCCCTCTCTAATTATTACCTAATCTTAGGTGCAAATCTGGCTGAGGCTTTTAAATACTGTTTTGTTCAGAGGAATTGAAGCTAATTACAGAACCCCAAGATTTGTATATTCAAAACTAAATTAAAATTGACCAGATTACATATTTTATCAACTAGAACCAAAGCATTTTCCAGAATATTTCTAATTCACTGCTTTGTATTGTCTTTATTTCAAGTGAATTATTTAAAAACGGAAAGGATTTTTCAGAAAAGAGTGTTATACAAACATTGACATTTCAATGCTATGAAATGAATTGTGTCAGAAATGTTAAGAAGTTCAGCATATTTAACAGTGGATCAGTCGCCGAGCTCAGAAGAAATGCATTGTAGTCTCCTAAGCAAGGGAGGAAGAAATATGTGATCTTTATTTTCCAGCCCTCTTTAACTACTGGCATTGTGCCGAAGAATTGGAAGACTGCAAATCTAATATTATATTTTACAAGTAGGAAAACAATCCAGTAGCTGCAAGTCAATTGATTTGAATGTAAATGGTGTACACATAAAAATGGGAACAATTCTGGGGAATAGTATACTTAATTGTTTGTAAAGGCACAGGTTGATCCAGACCAGACAGGCAGTGGAAGGTGGAGATTGGCTAACATGATTGAATTTCAGATTGGCTTGACTGTAGTTTTATTGGAGCAAAATATGTTGACGGTAGATTTTTTGTTGAAAATGATGATTCTTGACAAGGTGAACAGGGAGGATTTACTTCCCTTAGATAGCAGTGGGATATGGATGTAGGATAAGTGACAGAAGCATTAGAGGAGACTTGAGGAAAATAATTCTCATCATATGGATGATGTGGGTCCAGAAGTCAATGCCTCAAAGGATAGTTGATGCAAAAGCTGTCATCATATTTTATAAGTACATGGATGAGCACTTGATGTGCCATACATAACCTGAATACCTCCAGGCCAAGAACTCGGAAAAGGGATAAGCCGGTAATAACATTTTGTTTTGGATGGCCTGGACTCAGTGGACTGAACGATGTTCTTTTGGACTGTAAATTTCGAAGATTCTATGCCAATGTATGAAATAGTGTTGTTGGGAGTAATATGCACTATGTGGCCAAATGACATGGGCTCATTACAATGAGCAGCATTTAGATTTAGATTTAGATTTAGAGATGCAGCGCGGAAACAGACCCTTCGGCCCACCGAGTCCGCGCCGCCCAGCGATCCCCGCACATTAACACTATCCTACACACACTAGGGACATTTTTTACATTTACCCAGTCAATTAACCTACATACCTGTACGTCTTTGGAGTGTGGGAGGAAACCGAAGATCTCGGAGAAAACCCACGCAGGTCACGGGGAGAACGTACAAACTCCGTACAGACGGCGCCCGTAGTCGGAATCGAACCCGAGTCTCCGGCGCTGCATTCGCTGTAAGGCAGCAACTCTACCGCTACGCCACCGATACAATGTATCAGAGATACAATGTGGATTTTCACCATTTTTCTCTCTTATTCGTCTGAAACCAGTCTCCAGAATTGTTAGATGGTAAATGGGGCAGAGTCGAAGGCGGTTAGCAGGATGTGGAATAGGGAGGGAGGTGTGGGCTATCAGCAGACAGGCAGGGGTGGAGGAGGCGGATTGAAGAATAGGGGCAGGGAGGTTTTGAAGAACGCATTGTTAATCAGTACAGTCGCTGCCAGTCAATGAAGTTTATTTTAACATTTTGTTTTTTGCTTTTGTCTTTTTTGTCATTCCGTCATTTACTTACTGTGGTGCCCAATTTATCCCATTCTGCAAACAATTCAAATTGGAACAGTAAGTGCACTTAGTGAATCACGGTCCATCTTTGCCTTTTAAAGAGCAACGGATACGGAGCCTGTCAGTCACCAGAACTGGAAACACATATCACCTCATTTACCCCATCCTGGAGCTTACAGACAGGTACATAACCCCACACTGTTAGAAGAGTATTTCTCCTGAAGGCTACATGTGTTAGGGAGGTGACTGGCAGAAAATGATGCAAGTTGCAAACAGATTTTTACTCTTGCCTCTTCTACTGGCATTGGCCTGGCACTGCTAACAGATGTTAAGGTCACCAATAGCTTTCTATGTTTCAATTCCAGAGTAGCCCTGAAGTAAGCCGAAGGCATACACTACAATCTACTACAAACCTACTGACTCCCATAGCTATCTTGACTACACTTCTTCCACCCTGCTTCCTGTAAAGACTCTATCCCCTACTCCCAATTCCTCCATCTACACCGCATCTGCGCCCAGGATGAGGTGTTCCATACCAGGGCATCGGAGAGGTCCTCATTCTTGAGGAAACGGGGGTTCCCCTCTTCCATTATAGATGAGGCTCTCACTTGGGTCTCCTCGATATCCCGCAGATCCGCTCTTGCTCCCCTTCCCCCCATTTCGTAACAAGGACATAGTCCCCCTTGTCCTCACCTTCCACCCCATCAGCCATTGCATACAACATATAATCCTCCAACAGGATCCCACTACTGGCCACATCTTCCCATCTCCACCCCTTTCTGATTTCCACAGAGAACGTTCCCTCTGAAATTCCTTGGTCAACTCACCCAAACCACCCCCTCCCCAGGTACTTTCCCCTGCAACCGCAGGAGATACCACACCTGTCCCTCTACCTCCCCCCGTGACTCCATCCCAGGACCCAAACAGTCTTTCCAGGTGAGGCACCTCCTCCATCCTCATCTACTGTATCCGCTGTTCCAGGTATCAACATATCTACATCGGCGATACCAAGCGCAGGCTTGGCGATCGTTTCGCTGAACGCCTCCGCTCAGTCCGTCGTAACCTACTTGATCTCCCGGTGGCTCAGCTCTTCAACTCCCCCTCCCATTCCCAATCTGACCTTTCTGTGCTGGGCCTCCCCCATTGTCAGAGTGAGGCCCAGCGCAAATTGGAGGAACAGCACCTCATATATCGTTTGGGTAGTTTACACCCCCTGCTTTCCCTCTCTATCCCCTCCCCCTACCCATTTCTCCCACTAGTCTTCCTGTCTCCGACTACATTCTATCTTTGTCCCGCCCCCCTCCCCTGACATCAGTCTGAAGAAGGGTCTCGATCTGAAACGTCACCCATTCCTTCTCTCCTGAGATGCTGCCTGACCCGCTAAGTTACTCCAGCATTTTGTGTCTACCTTCGATTTAAACCAGCATCTGCAGTTTTGTTTTTCACTAAGCCTAAGGCATGGTGTTTGCTGGGGCACTCAGATTGGAAGAATTCTCTAAGGTCCAAAGAATAATATCTTTCAACCTTGTTCTTCTCCATGTTCTTTGTTCATGCTTATTGCCTCCATCAATAGAAACATTTCCATTCTCTCGATCAGCAATTGAATGTTTGCCTCACTGAATTGATTTTAAATTATCCCACTGTGGCACTCTGCTGAAAGAAGCCTTTTGTCTGTGGTTATTTTTGATATCTAAGCATTTTTTTGTGATACATCTGCAATACTTAAGGATTTGAAATAAGTATTGGCACAAACTTGTCCATTTATTATACCAGTATTATCATCTAAAATAGTTACAGCAGTGAAGGAGGTCAGATCATTTGCCCTACCGTGTCTAAAAATGAAGCAGGAAACAGACCATTGACTCTACGTCCAAGGTTAATGTATTAGATGCAGCAGTAGCCATCTGGATGCTGGTATCCGGACTCAGAGACCAACATTAATAGGGAGAACGTGGTCAGCATATCTCTTATAACATAATGAAAAGGGGCAGAAACTACAGATGCACTTTAATTCTCTCAAGTGTAACAAAGCTCAGGCAAAATATAAAGTACTGGAGTAACTCAGCGGGTCAGGCACCATCTGCAGAGGAAATGGATAGGTGACGTTTCAGGTCGGGTCCCTTTTTCAGACCGATCAGACCATCAGTCTGAAGAAGGGTCCTGACTTGAAATGTTGTCTATTCATTTTGTAGATGAGCTATTGCACGCTAGCCAATCGTAGTGCTTGTTAGTAGTAGTCCCGCCTAGTATGTGCTTTATAACGTAAGAACTCGCCTACGTCAGGCAGTAGATGCAGCAGCTCGGAGCTGTAATGTACTGCAGGTCCTGTGATGTAAGTGATTCAATAAAATGATGCGTTGTATCTTAGCATGGATTTAACTACCTTATTACATGGTGTCAGAAACTTCCTCCACAGATGCTGCTTGCTGTGCTTAGTTTTTGCAGCGTTTTGTGTTTTGCTTAAGTGGCCAGCATCTGTGTGTCTACAATTATACGGCTATTTTCTACTTCTAGGTTGCAACAGGAAGCCAATGCCACTTCTAAAATGAAAGAGGGTAAAATTGCATATGATGTGGGATAGTTCTCAGAGGCATAATGATATTCCTCCATATATTGGGAAACTCCTAATAAGCTCCATGTTAGGGGTACTGTTAAAGGAAAAATGTTTTTAACAAACCTCTAAGCTAATTAGCAAATCCTGAGTTCATTTTTCACTTTTTATCTGGGGGAAATATTGTTCTGGTTGGATGGAAATTAAAGAAATGTCAACATTCAGGAGGTACCAGCATCAAAAAAGCAGGATGCTCATGTCTTTTAATTTGCTGAATTCACCAACACCCCATCTCCACACTCCAATGAACATCCATGATGACGCACTGGAACATGTAGACAATTTACTTATTTTAAGACTGCCTCAGTAAAGGCAGTCATCAATGTTGAAAGCTTTGCCTTTCTGGGGAAAACGACTTGAAAAATCAAGGCGGCAGTCCCAACACAAAGCACAAAGGTCTACATGGTAGCTGACTTTCCCAGTCCACCTCTACTGTTCATTTGCTTAGAATTATTCTCATCTGAGTCAATACTGAGTCAATACGTAGGGGTGGCACGGCGGGGGAATGGTAAAGTTGCTGCTTACAGCGCCAGAGTCCCAGCGCCGGGTTCAATCCTGACTACAGGTGCTGTCTGTACGGAGTTTGTAGGTTCCCCCCTTGACCTGTGTGGGATTTCTCCGGGAGCTCCCAATTTCCTCCCACACTCCAAAGACGTTCAGGTTTGTCAGTTAATTGGCTTCTGTAACATTGCAAATTGTCCCTAGTGTGTGTAGGATAGTGTTAGCGTGCGGGATTGCTGGGTGGGCGAGGGGCCTGTTTCCACGCTGTATCTCTAAACTAAACTAAACATCTCTGCATGTTGATCAGTTAACCCAGAATGCAGAGTTGCAGTTCCAGCTTCCAGAAAAGGTGATAGTTGGAGTTCAAAGTCTGCACTCTCGACTGCGAGCCAGATGCTTTTACTGTGCCAATAGGCTTGTTGTTGGGAGTGGTGCTGAGGGAGCGGAAGGAAAGCACGTTAGCTATTCCTTCCTATCAGCTAGTGAAGGTGATGTCGTTGTGCAGGATTGCTGGGTGGGCGAGGGGCCTGTTTCCACGCTGTATCTCTAAACTAAACTCAACGTATAAACTAAACTAAACCAATATATTTCCTTGGGCACATGCATTTGATTTTAAATTGGTGAATCCTACCGGCCATTTACCACTGTAGACATATATGCAGTTTCTAATGGGAATCATTGGGCAGCCATTAGGAGAGGACTCCTTTGTGGCTTTTGAGCTCTTCTTGAACCCAGCTAATAACAGTTAACATGAGAAGTGCACAAACAGCATTTCATCACCCAAGGCTGCAGGAGGAGCAGAGAAAAGTACTAAACTTTTAAAATCAATATTCAGGGTAAGTAAAGGAACTAAATAAAGCCATGGTTATGAACTAATAAAGCAAAGCGTCCAATAAAGCAGTTCTGTGTTGCACATTAAGTTCGCCCAGCAAACAGTTCAATCTGTATAGAAATTCAGATGGTGCAGATGCATATTTTTAATGGAAATGTTTCATTGTGCTGTGTCGTGTGGAGAAGGAAAATTGGAACATAAATTACTCCGGAAAGTCTCAACGCGATGAAAATCAAAAAAACTTCAGAAACTGAAATCAAAGCAGAAAATTCTGGAAACACTCAGCAGGACTGGCAGCATATGTGGAAAGAGAAACGGAGTTAACATTTCAGGGAGAAAATAGTCTTTTGGCTGTGATCTCCTTTGAAATGCGATGGTTAGATGCGGGTGAGGTGGGTGCAGGAACAGTGATGATGGCAAACTCAGAAGGATTCACATCCTGGAAGTAGTTTCTCAATGAAAACAATCTGTTTTTAATGAATATCTATGGAGAATCATAAATCTGGTCATGACAAGAAGTTCATTGTTCATAACATTTTATGGGACAAAACTAACTGAACAAGACTTTAAAAGCACTGAGCCATTGGGTATTTTTAAAGCAGAGATTGATAGGTTCTTGATTTGTATGGGCGTCAAGGGCTTGAGGAGAAGGCGGGAGAATGGAGTTGAGAGGGAAAAATTAACCAGCCATTCAAATGGCAGAGCAGATTCGATGAGCCGATGGCCTAATTCTGCTCTTATGTCCTGTGGTATTATAAGCTCGCCTTTAATCTGTTACCAGGTTGTGCAGGATCCTGCCACCCCAACTTCAGTTGCACATTTAATGCAGCATTTCAACAAGGTGCTGTTTGTCTCATCTTCTTAGATACTACAATGCTGAGGATGCATAGCATATGTTCCTTTACAGCTTTTGCTAATACTGCTTACGATTTCACCACCACTCGGCCCCAAACCCTGTGCTCAACTCTTGCCCCATGCCCACTGCGGGCTGATATAGGGAATCTGTTCCTGCACTGTGCGAGGTGCCACGTGGGTGAAATGGTGCCTGATGTTGGGTGAGGTTGGGTGAAGGTCCATGTGGTATGGTGGTGGGTGGCCCTCGATAACGAATTAATGAAGGAACAAAAACATCTATACTTATCATGAGAGTGCATAGCAAACTGAAGTGGAAGCAGGAACAACATCAGCCAGATTATTGCAAATGGTAGATCTTGTGTAGAGCAGCTTTGGTGCCTGTTTGACGTTGAAGGGAAATGACTGCTAAAAGTCAGTTTTATTAGTACCGAGATGTACAAGGATGTCGAACAAGGGGTGTTCTGTGAACTTGACTGTGCCACTCCCTGCAGTCCAGAGTGATCTGACTGCAAACACTTTCATCTTACAAACTGGTAATTCTGGTTTTGTATGTTTTCATAAGGATTGCACCAACCTCTTTCCTGCAAATCCCACCGGAATAGGAAAGATTTTTATGGAACATGTACTGTTTTAAAAATTGTATAATCCTTTACTGCAGACTGAAATTTATCTTGCATCATAGTAACAATATATCACAGTGAACTTTTCAGGCTCTCCTCTTTCCACATAACGGGCTTACAAACATTGATTTCAGCATCTAGTCTTCCAATGAAAAGTGTAAGAAAATAACTGCAGATGCTGGTACAAATCGAAGGTATTTATTCACAAAATGCTGGAGTAACTCAGCAGGTCAGGCAGCATCTCAGGAGAGAAGGAATGGGTGACGTTTTGGGTCAAGACCCTTCTTCAGAAGTTATCAATGTGGAATGGAGTTGCAGAAACTGTTAGTGAAGGAGAAAACAAAATAATTTTGCAGACAGCTGCTCTTTCTGCATGGATGAATCTTGTGGCATTTAGAATCTGTTATCAACAGCCTTTGCATGAAGAGAATGCCCTTTTTGGTTAATTTGGTCCCTGTTTCTTGCCTGTGGTTGCTACGCGTTGCTGAGATATAATTCATATTTAATGGTGATACCCTTAGAAGAAGATTTTGATTTGTAATTCATCTTTTGCAATTTATGGATGTACAAAATAATTAGCATCCAATTAAAGTACTTTCAAGGTGCAGTTACCGTTGTAATGTAGGAAACAGCAGCCAATTTATATCCAGTAAGCTCCAATTCATAGCAATGTGACAATCAGTTAATTATTTTACAGATCTTGATTGAGTGCTGCATTTGACCATAACACCAGACATAACTCCTTCATACCAATATTTTTTTATATCAAACAATGCCCTAGTGTAATATTTTTCTAGTCATCTGACTGGATTGGAACTTGAGTTCTTAGCACTCTGACATATATGAACCACAACCATGTGCTCATTTAGCTGCTGTAAGGCTGTCGTGATAGGTGGTTTGTGAAGAACATCACCACTATGCTTGAACCTGCCCCCACACACCTTATTCTAGCATCATGATCTCTTCTCTAGCTTGTTCTCCACACCATTTTTCAGATAGATAGATGGATACTTCATTGCCACATGTACCATGAAAGGGCAATAAAATTCTTTGTTTTTGCCCACACAGTACACCAAAGAGTCGCCACAAGGCACCGACAAAGTTACAAAGTACCCTGAATTATCGTTGGTCCCTTCTTTGTCGTCCCCCACCACCACGCATGGTCCCCCAACCCCACGCCGGGCCCCCCTCCCCTCCCCCACGCCGGGCCCCCCTCCCCCACGCATGGTCCCCCTCACCCACTACGGGCCCCCCTCCCCCACGCATGATCCCCCTCCCCCACGCCGGGCCCCCCTCCCCCACGCATGGTCCCCCTCCCCCATGCCGGGCCCCCCACCACCACGCATGGTCCCCCTCCCCCACGCATGGTCCCCCTCCCCCACGCCGGGCCCCCCTCCCCCACGCCGGGCCCCCCTCCCCCACACCGGGTCCCCCACGCCGGGCCCCCCTCCCCATGCGGGGCCCCCCTCCCCCACGCCGCCCCCCCCCTCCCCCACGCCGGGCCCCCCACCACCACGCATGGTCCCCCTCCCCCACGCCGGGCCCCCCTCCCCCACGCCGGGCCCCCCTCCCCATGCGGGGCCCCCCTCCCCCACGCTGGGCCCCCCTCCCCCATGCCGGGCCCCCCTCCCCATGCAGGGTCCCCCCTCCCCCATGCTGGGTCCCCCCTCCCCCATGCCGGGTCCCCCTCCCCCACGCCGGGCCCCCCTCCCCCACGCCGGGCCCCCCTCCCCCACGCCGGTCCCCCCTCCCCCACGCCGGGCCCCCCTCCCCCACGCCGGGCCCACCCTCCCCCATGCCGGGCCACCCTCCCCCACGCAGGGTCCCCCCTCCCCATGCCGGGCCCCCCTCACCCACGCCGGGCCCCCCTCCCCCATGCCGGGCCCCCCTCCCCCACGCCAGGCCCCCCTCCCCCACGCCGGGCCCCCCTCCCCCACGCCAGGCCCCCCTCCCCCACGCAGGGTCCCCTTTGTTCTTCATGACGCAGCCCGTCCACCTCGCCCCCCCAGGGTCTCCGACCTTGTCCTCAGACCTTTTTGTTGCTTTAAATGCAAAATCCGTTTCTCTACCCTTATAGCTACTTTAACTGAGATCAATTATCTCAGTAGTGATCAGAAATTAAACCAGGAGATAACAGAAATTGTAGCAGAAGAAATCATCTAATTTGGTCTGTGCCAAATAGACTGATCCCTTCTGTTCTCTCTACGTTCTACATGGCTTGCACCTAGTCCTAATTCATATGTTCCGTATGAAATAGCAATGTAAGCCGTACAGAACATTCAACCTTCTGCATTATTCAATAATATCGTGGCAGCTCTGATCTTGGTCTCAATTTCACTTTCCTCCCAATGCCTATAATCTTTGATTTCCCCCATAGTCCAGAATTCTCTCTTTCTCAGCTTTAAGTACGTTCAGTGATTCAGCCTCACAGGTTTCTGGAGTAGATAATTCCAAAGATTCATGGTCCTCTGAGAGCAAAACAAAAGTCTGTGTTAAATGGCAACCACTTGGTTTGAAACTAGTTCTTAATTTCCCCATGACGAGCTCCAGCCTGTCATGCTCTCTGAACTCCATCTCAGCCACTAACCAGGAGAACCTTCTCTGAACTGTCACTCATCCAGCTCCAGCCCTCATGCTCTCAAACATGCCAAGCACCCCTCAGGCAATAAGGTCATAAGTGATAGGAGGAGAATGAGGCCATTCGGCCCATCGAGTCAATTCCGCCATTTAATCATGGCTGATCGATATCTCCTTCCTAATTCCATTCTCCTGCCTTCTCCCTATAACCACTGACACCTGCATTTCACTCTACTCCACTCTTCTTCCACCTTTGCTGGATCTATGCTGTGAACAGCGTTGCTGCTTCCTGATGTCATGAAGGATTACAAGCCTGGGGTCACTGCTTTCCCAACCACCTCCAAGCCTGACACTAACATGGCCACTCTTCCCTGCCACTGACCACACCAAACCCCCCCTCCTCCCTCCTCTTGTCTCATCACCACTCCCACTACAAAACCACCTTGCAGCCCTCTCTGAACCACCTTCCACCCTCTACGTTGCCCTCCACTCACTACGCTCCAGCCCCAAGCATGCTGTCAAACCTGCAGATAAGATCGGTGTCTCAGTGGTCTGGTAAACTAACCTCTGCCTGGCTGAAGCTATACTCCAGGACAAAGCTTCATAGTTGCATCAGCCATTTTCTATGGAGTGGTCTGCTGGAGCAGCAGCATCTCAGCGGCGGAGGGGAAGAGTCTCGACAAGCTGGTCAGGAAGGCCAGCTCTGTCCTGGGTTGCCCCCTCGACAGTGCAGGTGGTGGGAGAGAGGAGGATGATGGCAAAGTTAACATCGCTGCTGGACAACGGCTCCCACCCCATGCAGGACACTGTCACTGCACTGAGTAGCTCCTTCAGTGACCCCAGTGCTTGAAGGAGAGATATAGGAGGTCCTTCCTTCCCGCTGCTGTGAGACAGCACAACCAGCACTGCTCCCAGCGGACGAGTCAACAGTAACAGTTAAGGAATACACAGTAAACTGATGACAATTAATCCTTGTCTTTACTTTTATTTATAATGAATGATTTCTTGCTATCCACTTTGCTGTTGCAACATTGTAAATTTCCCCGGTGTGGGACAAATAAAGGAATATATATATATATATATATATATATATATATATATATTCTATGTTACCCCTTGCAAGGGACTGAATTTCATTCCTTACCAACAGAGCCACCCCACCCCCCTTTGCCCACCTGTCTGTCTTTTCGATAGGACGTATACCCTTGAATATTCAGTTCCCAGCTCTGATCTTCTTGCAGCCATGTCTCTGTAATTCCCACACCATCATACTTACCAATTTCTAACTGAGCCTCAAGCTCATCCACTTTATTTCTTATATTTTATGCATTCATATGTAACACTCTTAATTCGGTATTCACTTCCCCTCTCACATCAGTTCCTATTTCACCTGATCTTACTCTCTTAACCCTTCTTGAACTTTCCGTCCCATTAATTCAGGAGTCTTTTGTAACTTTTCCTGTACTCTCTTCCTCTTTAACTCCATCCTTATACTCCCAATTTGTTAATCCCCCCCCTAAACCCACCCGTATAGCACTAGCAAACCTGCCTGCTAGAATGTTGGTCCCCTTCCAGTTAAGGTGTAACCCATCCCTTTTGTACACGTCGCCCCTATCCCAGAAGAGATCCCAGTGCTCTATAAATCTAAATCCTTGCTCCCTGCACCAGCCCCTCAGCCACACATTCAGATCCCCTATCTCCCTGTTCCTGCCCTCACCAGCACCAGGTACAGGAAGCAATCCAGAGATAACCACCCTAGAAGTCCTGCTTTTCAGCCTTCTTCCTCACTCTCTAAACTCGCGTTGCCGAACCTCCTTCCTCTTCTTCCCGACGTCGTTTGTGCCCACATGCACAACCACTTCCAGCTGCTCACCTTCCCTCTCGAGGATGTTCTGAAGTCGGTCCGAGACATCTTGAACCCTGGCACCAGGGAGGCAACACGCCATCCTTGAGTCTCGCCTGCCGCCACAGAATCTCCTGTCCACACCTCAGACAATGGAGTCGCCCACCACTATGGCTCTGCCTGATGTCAGTCTTGCCGGTCGAGTCTCATCTCTAGGATTGGAGCCACCGACCTATCCACCTCTCGGACTGGAAGCGTCTTCTGCCCCGACAGCTCCCAAGAGGGTGTACCTTTTATCATTAGGTACAGCCACCGGGGTCTCCTGCACTCCACATTCACTCCTCTTTCTCACAGTCACCCACCTTCGTTCTTCTGGTATCCTTGGCGTGACAACCTCACTGTAGGTCCTGTCCAGGAAACTTGTTTTCCCGGATGGCCCTGAGGTCATCCAGCTGCTGCTCCAGTTCCCCAACACGTTCATTCAGGAGCTGCACCTGGACACAATTTCTGCAGGTGTAGTTGTCAGAAGCACCAGCGTTGTCCCGACTTCCCACATCCTGCAGGAAGCACACTGTACCAACTTGCCTGCCATTTCGCAAATTTCGAATCAAGTGTAGCCTCCTCGCCTCAGCCTCCTCGCCGAAGCCTCTTGAGCCAAAGACTCACATTTTACTCACCAAGTCACTTCACCTCAACAAGGCTGCTCCCCAACATTTATTATTATTAATTTCACAGCTTAATCCTTTGAGGAACCAGATTTTATTTGAACTAATATTTTCCTTTTTCAAGTGCTTGTATCAGATATTGCTGCTTTTTTGTTGCTACCTAATTCCATTTCTCCATCCCCTTTTTGTCATTCTCTGGTGTTTTTCGAAATGCTTCCAATTTTCTGGCCTCCCACTAATCTTCACACATTCTTCTTTCAATTTGTTACCATACTTATCTACTTAGCCAGAATAAATCATTCTGTTGCCTTTTGAACGGAATGTATACATGTTAAGAAGTATTAAATATTCCCTTAAATATCTGCCAGTGCTTATCTACTGTTTTGTCTATTTACCAAAGCATCTTTAGCCAAGTGTGCTTTCATCCCTTGATAATGGTCATTAGTTACGTTGAAGACATCAGCTTTAGACACAAGCATCCCACTTGCAAACACAAACGTGAAATGGTATTGTTATCATCACTTTGCATGATGAAGTCATTAATTCAGTCGCATTACACATGACTAGATTAAAAAAATAGCCAATTCCTTAATCGTATTGTTCTGAGGAATTGTCCTGAATGCACTCCATGAAGCCACATTCAAGACTACGTTTGCCAATTTGCTTTGTCCAATCTATATAAATTCATCCATGATTATTGCATTGCTGTTTTTTAACAAGCCTCATTATTTCTTAATTTGTACCATGTCCCACAGTGCAGCTACTGTTTGGATGCTTATTGACTCGGACCCGTGGATCACGACTACACTGATTATGCATCTTGTTCTTCTGAGCCAAATAATTTCTCTCAATGCCATCAATCTCAGCCTTTATCAACCATCTCAACCTTCATCACATCTTTCTCCACCACCTTTTTCGTTATGCCTAACCATTTGAAATTTCAATTACCTCTAATTTCTTTCAAATGTCCATTCTCTCTAGACCTGTTTACTGTTTCCAGAATGTTTATGCAACTCTGTCTGACAAGATAAACGCATAACATTTGTTCAATATTTCTGCTGTTTCCTTACCCCCTACTATAAATGTTCTTGTCTCAGTCCATAAAGAATCTCATTAACTTTTGCTAATTATTTTCTGTTTTAAATATCTGGAAGCTTTTGCAGTTTGTTTTCATGTTTCTAGATTATTTTCATATTCTGCTTTCCTTTATAAATGCTTTCCTTTGCAGAATTCTGGTTTTTTTCCCCCAATCCTTAGGCTTACTGTTCTTGTTAACAATTATAAGCCTTTTCCTTTGATCTAATATTATCTTTAACTTCTTAGGTCTTAAAAGGGATATATAGTATATTTGTTGCAAACATGTATTAAGTGTTCTAAGTGCTATTAGCTATTGCTTGTCTTAGCGTAGTTTCTGTAGTGTAGGAGCTGAAGTTCCTCAAACTACAGATACTTACTGTAAACATGACTACTAGTGATGGGAGGTATCCATGTGCCACAGTTACAAAACATCACCTGTTTTACCATGTCTTTCATGATTTAATTTATTCTTTAAATTGAAAGTAGATTTTTCAAGTTGCTCTTTGCAATGTTAGTCTAGTTAATAATCTGGTTTCAAGGAACAATTTAGGTTGTACTTTTTGCTGTGGATTGTCATTCTGATAAAAAGAACATAAGATATAGAAATAAATAAAAACTGGAGATCTTACTAATCTGTTATTACTTGTCCTCTGTGATTTCATAAATTGATATTTTTTCAAATGAAAAAGGACATTACTGGAATGTACAGTGGATCAGGCACAATCTGTGGTGAGGGAAATATTTCAAATGGATGACTTTCTACTTCCCACATTTTGCTATCTCCTGATTTGGATTGCTACTTTCACTGCCTCCTATTAATTCAGCCCTGATCTTTGAAAAATGCTCATACTATATATTTTCCCCCAATCCTACTCTACACCCACATTCTAGCCTCTCCAATATACACTCTCTCCCACCAAAATTCATCAATGTATTTGCTCTTTTTGCTCTTGCAATTTCGCTTCCCTTTAAATGTACACATTTAACCATCAGCAAGCCTACCACTCGAAATAATAGTGTAGATAATGTAGTTAAGATGGTGCCAGATAGTGGCGACAGCTTGCATGGTGGTCGCTAGGGGAGGATTCACTCTCCTCCCCTGCGTTGCCTTACTCATTTAAAATCTCTTTTCTATCTAAATCTCCCTACAATGCTGAGAACAATATTCTGCACTCTCGATCTTTCTATTCACTTTACCTATTGTACTTGATTTAGCCTTGTAGCATTGTCTGTTTTGATTGGGTAGCATGCACAATAAAGCTTTCCACCAATATCTCTGTGTACGCGTCAATAACAAAAGTACACCTAAACCAATTGTACATGACCAGGGAGCATTTTCTCTTTGAGCCCGAGAAAGAGCTGATGGTTTCTATGGAGATTAGTCTGTAAACAGGAGTAATCATAATAGCGCACTGCTTATTTTCTGCAAGCCTGGAGTCCTCGGGTGTGTTTGCTGCATTTCTTGGTGATCCACAGATCAGTGCATAGAGTTCTGATTTATAAATTTCCCTAATATCAACTGAGAATGTCGGATAATCAGCACATTCTCCCTGACAATACCCCCTCAGAGCTGGTTCTCTACTGTGAGACCAGGCTGCCAGTGATTAAGTGGAATTTTTTCTCCACATAAAAAGACTATTTCAAATGACTGCAATGAATCTTCCACATTAATTAAAGAGAAACGCAGGTGTAGGATCCACATTGAATACAGCACCACCATAGAGGAGATGCAGCAACATCTTTACAAAATAGCAATTTTGATTTGATATCATGGAACAAGCTGCCAGAGGAAGCTATAGAAGCAGGTACAATGGCACGGTTTAAAATATATTTAGACAGTTACGTAGATAGGAAAGATTTAGAGGCAGCTGTATGAATATTTGATTCCTATAATAAAATAAACATTGACTTCTCCAACTTCAAGTAGCCCTTGGTTTCCCACTCTCTCCATCCCCTCCCCTTCCCAGTTCTCCCACCAGTCTTACTGTCTCCGATTACATTCTATCTCAGTACCGCCCACTCCCCTGACATCAGTCTGAATAAGGGTCTCGACCCGAAACATCACCCATTCCTTCTCTCCAGAGATGCTGCCTATCCCGCTGAGTTACTCCAGCATTTGTGTCTACATAATATCAGTGCTGGATCTGAAACATTAAACATAGAGACATAGAAAATAGGTGCAGAAAGAGGCCATTGGGCCCTTCGAGCCAGCACCGCCATTCATTGTGATCATGGCTGATCATCCACAATCAGTAACCCATATCTGCCTTCTCCCCATATCCCTTGATTCTGCTAGCCCCTAAAGCTCTATCTAACTCTCTTTTAAATTCATCCAGCGAATTGGCCTCTACTGCCTCCTGTGGCAGAGAATTCCACAAATTCACAACTCTCTGGGTGAAAAAGTTTTTTCTCATCTCAGTTTTAAATGGCCTCCCCTTTATTCTTAGACTATGGCCCCTGGTTCTGGAGTCCCCCAACATTGGGAACATTTTTCCTGCATCCAGCTTGTCTAGTCCTTTTATAATTTTATACGTTTCTATACGATACCCGCTCATCCTTCTAAATTCCAATACAAGCTCAGTCTTTCCAATCTTTCCTCGTATGACAGTCCTGCCATCCTGGGGATTAACCTTGTAAACCTACGCTGCACTGCCTCAACAGCAAGGATGTCCTTCCTCAAATTAGGAGATCAAAATTGCACACAATACTCCAGATGTGGTCTCACCACGGCCCTGTACAACTGCAGAAGGACCTCCTTACTCCTACACTCAAATCCTCTCGTTATGAAGGCCAACATGCCATTAGCTTTCTTCACTGCCTGCTGTACCTGCATGTTTACTTTACTTTGGTAAGTAATGGGAGAAATACGGTTGAGGAAGCTCTAGTTTGCAGCTCCAGTTTGGTGATGTGATTTCCTTATTGCAGATAACCTGCTTATCAATGCCCAGTTTGGGTTTTACCAGGACCGCAAGAGCTGAATTCCAGAGTGAGGCAAGAGTAACTACCCTTGACAACAAGGCAGCACTGGATCGAGTGAGGGCATTAAGGAAGCCTGGTACAACGAATATTAGTCGACATCAAGTCGATAACATTTCTCGTCATATCTCACATTAAGGAAGGTTGTGGCTTTTAGGGGTCAAATTATCCCAGCCTGAGGACATCACTGCAGGAGGTTTTTTAAAAAAAAAATTGTTTTTAGAGATACAGCGCAGAAACAGGCCCTTCGGCCCACCGAGTCCACGCCGCCCAGCGATCCCCGCACATTAACACTATCCTACACCACCTAGGGACAATTTTTATATTTACCCAGTCAATTAACCTACATACCTGTACGTCTTTGGAGTATGGGAGGAAACCGAAGATCTCGGAGAAAACCCACGCAGGTCACGGGGAGAACGTACAAACTCCGTACAGACGGCGCCCGTAGTCAGGGTCGAACCTAAGTCTCCGGCGCTGCATTCACTGTAAGGCAGCAACTCTACCGCTGCGCCACCGTGCCTTGACGCTAGACTCTTAGCCCAGTCTTCAACTGCTTCATCAGTGACCTTCTCTCCATCATAAGATCAGAAGTAGGGACATTTACTGATAATTGAATATTGTTCAACCTCATTGGCAATTCCACAGCAAATGAAGCAGCAGATCCCAGACAACGTCCATGGCTGATAAGTACAAGTAACATTTAAGCTACAAAATATGTTAGGACCATTACCAATAAGAAAAACTCTAGCATATACTCTTACTGTTCAATGGCATTTCAAAGGTCAGTTTATTGTCACTTGTACCAATTAAGGTGCGGTGAAACTCGAATTGCCATACAGCCATACTGAAAAACAAAGCAATAAGACACACAACTACATAAAGGTTAACTTAAATATCCGCCACAGCCGTTTCCCCACGTTCTTCACTGTGATGGAAGGCAATAAAGTCCAATCCTCTTCCTCTTTATTCTCCCGCGGTTGGGGCAGTGGAACCATCCGCAGTCAGGGCGATCGAAGCTCCAGTAGCTGGTGATTGAAGCCCCCGCGTTGGGGCGGTCGAAGATCCCGCGGCTTGGAGCTCCCAACATCAGTCCCTAACCAGAGACCGCGAGCTCCACAATGTTAAAGTCCGTAAGCTCCCGCGGTTGGAGCTCCTGAAGTCGGTCTCCAGCAGTGGCCGCCAGCTCCATGATGTTAGGCCGCAGTGCAGACGGAGACAAGATACGGAAAAAAATTGTATCTCCGTCGAGGTAACAGATTTTTAAAAAAGTTTCCCCCAACACCCCCCTCCCCCCACCCCACCCCACCCCCCACTTATAACAAGCTAAAGAACACTAAAACATACATTTAACACATACTAAAAAACAACAAAGAAGGAAGGGATGAGCAGACGTTTGTTGAGATGGCCATTGCAGGCGCCACCCGGTGGTCAATTGCTATCATCAACGTACCACCTTCACATCCTGGGACAGGGACAGAGAGAGGGGTCATTGTTGACCAACAACTTGACTTATTAGCGACATAAATACTATTGGTGCAAGAATGGGCTGAGGATGGGATCCAGACACTGTACAATCGTTTCATAAAATACAAGTCAGGGGAGTGTTGGAAAAATTGTTCCCCCATCTTCCACTCTAAACATTAATTCCTCCACTACGAGTGCACAGCAGTCACACTGCAAAACCACGTACAATACTGCAATTTTCTGTCTTGACTGCCTCATCAGCTCGATCATATCCAAGACCTCTATCATCATAAAGGACAAAACAAGAGAAATTGCACATCCTCTTCCAAATCACACACTAGCCTGATTTATAAGTATATCTCTGTGTCTAATCTGCAGTTCCCTGCAAAGCAGCACTGTGGCTTTCTGAGAAAGATGACCGCCGACTACCAACATCTCAAGAACATTTAGGAATGGGCGATAATGCTGACCCTGCCATTTGTGCCCATGTCCCAAAAATGAATAAGTTTTTTTTTTAAAGTGGAAGATCCTATAGAATTGTTTGCAATCCAGCAATAGACAATAGACAATAGACAATAGGTGCAGGAGTAGGCCATTCAGCCCTTCGAGCCAGCACCGCCATTCAATGCGATCATGGCTGATCACTCTCAATCAGTACCCCGTTCCTGCCTTCTCCCCATACCCCCTCACTCCGCTATCCTTAAGAGCTCTATCCAGCTCTCTCTTGAAAGCATCCAACGAACTGGCCTCCACTGCCTTCTGAGGCAGAGAATTCCACACCTTCACCACCCTCTGACTGAAAAAGTTCTTCCTCATCTCCGTTCTAAATGGCCTACACCTTATTCTTAAACTGTGGCCCCTTGTTCTGGACTCCCCCAACATTGGGAACATGTTATCTGCCTCTAATGTGTCCAATCCCCTAATTATCTTATCAAGGGATCTAATATGTCTGTGATAGAATTATTTGGCTATATTTTAAACATTGTTAAATTATTTCAGCATTGCATGGAATGGATTGTTATGATTACCTGCCACCTGTAACCTTAGTTATTGTTTTGCACGTGCTTTCGGCCATACTACAAGTTCCTAACCTCTCAAGCCACAAATGTTAAATGTAGGCCTCAACCTTGAGGATATTCTTACTTACATCTCAAAACAATAATGTGCACAGATGAGTACTGAATGACATTACATTAACTTCATCACAACAATGCTGAATGACCATGACTGCAATAAATCAAGAATTGGGATGCATTAGGAAGTCAGTGAGTCATAATGAAGTTAATCTTTCCTCTTTGTAAATCATTGATGCGTCCTCACTTACAATACTATGTACAGTTCAAGTTCTATACAGGAACAATATAGAATGGTGGAACCAGAATGATTTGAGAGAAAGAGGATGGAAACAGGGGACAGTAAATTAAACAGAATGCATCGCAGTAGCAAAGAGTATATTGAGTGATTTATGTGTGACTTGTGTTTTAAGGATTGTAAAATGACTAGATAATGGAGACCACGACAAGTTATCGCACCTCGTCCATTGCAATAAAACCGGAGGATGTGGCCTGTGCTTGACAGGACAAAACTAATCTACGGAACCATTGGCTCATAATTTGCAGTTATAATGCTGGCAAAACTGTCAGCATTCAATATTATACCATAGAACTGGCTGCGTGTAGTTTAACAGGAAAACCCTGAAGTTGCAATAATCAATGCAGTGTTTCCCCACAGACTGAACTACTTTACACCTTGCTCTGTTGGAATAAAGGGAAATCAGTGAATTAACTGATCTCGTTGTAAAATATCCTGGAAAATGTTACACCTTGAGTCACAGGTGAAATGAACTTTTGCTAGCATTCTATGCCACCATTACTTCCAAACTAACTCACTGGTCCTAAAAATAAGATTTCATGCATGCAGCTTGCAATTTTCACAGACGTTCAAAATACAGTGCTTATATATAGTGCCTACAGTGCGTAAATTATTTTTTAAATGTTATTTCAGCTTCTACCTCAACATATCAAATAGATTCCAATCTTTATTTTGTGGTCCATAACATATTTTAAATATTAGCTTTTGTTTAGCTGTACAAATATCTGAGAATTTGTCAACGTGATTGGCTGCTCCCCCTACACTTCCTCTATTTACTCACCTGCAATCCTTTCATTTATGCTCTGCTTGGCAGCATCATGTCTTTCTTAATCTACGACAGCGTGGAAACAAGCCCTTCGGCCTCCCTAGTCCGTGTCGCCCAGCGACCACCCCATACACTAACAATAACTATATACTAAAACTCTCGTTTGTTATCTTGTTTGTGACAACTTCAGCCAAAACGGTACACGATAGCGCAACAATTCTAGGCCCACCTTACTCACCATTGTCACTTTAGTGATAATGCAAGTAGTTTTATTGAAATCGGTCTTATATTTTTTAAGTTATTCACATTTTAACGTTTAAAAGGAGGGGAGGGGGAGGGAGGGGGGAGTGGGGCAGAAGGGAGAGGGGAGGGGGGTTGAGGAGAGAGGGGGGGGGAGGGGAGGACAGGGTGCTGCACCAATGCAGGAGAGGTTTGGGCCCAACAGGTCCACTTTGTCTAGTCCTACATAAATTTCACACCAGGGCAAATTTACAAGTTTTACAGAAGTCAATTAACCTACAAACCCATATGTCTTTGGAGTGTGGGAGGAAACCAGAGCCCCTGCAGGAAACCCATGCAGTCACAGGGTGCTTGCTTACCATTGGCACAACTACAAAAAAAAACCACCAGTGCAGCTACAAGACGTCTATTTCCATCCATAATGACTCTAACTCCTGATCTGAGCCCAAGATCCGTATGGTAATTATCTCAGGTCAAATATTTCATTTCCAATCTTCGACATTAAGCAAGCATACTTCCTTACTTCAAGCATGATACCTTTTATTAATATCAATCTTTTAATATCAGATTTTAAAATTTGAGTTAAAACATTCCATCTAATTACATTTGAGAGAGCAAATAAAAAACAGTGTAAAAGGGGTTTTGGCAAAATTGCCAGCGTCAAATGAAAACTGAGCCTGGGAATGAGAAGTAAGTTAAGGCAACCAAAATCCTCGTCAAAGAGTTGAATGTCAATGAGGAGAGGCAGGTAGATTAGCAGGAGAATAACGATGCCTTAAGGTCGAGGCAAAGATTAATTTTAAATTGAGATTAAAAGCTGCCATGAAGAAACAGGTTGAAAATGCTAAACCAGAGCCTGCTGACAAGTTCATGGAGGGTAGAATAAGGCAAAGGAAATGGCTAATGTCAGACACCCAAGAGGCTGGAGTACCAGAAAGCCTGGTAGAATGTAGAAAATGTAGCAGTGATTTCTACTACACTGAAGAAAAGCTAAGAGACAGCATGAAAAACTATCGGCAATTAAAGTTTTTTTTAAATTCATTGGTGTTGTATGCATATAAAGAGCAGTAAATAACTTGGCAAACAACATGTCTAGAGTATTAATAGCAAGAGGGCAAAAAGGGAATCTGTGTGTGGGAATTGAGGATAAGGGAAAGGTTGTTAAATATTTTCCTGACCATATTCGCAGGAGAGGAGTGGGTGGAGATATGCTGAGGTTACAGATTAGATGAACTAGTGAGAAATATCAGATGGGATAAAAGTGGTAAAAGAGGAATAATTAAAGAGTTTATCGTCCTTGGGAAAAAAAGTTAAGCCTCTCGGCCCATATGAAAAACATTGCAGGCAGCAGGAGTAGAGCTAGATAATTGGATCAGTTAATGATGGACCGTATTTAAAAAGGATGGGATAAACGAAGCAACCGCGCGCGGGACACATAGTGTAACTGGAATCCATTCAATAATCTATTCTAAGGGATATGCTAAACCTTCATTGAGAAAGGAGCAGGTTAATCAGGAACAGTCGAATTGGATTTGTTAAGAGAAGGTTGTTCACAACTAATAATCGAATTTTAGCAAGGCCTTTTACAAGATTCCACATGGCAAGCTGGTCAAGAAAAGAGATAGCCCCTGGGATCCTGTGGCAAACTGAATCCAAAACTGGTCAATTACAGAAAGGAAAGAACAATGACATAGTGAATTAGAGCTAAATGTAGGGGGCATTAAAATAAGTTATGGGTGATACAAAACTTTAACATCTGGTTTGGACATTGAGGAAAGAAAAAACTGATCCCAGGTCAACTTATTTACATCGGCGAAACCAAACGCAGGCTCGGCGATCGCTTCGCTCAACACCTGCGCTCGGTCCGCGTTGGCCAAACTGATCTCCTGGTGGCCGAGCACTTCAACTCCCCCTCCCATTCCCAGTCTGACCTTTCTGTCATGGGCCTCCTCCAGTGCCACAGTGAGGCCCACCGGAAATTGGAGGAACAGCACCTCATATTTTGCCTGGGCAGCTTGCAGCCCAGTGGTATGAACATCGACTTCTCCAACTTTAGATAGTTCCTCTGCTCCTCTCTTCCCCTCCTCCTTCCCAGATCTCCCTCTATCTTCCTGTCTCCACCTACATCCTTCCTTTGTCCCGCCCCCCGCCCCCCCCCCCCCCCCCCCCGACATCAGTCTGAAGAAGGGTCTCGACCCGAAATGTCACCCATTCCTTCTCTCCAGAGATGCTGCCTGACCTGCTGAGTTACTCCAGCATTTTGTGAATAAATACCCAGGTAAACAGATGATCTAGTCAGTTAGGCAGAAAAAAATGGTGAATGGAATTTGGTCTTTAAGTGCTCGGTAACATATCGGGAGAGTTGCAGCAAAACTGCGAAAAATGGGAGGAAATTGAATAAGGCAGGAAAAATAAAAGGATCTTGGAGTGGTTGTCTGCAGATCCTTAAAGTAGCAGGAACAGGTTAATAAGATGGTTTAAAAAGCAAGCAGGATGCTTTGCTCTATCAGCTGAGGCATGGAATGTGGGCGCAGGGCAGCATTACTTGCAGACCACAAAAGTGTCTGTTCTGTTGCCACACAGCGCTAAAGACAAAGGTTGCTTGCTTGTCTGTGTAGAGTTTATGCATTTTCCCTGTGACTATGGATTTTTACCACATCCCAAAGAAGTGTGGGTTTGGTAGGTTAATTGGCTGTTGTAAATTGTCTCTCGCGTGTAGATGAGTGGGAGAGTCTGGGGGGAGTTGATGAGGATGTGGGGAGAATAAAAATGAATGAAAAGGGCAACTGATTGGTCTCTGCTGAGTCAGTGCTATAAAGCGTTTATGTACTGCATGCCTCTATGACTCTGTTGCATATATTGTCAGGTCATCATATGAGAGGAAAGATGGAGAAGGCGCAGAGAAAATTTACAAAGCTATTTTCAAGTCAGGAAGATTTGAGCTGTGAAGAGGCATTTATATAAGCTTGGGTTGTGTTCTTTGGAACAGAGAAGGACGAGATAGTGTGATATAGTACCTGAGGTATATAATATGAGGGGTCTTGATGGATTAAATAGGAAAGAGGGGTCAAAAACAAGGTGATTACGGTAACTGGTGGTGGGATCAGAGGGAAGATGAGGCGACATTTCACACTGCAGCCATAAAGGATGTGGAATATATGCCTGAAAGGTTATTAGTTGAACTGTGCATGAATAACCGAGACCTGCAGGGCCCCAGACATGACGCTGGAAGATGGAATTGGTTGTGCTGCTCTTTAATCTGGCTCAGGCACGATTGTCCAGAAGACCTCCTGTGTGATGAATTTTCTGTAATTCCAGGACTGCGTGACTGAGCTGAGCTGTTATATTGCACAAAAATGATGTTGCTGCCTCCACATCCATTTTCGTGCAGTATTTCTTTTCATTTGGCTTTTTATATTTCACTCCTGCATTACAGAATCTCTTGGCTCCTTTCTTTGAGTGTGAATTCACAACAGTTCTGCAACCCCTTGCCTTAATAGCGAGCACTCTTTGTGCATCGGACTTGATTGTGCGTATGTGCTGGCAGGCTGCTTGACCAATAAAATGAATGAAAACCTCGTGTTTTTATAAACCTTTTCATAACCTCAGAATGTACTATAGCACATTGCAGTCAAACACTTTTTTTGTAGTGTAGGACGGTGGAAGTCGATCGCCAAACAGTGTAATCCCCAGACAAAAATGAGATAATGACTGCATAATCGTTTCTTTGGTTTTTTGAAGTCTGAATATTGGCGGAAATCTCCCTTTCTCTTTTGAATTAAAGGCATGGGATGTTTTTTATTCACCCTAGAGAGCACAGATGGTTTAATGTCTCATCTGAAAGACAGTCCGTGTTTGTTCAGTGTCCTTCTGAAGTGTCTAGTATTTTGCGTGGCTTTCTAGTGGCAGGATTACCAGTGATCCGTGTAGAATAAGCCAATATTGAGCCCGTCCTGGCCTAACTGAGAACCATAACTGAATACCTTAAAAACCTAAAATCTCACCAGAAATGGCGAAACTGAATTCAATAAATGTGATCATTTAGGAGTTGTCATAAGAAAACAAAATAATCACAACACCTGGAGAACTGATATAAAATGGAACTGCTTCATAAATGTCCTTTAGGATTATTGACCTGCTTTTATCGGTCCTCTGAAATGACCTAGCAAGCCACTTGGTTGTAAAACGGTCGTCAAGAAATAAATTCCAGAGGCAAAGGACTGTATTTCAAATATTGGCAACATGTAAGAGAATGCTGGGGATTTTGTTTTGGCCTGGATAGAGTGGATGTGGAGAGGATGTTTCCACGAGTGGGTGCCCTAGGACCAGAGGGCACAGCCTTAGAATAAAAGGACATACCTTCAGAAACGAGATGAGAAGGAATTTATTTTGTCACTGGGTGGTGAATCTATGGAATTCATTGGCACAGATATCTGTGGAGGCCAAGTCATTGGGTATTTTTTAAGGTGGAGATTGACAGACTCTTGATTAGTGAGGGTGTCAAGACAAGGTGGAAAAGACAGGTGAATTTGGTTGAGAGGGAAAGATAGATCAGCCATGATTGAATGGCAGAGTAGACTTGATGAGCTGAATGGCTTAATTCTGCTCCTATAACTTATTACAATGAAATACCCAGTGGGTCAAGCAGCTTTGGTGGGAAGAGAAACAATTAATGGATAGAAAATTGGTTGACAGGCAGAAAGCAAAGAGTGGGGATAAATGGGTCCCTTTCAGAATGGCAGGCAGTGACTAGTGGGGTACCGCAAGGCTCGGTGCTGGGACCACAGCTATTTACAATATACATTAATGACTTGGATGAAGGGATTAAAAGTACCATTAGCTAATTTGCAGATGATACAAAGCTGGGTGGTAGTATGAACTGTGAGGAAGATGCTATGAGGTTGCAGGGTGACTTGGACAGGTTGTGTGAGTGGGCGGATGCATGGCAGATGCAGTTTAATGTGGATAAGTGTGAGGTTATCCACTTTGGTGGTAAGAATAGGACGGCAGAGTATTATGTGAATGGTGTCAAGTTAGGAAAAGGGGACGTTCAACGAGATCTGGGTGTCCTAGTGCATCAGTCACTGAAAGGAAGCATGCAGGTACAGCAGGCAGTGAAGAAAGCCAATAGAATGTTGGCCTTCATAACAAGAGGAGTTGAGTATAGGAGCAAAGAGGTCCTTCTGCAGTTGTACAGGGCCCTAGTGAGACCGCACCTGGTGTACTGTGTGCAGTTTTGGTCTCCAAATTTGTGGAAGGATATTCTTGCTATTGAGGGCGTGCAGCGTAGGTTTACTAGGTTAATTCCCAGAATGGCGGGACTGTCATATTTTGAAAGACTGAAGCGACTAGACTGGAATTTAGAAGGATGAGAGGGGATCTTATCGAAACGTATAAGATTATTGAGGGGTTGGACACGTTAGAGGCAGGAAACATGTTCCCAATGTTGGGGGAGTCCAGAACAAGGGGCCACAGTTTAAGAATAAGGGGCAGGCCATTTAGAACGGAGATGAGGGAAAACTTTTTCAGTCAGAGAGTTGTGAATCTGTGGAATTCTCTGCCTCAGAGGGCAGTGGAGGCCAATTCTCTGAATGCATTCAAGAGAGAGCTAGATAGAGCTCTTAAGGATAGCGGAGTCAGGGGGTATGGGGAGAAGGCAGGAACGGGGTACTGATTGAGAATGATCAGCCATGATCACATTGAATGGCAGTGCTGGCTCGAAGGGCCGAATGGCCTACTCCTGCACCTATTGTCTATGGTCTAATTAACGTTTCAGATCGATGACCTTTCTTCAAACCACATCAGATCGGAAGTGGCGGCGCCTAACGGCAGCGGCTCACTAGCAGTCTGTTCGTCTTTTTTCCTTTTTTTTTTGTTGTGTGTCGGTGTTGGGATGGTTTTTATATATTGTTTTGGTTGTGTATGTGTGGGAGGGGGTGGTGGTGTGGTGTGGGGGGGGGACTTTTCTCTTCCTCACGGCGCGGGGTGCGGCTCGGCTGCGGGGCCTAACATCGCCCGGTGCGGCTTGGCCGCTGGACTTTACATCGCCCGGTGCAGCTCGGCCGCTGGACTTAACATCGCCCGGTGCGGCTCGGCTGCGGGACTTAACAGTGCCCGGTGCGGCTCGGCTGCGGGACTTAACATCACCCGGTGCGGCTCGGCCGCGGGACTTTACATCGCTGGTGCGGCTCGACTGCGGGACTTTACATCGCCCGGTGCAGCTCGGCTGCGGGACTTAACATCGCCCGGTGCGGCTCGGCTGCGGGTCTTTTCATCGCTGGTGCGGCTCGACTGCGGGACTTAACATCGCCCGGTGCGGCTCGACCACGGGACTTAACATCGCCCGGTGCGGCTCGACCACGGGACTTAACATCGCTGGTGCGGCTCGACCACGGGACTTTACATCGCCCGGTGCGGCTCGGCCACTGGACTTAGCTGCGCAAGGCTTGGTCGCGGGCCTTTCATCGCCCGGTTCGGCCGCGGGACGTTTCAGCGCCCGGTGCGGGGACTGTGCGGGTCGGTCGGGGACGAGCTGTCTGTCCGTGGGCGTGGGGAAGAGAGTGGAAGTTTTGTTGCCTCCATCACAGTGAGGGGGTGTTTGGAGTCACTGTGATGGACGTTTGTGTTGGGGTCATGTGTCTTGTGTTCTTTTTTTCTATGACTGCTATGTAGTTTCGTTCGGTACTTCGGTGCCGAACGACAAATAAAGCTCTGTTATACCTGTTATTACCCATAGATGTTGATTGATTTTTCTATCCATTTATGTTGTCGAAACTGCTGAGTATTTGCATAATTTTTCTGGAGTTTCTTCACTCAAGAAGAATTCCATTGCCACGACCAAAACATTTCCCTTGCCAATATCACTGGCACCCCAACAATACTTTGAAAATGCAGGCTACCTCTGCATTAGTCCATGTTTGATCCCTCCCAAAATGATCATGAGCTGTTTTGGTGACCATCCTATCTGCCTGAGATGAGTGGATATGAAGCATTATCTACATACAAACCACCAAGTAGTAATCCTACTACTTGGAGCTGCAGATGCATATTTTTCTGTATAAAATACTTCCAACTAACTTGCCCAGTCCGACCTAGATGCCCCGTTTACACTGGCCCCACCTGCCCACGTTTGGGCCAGATCCTGCTAGCCTTTCCATCCATTTATGTCCAAATGTCTTTTAGATGTTATAATATCTGCCTCAACTACCTCCCCCGGCTGCTCGTTCCACACACCCACTACCCTTTATGTGAAAATGTTACCCCTTAGGTTGCTATTAAATCTTTCCCCCCTCACTTTAAACCTATGTCCTCTGGTCGTCGATTCCCCTACTCTGGGCAAGAGACTGTGTGTTCACCCTATCCTCCTCATGATCTTAGACACCTCTATAAGATCACTCCTCTTCCTCCGGCGTTCCAAGGAATAAAAGTAGCCTGCCCAACCTCTCACTATAGATCAGGCCTTCAAGTCCTGGCAACACCCTTGTAAATCTTTTCTGCACTCTTTCCAACTTAACAACATCCTTAACGGCAGGGTGATCAAAACTGAACACAAAACCCCAAATGTGGGTATCTGGGAAAAACACAAAGTGTGAAGCAGTTCAGTGGGTCAGGAGGCATCTCTGGAGGACATGGATAGGAATAGGTAGATAGGTGTGGATATCTGTACGTTTAAAGCCTATTCTGCCTCATGAGTCCCTTGGGGACCTGTCTGTGATAGAATATGCATTATTGCTTCTCTCGATAACGTATTTAAAGTCAAACACTTTTAAGAGGTAGAGAAAGTTGGATGCAGAGGTAGGAATAAAAGATCCCGCGGATATGAATGACGCATGAGATTAAATGACAAGACTATTTATCCTTAATCTCCCCTCCTCCACCTCTGTCTCCATTTTAGAATGTGTCTTGTCACCAGATTTTTTCAATAGTGATAAAAGGCCAAAGACTGTAAACATTAAAAGTTTGGACATCTGTCCAAAGATGCTGCTTGAGCATTTCAAGTAATTTTGTTTGATTATCCCCATTTGCAGAATGTTGCTTTAGTGTTACAATTTAAACTAAAGCTGGTTTTCTCTTTACACAGGTTATGGAATACCTGAATGCCCAAGAGACTGCCAAATCTGCCAGGGTAAGAGCAGTGTACAGTCCCTTCTTTCCCCTGACCTCGTTCTCTGCCCCTCTCGCCCACCCTCTCTCCCTCCCTCCCTCCCCACCTTCCCACTGCCTCCCTCTCTGCCTCCCCCAACCAGCCTCCTCCTTGCCCCTCCCTCTCCCTGCCCTCATTCTCCTTGTCCAGGTCCTCCCTCTTTGCCTTCCCCTAGAACATCAACCTCTCTGCTGACCCCCTCACCTTGACCCCCTTACCCTGGCCCCCCACCCCTGCCTCATTGACCCACCCTCCCCACTTGACTCACCTCCCCTTAATCTCCCCTTGACACTACCATGACCCCCTCTCCCTTGAGCCTCCCTCCTTTCAATCTCCTTCGACCCCTCCCCCCCTTCATCCACACCTCCCTCATCCCCCATCTCCCCCTTGAGCTCCATCTCCCCCTTGAGCCCATCCCACTTGACTCCCACCCCACCTCGGTTGACACCCCCTGCCCCGTCTGGACCCCTGGGACCCCTTGACACCCCCTCGACCTCCCCCCTCTTGACACCCTTCTTGCCTCCCACCCTGAACCCCCCCCACAATTCCCCACCCTTGACTCCCCTCCATTAACCCCCCCTTTGACTTCCCCCTGACCCCCCCTTGACTCCCTTCCATTGACCCCGCCTTCCCCGACTACCCCTCTCTCTCTCTGTCCATATCTGACTTCCCTCTCCCTGACTCCCCCTTTCTCTGCCTCCTCTCTCTCTCTCTGCCTTACTCTGACTCACCTCCTTCTCCCCCTCTGCTTCCTCGGGACCCCCCCTCTCTCTGTCGACCCCCCCTCCCCCCTTCTCTCTCTCTCTACCTCCCCTCTCTCTCTCTCTCTCTCTCTCTCTCTCTCTCTCTCTCTCTCTCTCTGCCTCCCCCTCTCTCTCTCTCTGACCCCCTCTCTCTCACTCTGCCTCCCCCTCTCTATCTCAGCCTCTCTCTCTCTCTCAGCCTCTCTCTCTCTCTCTCTCTCTCTCCTCTCTCTCTCTCTCTCTCTCTCTCTCTCTCTCTCTCTCTCTCTCTCTCTCTCTCTCTCCTCCTCTCTCTGACCCTCTCTCTCTCTGCCTCCCCCTCTCTCTCTAACCCCCTCTCTCTCTCTCTCTCTCTCTCTCTCTCTCTCTCTCTCTCTCTCTCTCTCTCTCTCTCTCTCTCTCTCTCTCTCTCTCTCTCTCTCTCTCTCTCTCTCTCTCTCTCTCTCTCTCTCTCTCTCTCTCTCTCTCTCTCTCTCTCTCTCTCTCTCTCTCTCTCTCTCTCTCTCTCTCTCTCTCCCTCCCCCTCTCTAACCCTCCCTCTCTCTAACCCTCCCTCTCTCTAACCATCTCTCTCTCTCTCTCTCTCTCTCTCTCTCTCTCTCTCTCTCTCTCTCTCTCTCTCTCTCTCTCCCTCTCTCTCTGACCCTCCCTCTCTCTCTCTAACCATCTCTCTCTCTCCCTCTCCATCTCTCTCCATCTCTTTCTCTCTCTCTCTCTCTCTCTCTCTCTCTCTCTCTCTCTCTCTCTCTGCCTCCCCCCTCTCTCTAACTCTCCTGCCCTCTCTCTCTTGCCCTCTCTCTCTCTCTCTCACTTGCCCTCTCTCTCTCTCTCTCTTGCCCTCTCTCTCTCTTGCCCTCTCTCTCTCTCTCTCTTCCCCTCTCTCTCTCTCTTCCCCTCTCACTGCCTCTCTCTTTGACTCCCACATGTGACAATTTCGCTCCTGTTTACCTGCCTGCCTGCCTCCCTTGGTCACTGCCCCTCTAGTAATGTACCTGGTGCCTTATTGCCGAAATGCTTCCCCTGCTTTGCTCATCTACACTCATTGCTGTATTGATAATCTCCTCTGTTTGCAGTTGAACCTCTGGCGCTATGGTGACTTTCGAGCTGATGACGCTGATGAATTTGGTTACAGACGCTGAAGCCACCACATGTGAAGACAACAACATACTGATTTCCCCTCTGCCTTTTCTCTCCCTCACTGTTTCCCAGCCCCCAAACCAATCCATTAAAGGAGAGACTTGCTACTTTCAGTTTCCTCCTCTCAGGCATTCAGACTCTCATTGCACTTGTCCTCTATTTTCAAATGAACAGTTGGCAGTGTTAGAGGCTGAGATACTAATCATGATTGGATGGTGATCTTAGTCTGTGAAATGAACTGGAAACTTAATTCCTCGCTTTGACCTGAATTTTTTTTTTCTTCTCCTTTACACCCCCCTGAATTGCAGAATAAATCAGCGATCTTCATTTTGGCGATTTATTTTCATTCTGTTGGATTTTTTAAAGTCTGCACTTTGATAAAACATTACGAGCTAAGGTTATCTCGAGTGAGATCCAGTCACACAATAAGATGCTGGCAAATGTTGCACCTGACAACCCAATGTTTGATTGGCAGGTAATTAAAGCAAGTCCTGTTCACGGAAAAACTCAAGCAGATGTTACGGGGCAGGACAGACGGAGTCTTAAAGGGGAAATTCCTGTGTAACTTGTAAATGGTTCCAAGTTTGAAGACCCTGCTTCTCGCATTGGTTTTTTTTCCACAGGTTTTTAAACATTTTGTCTGTTATGTTTTAATGAAGGGGAATGATTTTCTTTCTGTAACTCTGTGTTGAGCCTGCTCACAAGGGCAGGTTTAGGATTCTGTTGCATCTGGAGCTTCCTCTTATCCCGCCCCAAAAATCAATTAGCCTTAGCAGGGAAGCGGAGGCACCTGAGTTAATCTTATTAATGTCTTAAAAATATTACCCAAACTGTTAAGTGTTAGAATCCTGTGTCTGATCAAGCTTGGACCATATATAAACCTAAAACATGGTGCCAACAGAGCCTTTCTAAAGTACATGCCGTGTCTGCTTAGCAATCAGTCGCTTATCTTGAGCAGAACGTGGGTACAAATAGCTGGTGCCTTGTAATGTACATTAGGAAGCTGTGTTCTCTGTTCTTTTTCTCTGATTTTTATTTTGCTAGTGACTTGATTGCAAGTAATTATCATTTGTAACTCTTAACTAGGTTTATGATTTCTTCTTCCCCCCCGCTTCCTCCCTTACCTGATGTTGTCTCTTGTCATTATATTTAATGCTTACAATCTCAATAAAAGTAGTATTGGCAATATGGAATATCCTTAGTGCCATGATCTCGTCACTTCCAGTTTGATGTGGTTAAATGCTGAGGAAGGTGTGGGCATGGTGTCTTCATCTCTATCAGCTGAACAGGCGACCCAAGCAGGTGGACTGGCTGTTCCGGTTGCTCTGTCTCGGCCATATGTCACCAAACCTGTGTGTCGGAAGGAACTGCAGATGCTGATTTAAACCGAAGATAGACACAAAAACCTGGTGTGTCTCAGCGGGTCAGACAGCATCTCTGGATTTTTAGATTTTAGATTTAGAGATACAGCGCAGAAACAGGCCCTTCGGCCCACCGGGTCCGCGCTGCCCAGCGATCCCCGCACACTAACACTATCCTACACCCCACTAGGGACAATTTTTACATTTGCCCAGCCAATTAACCTGCATACCTGTACGTCTTTGGAGTGTGGGCGGAAACCGAAGATCTCGGAGAAAACCCACGCAGGTCACGGGGAGAACGTACAAACTCCGTACAGACGGCGCCCGTAGTCAGGATCGAACCTGAGTCTCCGGCGCTGCATTCGCTGTAAGGCAGCAACTCTACCGCTGCACCACCGTGCCGGTTTAGGATTGAGTGGAGAAAGACTGGAGAAAAGGAATAGGTGACGTTTCGGGTCGAGGCCCTTCAGACTGAGAGTCAGGGGAAAGGGAAACGAGAGGTATAGACGGTGATATAGAGAGATATAGAACAAATGTATTAAAGATATGCAAAAAACTAACAATGATAAAGGGCGTAGAACGAAGTAAAGTTGGGGCCCATTGCAGGTGTAGGTGAGTGTGGCCTGGAGCTGTGGGAGAGTCAGAGAGAGGGCCTGCTGGTGCCAGCGCATCAGCGTTAGTTTATTACATATCTTTCATTCATTTGTTCTATATCTCTTATCACCGCCGATATATCTGGTTTCCCTTTCCCCTGACTCTCAGTCTGAAGTAGGGTCTGGACCCGAGACGTGACCCATTCCTTTTCTCCAGAGATGCTGTCTGATCCGCTGAGTTACTTCAGCTTTTTGTGTCACCAAACCAGAGTGGTTTGAGCAAGGCCACCTGAGTGCCTGACCCCAGTGCTAAGAATGGTCGAACGTTTAGATATATGTGGATCTCCCGGTACGTTGAACTGGTCGATAATTTTGTGCCTATGCAGATAACAACTAAACGATTGCTGCACCTGGAATGTGCCGGTATGCAGATATAATAACATTAAAATCATCAAATGATTTGAGATTGAAGTTCATAGAAACACAGAAAACAGGTGCAGGTGGAGGCCTTTCGGCCCTTCGAGCCAGCACCGCCATTCATTGTGATCATGGCTGATCGTCCCCAATCAATACCCCGTGATGTGATGTGATGTTATTAAATAAGGTGACTGGTAGCTATTAGGTATTCCTAAGTGTTAATTTGACAGAATTTATGTATAATCTAACACAACGACATTGGAAACACTGATTTGGAAGGTTTCAGTCTTCCATACTCTGACTGCCCAGTTTTTGAACTGTACAGTCCAGCATAGTATCAAGTACAAAATTAATGGTTTAATTTCAAGCATTTGGTCTTATTAAGAGCCAATAGATATGGAACTTATTTTTCGCTTGGGTGAACTGAGGTGAGAAGGGTCACCCAGAGAGTTGTGAATTTGTTTTCACAACAGAGAGTTGTTTTCACCCAGAGAGTTGTGAATTTGTGGAATTCTCTGCCACAGAGGGCAGTGTAGGCCAAATCACTGGATGGATTTAAGAGTGAGCTAGATAGAGCTTTAGGGGGCTAGTGGAGTCAAGGGATATGGGGAGAAGACAGGTACGGGTTATTGATTGTGGATGATCAGCCACAATGAATGGCAGTGCTGGCTCGAAGGGCCGAATGGCCTCCTCCTGCACCTATTTTCTATGTTTCTAAATGTCCTAACCAGCTGAAGTAACACTGGCTTGGGACTAAAATAATTCCGTCAAATGTAACAAGAGAAACTGCAGATGCTGGTTTATGCCAAATTGCTGGAGTAATTATATAGTAATTAATGCCCTCCTACAATCAGTCTGAAGAAGGGTCCTGATCCAAAACGTCACCTATCTATTTTCACCAGAGATGCTGCCTGACCCACTGAGCATTTTGTCCATCTTCAGTCAAGTGCAACGTCGATGATAAGGGCCATCTCACCTCACCTCTGCAGTCAATGTTGAGTCTAAAGCTGTAATAAGATCTGGACTCAAGTGGTCCTTGCTGAGCAGGAACTAAGCAATGGTGAGCAAATTATTGTTAAGAACATTTAACACTATCTTTGACAAGGGCAATTGTTGTGAACTGGAATACCCTGCCCAAAGAAATGGAAACCGATCCAATAACTTTCAAAAATGAAATGGATAAATAATTCAAGGGGTGTAAGTTGTCGGGCTTTGGGAATGAGCAGCGGTTGTGAGATTAATTATCTCTTTCAGAGGGTTGGCAGAGATCCACTGGGCCAAATGATGTGGCCCTGTGGTCAGGCATTAGATGGTAAAAGGTACTTGACTCAGTTGATCGCTACTTGCCAGCAAACAGCCATGGGCATTGTTTCGGCTCAAGATGAAGAATTGTGACAGGTAAATGGTACCAGGTGAGTGTCTCTTTGTAGCAATGTGTCAGAGGTCACCCCTTCAGGAGAGACACTAAAGAAAATGGAGGCTTCTCTGGTGTATGAGCGCCTCTATGATCCAACAAAATCTCACCAGACCCAAAGGATTTGAACAAGCAAAAAATCTGAAGGAGATTTATACAAGACAGAGACAAAGTGATTGAAGATGTAACGATCAAGGTTTTGCAAGTTAGTGAATTATTTTGTTTAACAAACTGTATATCTCTGAAAAGTAAAATGCCCCTGGCTAGGAGAGGGGAAGCACAGTCTCTGACGATAATGAGAGTTTGAGAGGAACGTGGTGACAGAATTGATCCTACAGAGGCTGGAGCAACTGCAGTGCGGTTCAGCAGCAAGTCACATGGCAGTGCAATTTGCTGTGTGATTTGTTTTATTCAAACAGCAGGGTAAAGCCCCATTGGCTTTGCTGCTTCTCTCCCTCTCTCTCTGGGACTCCTGTACATATCAAACAGGGAAACCAAAATAATAAAGCAGCCAGCTGCACTGAAACATCGCGCGGCACCCAGCAGAGGGGAAAGCACGCAAAGTAGACCTGTCATTTTGGACTTTATTCGATTTTCAAGTGGGTTTCCAGAAGGGAATGCGTTAAAGCTTTGCATCTGCTCAAAAGTTTTTTTTTAAATCTTTTTTTTTTTTCTCAGTTCTTCCTGCACTTTCATCTCTCCTCCGCCTTTTCACTCCAGTCTCTCGAGACTGATGGTTCATGCGGAATTACAGCTTCTCAATCTGGATGCTTGCACAGCTGAGGGCATCGACAGTGTTCCTGCAATCCTCTTGCCTGTGGGGATAATACGCCATGGACAATCTTTATTATGCCCTCAAATAAAATCATCCACCTACATACATGCATGTCTCCAGTGTGGGTAATTAGGCAAAGATCAGGAGCAGAAATAATGGCGCATGTTATTTTGTTTCACTGAGGTTTGTTAAGGCTGCTTAGCTGAGATGATGAGTACGAAGTAGATTTGAAGGACCAAGTACTGCTTGACATGAGGCAATTATCAGCCGGGCCATTGGGTCTCCGTTGAGCAATATCATGTTAATAGGAAACGTGTGTTATTGCATTAGTACTCTAAATGTTCTTGTGTGGATCTCACCCTGCAAATATTGGCAGACGTTGAGCGGAGATCCCTAGCAAATAACAGCATGTGCCAGAGCAAATCCCCACAAACCAGTACCCACACCCAGTGGCATCATCTCTGTAAAGAATGTGCTTAACCATTGCAATGCACAGGCGATCCCCATGCAAATACCAGCACAATCTCAGAATAGATGTTTGTTAAATACTGGCACAATACCCAGAGGAGATCCTCAACAAATGCTGACATAGTCAAAGAGTTCCCCTGTAAGCGGGCTCTGGTCCGTCAGCAGCGTATACAATATCTGAAGTGCGTACCACGTATAAGGTCACCAACGTTGCATTCCAACCACAATCGACAAGTTGTGCCTCAGGCAATCACAACCACCACTAGGTGTGCTTAAGGCAATCACAGGCCCCACTATGTTACCACCTCCCAGTAACAGCACAGGGTCAGAGGGCTAAACTATCTGGTGCACCGTGGTCATTGTATGAAATAATGTTAAATGGTCAAAGAGAGAAAAGGATATATAATAAAGGGCCAGTGGGTTCCCATTCCTGAAATCTGTTTTTCAAACCACTGCCCATAGTGTGTGCAGTTACATAGAGGTAAACTCTAACGGCCACACTCCAGGCCATTCTGAAAGATACATAACATTTAAAGAGCTTTTTTAAAAAGTTGTTCACATATTCATCCTAAGTGAGGAAGTTGGACTCAATTCCTCCTTCACTCCTTCAAAAATTACTCTCCTTCAAAGCGATAGCTCTATCTGGGAATCCTTCCAATGTAGGTCTCTCAACAAGAGTAATATCCAGGAGAGAGAGAACATGAAGAAAATGATCATTTAACAAATGTTAGTGCCCTTTTGGCCAGTTCCAGCTCTTTAACATAGGTCTTTGGGGTGGCAGCTATTATAAAATGGCACATCTGCACCCACCTGTATTGTACCTGAGTGTTACATGATGTCAGTGCTAATCTATCAGTGTCCTTGTTATATTGATAGGTGAGAAACTAGTAAAAACAGATATTCTCACAACCTATAAAATATCTGGATGAGCAGCTGAATTGCGAACATAAAGAAGGCTAAGGCCAAGTGCTGGTGATTTAGGATCAGTACCAATGGCTATTTGACAGTGGCCATGTACATGATGGGCTAAAGCACCTGTTTCTGTGCAGTATGATGCTATTGACCTTAGCGTACCCACCAGTGCACTACTTCTACGTCTGGAGCTGGACATTAGGGTCTCGACCTAAGCCACATCAGGTAAGCGCCTGTCCCACTGAGTTACTCCAGCATTTTGTGTCTTCCTTCTATGGACTGATTGTAATGGGGAGGATAAAGTTAGAAAAGAGGTTGGGGGTAGGACGAAGCCTGGCAATTAACAGGTGAAGATAGACACAAAATGCTGGAGTAAATCAGCAGGTCACGCAGCATCTCTGGAGAAAAGGAATAGTTGACATTTCGTGTTGAGGCCCTTCAGACTGAGAGTCAGGGAAGAGGGAAACGAGGTATAAAAAGGTTCAGAACAAGTCTGAGCCGGCACTAGTGGCCAAGGACAGGTGGAAGCTACATTGATCCAGTCCTCAGTCACTCCCATCATCTTTTCAACATGTACAGGAGATGTGACGATCGACCTGTACCACACTTGTTTCATTTCACAAAGTGATTTACTTGTGCACTCAGAGTACTATTTTCACAGTTCACATTGTCTGCATTGGGAAGAGCAAGCACAGACCGTGTGAACATTTTACTGAATCTGTTAGATGGGTCCTGAGCCAATGAGTTTGCCATCATTTTAATTTTCCATTTCATTTGCATTCTAATCTCCCTGTTTAAAGCTCCCAACACTTCCAGCAGGGCTCGGTGCAAGCTATACCATTAAATTATTCACGTTGTATTCTTCTAGACTCAATATTCAGTTTGATAATTTCAGAGAACATAACTACTGCCTCCATTTTTCCAGTCAGCTGTTGTTGCAATGGCTATCTGCCATTTACATTTATTATTTAGATTTAGAGATACAGCGCGGAAACAGGCCCTTCGGCCCACCGAGTCCGCGCCGCCCAGCGATCCCTGCTCATTAACACTATCATACACGCACTAGGGACAATTTTAACATTTACCCAGTCAATTAACCTACAAACCTGCACGTCTTTGGAGTGTGGGAGGAAACCGAAGATCTCGGGGAGAACGTACAAACTCCGTACAGTTTGTACGGAGAATTTATGATTCTTGTGATACATCTTCTGATTTTTGTTCCATAACCACCGTCCCTTTCTTCCCCGCCCCCTCCCCAATATCCCAACAGATAATTGACTTTCTACTTTTGCGGGTGACACAGAATGACAGAAAAGCAGGATGATCTGAGATTGCCAAACACTTAGCGATAGGGTAGATGAATGTTAAATGGCATTTAATATTGAGAAAGGTAGGCAGAAGTATGCGAGGGGAAAAAGATGATTAAAGTGCAGGCTGCATCATTATGTGAAGTGCAGTAAGGATAGGATTTAGCTTTGCTTGTTAATTAGGTATTTAATATGTCAAATTGTGGGACACTGTCAAGAACAGACAACGATTATATAAATAGGTGCAGCGGACAGGTAAAAATAATGATGTTAAATAAAGGAAGAAGCTTGCTCCTTTATAATTTTAAGGGGATCTCTCTCTACCTGTAATGGATATTCTAGTCATGTATAATACATCAAGATAGTAAACCTTTCCAAGGCACTTCACAAAGATTCTTATTCAAATAAAAATAGCTGCAATAAAACCCTGTCAATCCAATGCTTTGGGGTATTTGGTGGTGCCAGTGCATCAGATTTTTCAGACTATCGGAGTTATTTCCTATTTAAAAAAATGAATTCATGTTTATTTAAGGTGTTACACAATAGAATAATACATTTTCCAGTGAGTGCTTAAGTGCCAACGGAGTGCTGGACGCAGAAGGAGGGTGAATTTCAAGGGAATCAGGTGAATTTCAAGGGCGTGCAGGAACTGGGGCAGCGGTGAGCTTCGAGGGGACACAGGATCTGGGCCCGCTGAGTGAAAGAGAGTGCAGAAACATGAAAGTGCTGTCATCAATAATGAAGCTATGAAAATGTAGCACAAAGCCAAAACTGTAGAAGAATAGGTGCCCAGAGGTTTATAGGTTACATGGGTAGGGAGAGCACTTTGTATACGCCTTCAGATCTAGCAAAGTGGTCTAATCACAGATATAGAATGACGAACATACTAAGGAATTAATAGCATGCATAATGTGACAAGCCTCTGGGTTAATAATCTCTGAATTGCTTCCTGAGATGCATACAAATTGATATAGGGTCATTAAAATGAGAAAATTGAATATGTGGTTCAGTGATGGGTGTGGTTGAAAGTGTTTCGACTCATGGAGCCATTACTGGGCAGAGAGAGAGATGTTCCCTTGAGACAGGCTTCCTGTGAATTGGACTGGAACCAGAGTCTGAGTGAATGAATAACCAAGATTATAGATAAAGATTTAAGTTAAATCGTAGAGCGAGGGTTCATGTGAGGGTAAATCAAGAAAGTTATAGCAAAATAACACAAGTAATAATGCAGGGGGGGCAAAATGGACACGATAAGCTGTTTACAGGTATATATCCTTTTTAAGTATAAAAACCCGATGAGAAAAATGGTCCAACTTTGGCTAATGAGAATTTAAAGAAAGTATTAGACCAAAGGAGACCCTTTGTGTATAGCAAGAAAAGAGAAAATAAATCTGAAGAAGGGTCTCGACCCAAAACATCACCCATTCCTTCTATCCAGAGATACTGCCTGAGTTACTCCAGCATTTTGTGTCTATCTTTAGTGTAAACCAGCATCTGCAGTTCCTTCTTACACGAGAAAATAAAATACAAGAGTACCCCAGAGAGGCATATAGAAACAAACTTGGAAAGCCTCTATAGATGCAGATACAAGAGGGATTAAGCATATCAGGCCTGTAATCTCGTGCAGAAGAATGAGAATTGATCACATTGAAAAATATAAAATTCTGAGAGAGCTTATTAAAATAGATTTAGCCCTGATATTTTTCATGGTTGAAAGATCAGCCCTGCATCTCTCCTCGTGTACCTTAGAACCAAGGACACAGTTCCACAATCAGGGATCAGTTATTAAAAATTGTGATGAGAAGAAATGTCTTTGCCCCTGAGGGCACAATTCATTCAAGTTTATCCAACATGGTTATGGAGTCTCAATCACAAGGTATATTCAAGATAGTGATAGACAGATTTTTGGATATTAAGAGAATTAAGGAAAATGAGGTTAATGCAGCAAAGTGACACTGAGATAAAATATTGGTCTTGGCAGACCAGGTGCTTGGCGCTGAAGGTTAACTCCTGCTGCTATTTTTTGCATTTTTAAGTGATATGCTCTTGGAAATACTCCCTGGCAGATTTTAATGTGAATAAACAGTGGTTTGGGTACATGGGACAGGAAATAGATAATATCTACTAAGTGAAAAGTAAGAACTGTGTGATCATTGAAATTTTTTACAAATGTCAATACAGTTAACCAATGTTAATCATGACCAGAATGATCAAATTCCATACTTTGCAATCAAATTAATCACCTTGGCAGTTTCTATCATGTCACGTAAGCGTACTGCTTACCATTATATTAAGCGCGGCAAGAAAAGGGTTTAGTTCTGCTTACTAATGAGGTGCTTAAAACTTGTGGCCTGTTGTGGATGGAAAGAATGCAGGAGACCCAGCATGAAACATGCAGGTTCTTCAGTACAGTCAGTGCCAACTACTGCACCAGCTACCTCACCTCTGCGAGCCAAGCCATAGCGAATGGTATGTTAGCATTCATAGCAAGAGGATTTGAGTATAGGAGCAAGGAGGTTCTGCTGCAGTTGTACAGGGCCTTGGTGAGACCGCATCTGGAGTATTGTGTACAGTTTTGGTCTCCTAATCTGAGGAAAGACATTCTAGCCTTAGAGGGAGTACAGAGAAGGTTCACCAGATTGATCCCTGGGATGGCAGGACTTTCATATGAAGAAAGACTGGATAGACTAGGCTTATACTCATTGGAATTTAGAAGACTGAGGGGGGATCTTATAGAAACATATAAAATTCTTAAGGGGTTGGAGAGGCTAGATGCGGGAAGATTGTTCCCGATGTTGGGGAAGTCCAGAACCAGGGGTCACAGCTTAAGGATAAGGGGGAAGTCTTTTATGACCGAGATGAGAAAACATTTCTTCACACAGAGAGTGGTGAGTCTGTGGAATTCTCTGCCACAGAAGGTAGTGGAGGCCAGTTCATTGGCTATATTTAAGAGGGAGTTAGATGTGGCCCTTGTGGCTAAAGGGACCAGGGGGTATGGAGAGAAGGCAGGTACAGGTTACTGAGCTGGATGATCAGCCATGATCATATTGAATGGCGGTGCAGGCTCGAAGGGCCGAATGGCCTACTCCTGCACCTATTTTTTATGTTTCTATGTCTATGAGTGCTAATCAAAGGTAAGGAGCCAGTCAGCAGCCATGGAAGGAACAATTTGAAGAACTCTTCAACCAACTCACAACCCTTTGCTCCATTCCATGCTACACTATCCGGTCCGGACTTGCTAACATCCCAGACCGAGAAGAGGTTGAAAATGATCAATCCTACTGGAAAGCCACAAGGTCACTGGAGCAGTCAGTGTCCTTGCCAATGTTCTAATATTTGTCACGAGAAACTTCAGACACTCACTCACAACCAGGTCTCTCTCGCACTGGGGAGGATAAGGACATGCTAAGGAACCTCTGAGATGCTGTTTATTCACAAAATGCTGGAGTAACTCAGCAGGTCTGAGATGCTGTCATTGCGACCAATGTCAAGAAAACATCTCACTGCAGTAACAGCTAAAGCTCCATTCATTTTGCCATAGGGTCAGGTCAATTTCTCAATTCCACTGGATTCCCCAAGTCGCAGCGTACCTGGAGACTCTGCAAGTATGCAGAGCCTCAACATAAGAAGCTTCCTACACTGGCAGCCCCACAACATTGTTGAGCAATCCCTCTCCACCTGGCTGAGGATCACCCCGTGGCCTCATCAGCCGCCTCAGATCCGCAGAACCATGCTGGGGATAAATCGTTCCGAGACTCTGCCTAACAGAAGAAGAACGAGACAATTACGTATTGACGATGTATTAGTTTGCACAAAAACCTCAGAGAACTTGCCAATCCATAGTTGGATATCGGATTTTTCCAGGTGTACTGTTTGCTATGGAAGTCCAGCACTATGCCATTGAAGTGCTGCTGTGGGCAGGAGGCCACTACTAGAATCCACTGGTGTGTGAGATGTACTGGGATTCAATTTCTAAGCTCATAGTTCAAGTATAAGTACAACATCCTCACTCCTGCCAATAGACTGCTGCCACTTATGGCCTCCCCACTTCTATTCAGCGTTTCCCACTGCCAATGGGGTAAAGTAGATTTAAATGGATCCCTAATATTGACCCTACCTATTCTATGTCTGCCACAGTGCAATTTATTTTCTCACATCTGCAGCGATTATTCATCAAAAGAGCCACTGTGGAGCAGAAAAGGCAATTTCCATCATTTCAGTCGTGTCTCCATGTCGCATGCCTTGAATCAAATCTTTACTTTGATTTAATAGTGTTTTTGTCTCATTTATATCTTTATTTAGCGGTGGACATTGATGACTGCTGGCTCGTGTTTCTCAGCTGGGGTGTTATTTCTCCTGCAGTGTGAAAAAACGGAATTAAAATGCACAGTCGAAGCCCTTTAGATTAATGACTGTAACTCGTGTTATTTCAGCTCCACTGCACACATCCCACACAGCCAGGCAGCTATCAAACCTGCATTCCTACGGTCTGCGTGGTGAGCTGGCCCCAGTTTAGTCAGCGTGTGAATCATCTTCTTACTTTATAAATGAACACTGTGACTCAGCACTGTCTGATTCAGGGAAGAGCCCCCCCAGGTGCCTTGATCAATATTTATCCATCAATCCACTTCACTAGAAACAGGCAGATTTAGCCATGATCATATTGTTTCTGGAGGAACATTGCACTATGTAAATTTCTCATTTTGCTTTTGATTAGGTTTTTATCCGTTCCCTTTCCTCACTCACTCCGATGACTGACGCTGCCTCCTGTTGGGCCACAGGGAATCTGAAATATAATAGTTTTGTTTCTTCAATAAGTCAATGAATAAATGCAACTCGTTGCCACATTTTAAAAGCTGTGCACATCAGCAGGGTCCCAGCTCTCAGCCTTAACATTTTGAACTCGAGAGGAGAAGGAAACTCCATCCAGATTTCATATTGCCTGGTACATGTATTCGGGCTTCTCGCCAGGTAGCTAGACAATACACTCAGATGAAGAATGGCAGATTGGGCAAAGGACTGGAGAATAACAGGGGCTCAAACAGCAGCACCTCATCAATCTTTGTAGTCTTTATGTGCATGTGTGATATGTTATCAGGGTAGAGCAGTCTGTTCGATCGATACCCTGCCACTGAACTCAATATACAACCCTTAACCACTCTTTTGCAGTCATAGTGCAGCACTCAGTCAAGGTTATTTGGCAGTAGCAGCTGTCACTGGAGAAGTAACACTGAAGAGGACAAACAAAAGGCCAGCCTGACATGTGCAGCCTGACATGGGCACACAGCAGTTTCTTTGACTCAGTCTCTCGTGGATGAGAACAAAATAGTTCTCAAGTTGCTTGGGGCATTCCACTATCGCTTTGGCATTTCTTACACCCCTTGAAAGGACAAAAGGTTTCAAATTCATGTTCCACCCAACAAACATCTCCTTTAACATTGCATTGATAATGCACTGAAGCGATGGTCTAGACTTAATGGTTCATGATGGGACTTGAACCCACAGTCCAAGAATGAAGTTGGGGAGTACTATGATTGCCAAACAGCAAATTTTGCCTATTTACATCAATCTTCTAAACCCATGACCCATTGAATGTTGTTGACCCAAAATGACTCGCAATGGTCCAAATGTGAGGATGGTTACTGACCCACCACTCACAAATTGCTAATAAGATCACTGTAGTTTCAATTAATCAGAAGTAACTATTAGAGCAAGGTCCATGTTTATAAAACCAAGCAAATCTCCACCTTCGAAGCCCCAGCTTAACTCGTGAAATTTCTTTGTCTTGTTGATACTGCACCAACCGCCGCTGTTGGGCTATAAACTTGCAGTTGTTGTTGCTATTAGCCTGCATTCTCCATTAGGTTTACTTTGTATTCCATCGGGGAGCCCCGACCGCCCCGACGTTGGAACTCCAACAGCCCGACCGCGGGAGAAGACAGCAGGGAAGAGAAAAAGACATTCTGGCCTTCCACCACAGTGAGGAGGTGACTGGAGGAGACTCACTGTGATGGATGTTTCTTTTGTTTGGTTGGTTTATGATTGTGTGTTATTGCATTTTTATTGATTATTCTTATTGGTCTTATTGTTGAACTGCGGGTAATGTTTTATTTCCCTGCACATTTATGTGTATGTGACAAATAAATGGCTATTGACTATTGACTAAATCCCTTTCAAAAGATCTCCCAACCAACTAAATCTAATTTTCAGTGCTAATCTTGGCTTTATATTCAGCCTCTGCTATGCTAACATTTTTCAAAACCTTGATACCATCTCCTTTCTATAAAGCCTATCCTGTTCCAGTTATTCTCCATTTCTAAAGCATCACTCAATGTCTAATGTACATTTCCTATCCTGCCAGTGGACTGCACGGTCATTTCCCGACCACTCCTGAATCCCAAACATGTTAGAAACCAGATTGGGTGAGGGGAAAATATTGGAGGGTAGCCACAAATATCCTTCAATCTTCCAGTTGCTGAAAAAGTAACAAAAATGCTGTGGAATAAAAGTGGTCATCTCAAACGTAATGAGCCTGCATCTCAATGGAGTAATATTTCCTGAATCGAATCTCCTAGTTTGAAAGTGATGCCAAATAACAAGGGACTGGCTGTTCATTGAAGGCACCGATTAATATTAAGAGACTGAATAAAAAGTCATAGCTGTTCCTTTCCTAGTTGAAGAAAGGAAAGAATTGACAGGACTTTTAAGAGTAAGAAGGAATTTAAAATTCAGATACGCAAGAATTATAAAAGCAGGTGTAGGTTCAAGAATAATTTTTTTTTTTCTTAATTCCATTGACACGTTTCAGTGCCAACCATGTGCAAACTTCATGAGATTTATATTGCCGCAAAGAGTACGTTAGCAAAACGGCAATGGAGGCAGTTGACAGGATGCTGTGCAGGGTCTGAAATAAGGTAATAATGCAAAACTCTTGTAATGCAGATTTGTAGGACTTTGGTTAGGCTGCAAATGGAGTATTGTGGTCAGGTTTGGTCGCCTCAATCCGGGGAGGATGAGGAGGCTTTGGAAAGGGTGCAGAGGAGGCTTACCAGAATGATGCCTAGTTTAGAGAGCATTTGCTACAGGTAGAGTCTGCACAGACTTGGATTGTTTTCGCAGGAGGTTGAGGGGAGTCTTACAGCGGTGTATACAATTGTGAGAGGCGTAGAAAAGCTGGGAAGGCTTGTGGGGTGCTCCCAGTCAGCAGTGGTGAGTACCTACCGACAGTGGTCCGAGGAGGGACAAACCGGCAACAGGGTGTTGTGCGCCCAAGGCTCATCGATGCGCGAGGGCAACGAAGGCTCTCCCGTCTGGTCCGAACCGAGAGAAGGTCTACTGTGGCACAAGTCACAGAAAATTTTAATGGTGGTCACGGGAGGAATGTGTCACAATACACAGTGCATCACACCCTGCTGCGTATGGGGCTGCGTAACCGCAGACCGGTCAGAGTGCCCATGATGACCCCTGTCCACCGTTGAAAGCGCCTACATTGGGCACGCGAGCGTCGGAACTGGACCCTGGAGCAGTGGAAGAAGGTCGCCTGGTCCGATGAGTCCCGTTTTCTTTTAGATCACGTGGATGGCCGTGTACGTGTGCGCCGTTTACCTGGGGAAGTGATGGCACCAGGATGCACTGTGGGAAGACGACAAGCCGGTGGAGGGAGTGTGATGCTCTGGGCAATGTTCTGCTGGGAAACCCTGGGTCCGGCCATTCATGTGAACGTCAATTTGACACGTGTCACCTACCAAAACATCGTTGCAGACCAGGTACACCCCTTCATGGCAATGGTATTCCCTGATGGCAGTGGCTTCTTTCAGCAGGATAATGCGCCCTGCCACACTGCACACGTTGTTTGGGAATGGTTTGAGGAACATGATGAAGTGTTCACGCTGTTGCCCTGGCCTCCAAATTCTCCAGATCTCAATCCGATTGAGCATCTGTGAGATGGGCTGGATCGACAAGTCCGATCCAGGGTGGCTCCACCTCGCAACTTACAGGACTTGAAGGATCTGCTGCTAATGTTTTGGTGCCAGACACCACAGGACACCTTCAGGGGTCTTGTAGAGTCCATGCCTCGGCAGGTCGGCGTTGTATTGGCAGCACACGGAGGACCAACAGCATATTAGGCAGGTGGTCATAATGTTTTGGCTCATCAGTGTAAGTCCCACACTAACTCACAATCTGAGTATTTCAAAACTGCCCAGGTCCATGGACAAATTCTTATAAAGTAAATGCATAAAATGCTGGAGTAACTCAGTGGGTCAGGGAGTATCTTTAGAGAACATAGGTACATGACGCTTCAGGTGGGGACACATCGTCCTGACCCAAAACGTCTCCTGTCCAAGTTTTTCAGAGATGCTGCCCTCCGGCCAGCTAAGTTACACCAGCACTGTTTGTCTTTTTTTGTAAACCAGCATCTACAGTTCCTTGCATCGACCGTTTCTACAGAAACGGTCTCTCAACCTATTCTTGTTTTATTCTCCACAAGAACCTTCTCCTTTCCTGAAACTTCATCCGGCACCCGACAGACTTCAAAAACGCAAGCATGATGTGAATACTCCAGCAATACTTGATTTAACCCATGTCATCTTATCTTCAGTTCTTTGGAAGCTTGATGGTGTCCTTCACTCTGGGCCTTTGACATTAACATCTTTAAAAGAGTTTGAAACCCTCCTTTGATCAGAAAGCCTGCACCCACTGATGCATAAAAGATCACAAAGAGGAATGATGCTCAATAAAAGAGATATTGGCTTTGATTCATACATTCAGTGTATCCTCTAGATTGACGCACTGAAATCCTGAAACATTTGATAAAATGTGCTCACTCTTAAATTGCCTTCAGCAAATACTCCATCTTGAGGCTCAAAAGTTAAATAGATTTAAATTGCAGTATTCTGAAGAACGATGTATTTTGCCGAGTGCTATTGATTTTAATGCAAAAATAATTGAGAATGGATATCACGATAAAGGTCATCTTGCAGTGGAGAGTGACGTCTGCTGTGAAATTTATTAGTGCTGCCTGAATTAATTATGTTGATTAAGAAGACTTAACAGTCATCAAAGAGCAGAGACCATCATCATCAACTGTCCAGACCACATTCATAGCCAGGCCTCCAGAGTGAAACTATTGTATTCACTTTGACTCACTGCATTGCTCAGCCATGGACAGGTGCTCGTGATCGCGGACATTGTTTCGAACAAATGTCAATACAACGTCAGCAAGGCTAGGCCTTCATTCACTGTGTACAGTTAAAGCTCTGGACACAAATGGGCAACCTTTAAATAGACTGTTCCGTCCTGCCCCGCTAAATCATTTTTATTTGGACATGCTTAAAGCTGGACCTATAATTTGTTGCTAACATTTTGAATTATTGAGACAGTTTGTGATGTTTAATTAATCAGCAGTATATTATTGGGAATATATTTTCCATGTCGAAGTGGGACTGGCCAATTTAGCACTCTTTGTTTGGGGGACAAGAGAGAAGATTTTACAAGCAGCAGAAATTGGAGGCTAGGGTTTATGATGTAAATATTAAATGTAACAATAATTGACCTCTGACGAAGGAACAAGGGAACAAAGAGCTTCATTGCAATTCATCTAATCTGAGCGGGGAGAATTCTATTCTCATCACCAGCTCCAGAGGTATAAGAAAATAACTGCAGATGCTGGTACAAAATGCTGGAGTATCTGCAGATTATTCACAAAATGCTGGAGTAACTCAGCAGGTCAGGCAGCATCTCGGGAGAGAAGGAATGGGTGACGTTTCGGGTCGAGACCCTTCTTCAGACCCTTCTCCAGAGGAATCACTTCCGATTCTGTCAAGCAAAATCGGAAATCGGGAACAAAACATTCCTGCTTATCAAATTTAATTCTGTCAAGTGTGTGAAGGAGAGATATCGAAGGTCCTTCTGTGAGAGAGGGGTAAAAATGGATAATTGATTTAGACTAAGGATCCTGAGAAATAGCTGACTCGACCATTCTCGACTTAAAAAAAAGGGACCCTGAGAAATAACTGAGCCGACCGTGCTCGGCTAGAAGAAAAAAAACCGCAAGAACCAATGGTGACAGTCCAAAGACAAGTGTTAGAAGATAATCAGAGAACTGGGAGGAAGGCCAAAATAATCAGAGAACTAGGGGAGAGGGAGGGCATGAACTACTCTGTACTGCGCTTGCCTAATGAGATAAATGAATATTACAAAAACGCCCAGCATGACAAGATGTCACATTTAAATGCGCATGCGATGTATGATGTGGAAGGCAACAGGGGCGGTGATGGTAGATTGTGCACCTCAGTGCTCCGATTGGAAGGAGCCCGAAGGGGAGGAATTACAGGTGTAACAATTGTAAAATGAAGTGAATAAAAAGAAGGGATTTTCCCGACCTCGGTGTGTCTCGACAGGGGAGACACCCAACTCTGCGGACTTGCAAATAAACTATACTTGTTTCTCTAGATTGTCTCGAGCATCGTGATTGTGAGCACTCACATTTGCATCTCACACTTCCTTCCTGCTGCCATCAGGCTGCACAATCAGCACTGCTCCCAGCAGACCCGTAAATAAAGATAATTACCGTTATTTTATTTTTTAATGAATGCTTATTTATTTTTGCTATACACTTTGCTGCTGTAACCCTGCAAATTTCCCCATTGTGGGACGAATAAAGGATTATTATTATTATTATTATTATTATTATTATTATTATTATTATTATTATTATTATTATTATTATTATTATTATTATTATTATTATTATTATTATTATTATTATTATTATTATTATTATTATTATTATTATTATTATTATTATTATTATTATTATTATTATTATTATTATTATTATTATTATTATTATTATTATTATTATTATTATTATCTCCTCAAAACCCTTGAATTGGTCAGCTCGCAAATGTATACACCTGGAGCCATAGAATTGTACATCACTGAAATGGTCCCAATGGGTCCATACTGACCTTCTTGCCCAACTTTGCTAATGCAATTTCCCTACAATAGGTCTGTATCATCCTATACCCTGCCTATTTAAGTGTCTGTCTAAATGTCCATTAAACACAGCGATTGTATCTGATTCCACCACCTTCTCTGGCACTGAGTTCCAGATATCAACTGCCCTGTGTAAAAAATAATTTCACCTTTAAAACTCCTTCCTCTCACTTCAAAACTATCCTCTCCTGCATCTTTGCTTTAGCTCTCTTCTCTACAAAGACTTTGCTTCTGCCACAGTGGTACAATATCCTCCGGTTCAAACGATGAAAAGTGAAACCATCGTCTCTGTCATGTTCAATCACAAAGACATGCCACTGATTCCATTCCCTTGTCGCCACCAATTTTGATTGATGCAGCCTTTTCTCTCCTCTTGGTTTCCTGTTGCACTCCAAGCTGAACTTTGTTTCCACATCAAGAACATCAGCCATCCATTCTGCTCCTTCTTCCTGATTCTCTGCCTCAGCCTTATTGCTTTTAACAACGCTCCACTCAAGTTTTACAATCCTCTCCTGGGCCATCTCTCATTGCTGCAACCTTCACAAAATTCAACTAATGCATAACTCTGCTTCCATCCAATTCCCGAACCCATCATCTCTCTTCTTGCTCACCGACCACCAAGGCCTCCAATTTAAAGTTCTTGCCTTGTCCTTAAATCCTTCCATGGTATTACCCTTCCTAACACTATAACTTTTCTAAAGCTGAAACCCTTCAAAGAACACTTTTTTTGACCATGGTCTATTTATTGAATTTATTGAAAGATACAGCATGGAAACAGACCTTGAGGAAACTTCTTCAAAGTAGACATACCATGGAAACAGACCATCACTCATCCCTTCACACTAGTACCATGTTATTCCACTTTTGCATCCACTCCGTACACACTGCCAATTAACCTACAAACCCGCATATTTTGGGATGTGCACAACATACTGGCTGCACTCGAGGTCAGAATCAAGCCTGGGTTTCTGGCATTATGAGGATGTGCCACTCGATTGTGCATCTTATCATGGCTCCAAAATATTCCAAATAGAATTTAAACTGGAAGTGGCCTAAACTATACCACACCATTGTTTTCAGCTGCCTAATCTCCATGCTGGGATTTCTGTACATAATTTGCCACTTTTCTCTCTCTTCCCTTAAGATCCTAATTAAAACTGTTCTCCTCTGCACCGTGCCTGTTTCCAGTTGATTTCACTTCTGTGATGCGTTCTCACTTGTTATTCAGCGATTTAAACAGTTTTTCCAATTGCAGTGGCACTAAGATGGGAAACAACTCATACATGAGGACAACATTCTCCAGTTGGTTACCCTGTCCCTTGACATCAATCAGGCTGTTCAAGTGGCTGGTAAGTACCCTACATGCTCACCAGTCAGAAGAAAACCAGCCACTGCATAAGACTCCGGTCAGCTTGGAAGTTTGCCTGCAAGACTAGTTCAGCCTGAGATGGCTGAGCTGTTGCCAGGGTACAACAATCTCTGGTCAACAAAAACCAGACAAAATGAAGACTAATATATGGTACCCAGAATTGCCAGACGCGACCCATAGCAAATACTTATTTTATTTATCTTGGGGAAACACGCCATTAGTTGGAAAAAGAACAGCCTCAAACTAAACTTCCCTGTGCCTGTAATCAGTGCTCGTGGAACAGGAATGTAGAAAGACCCACATTACATTGGTGTTTATTATGCAACAATGTTGAGTTTATTGTCTGATGTGCAGGTATGATGAGGCACAGGAACAATGGAAATCTTGCTCACAACATCAGGAACACATATACTCAGACAACACCAACAAAATAAAATATGCATTAATTACACAATTTCTACAAGACAGTGAGCAAAAGGCTGCATGAAAAACAAGACTCGTGCAAAAATACACAATTAGAAAACAAGTCCTTGGGCGTGCAAGGTGTGGCCTGTCGTGTTCTGTTGACATGATAGGATTAGGGTTGAAGAAGGTGAGAGTAGTGGGAATGTAGCTGTGAACTTGGTGGTGTGGGACATCAGGCTTCTGTACCTCCTGCCCGGCGAGAAGTGGAAACCAGGCTATGAATGATGAGGATTGGATAGAGCAGGGGAAAAATATTGGAGGAGAGAATGGGTGATGAGAGGATGGAGGTTGGGGAAGAGAGTGGGGTGGAGCGATGTGAAGATTGGAGGAGCGTAGAGAAGCAAAAATTAGAGGTGGAAGTGGGATGTCCTCGGGTAATAATTGATAGGAGTAGAATTAGGCCATTCGGCCCATCAAGTCTACTCCGCCATTCAATCATGGCTGATCTATCTCTCCCTCCTAACCCCATTCTCCTGCCTTCTCCCCATAACCTCTGACACCTGTACTGATCAAGAATCTATTTATCTCTGCCTTAAAAATATCCACTGACTTGGCCTCCACAGCCGTCTGTGGCAAAGAATTCCACACATACACCACCCTCTGACTAAAGAAACTTCTCCTTCCTAAAAGAACGTCCTTTAATTCTGAGGCTATGACCTCTGGTCCTAGACTCTCCCACCAGTGGAAACATCCTCTCCACATGTCGAAGGAAGGAGGAGAATGACTGGGGGGGAGAACGAGGGCTGAAGGTTGGAGGAGGGCAGGGTGGCGATGAAATAGCTGCACTCTCCAAATCCCCTCAGGCATCACGTCAAACTGGTATTGATTGTCAGTAATATAAATGAAAATACATTTTCCAATCCAAGTGCATTCTACTGAATGGGATTTGTGACCTTGATGTCAGAATGAAGATCTGAACCTCAATTATCCTCTTTTCCCACCCTCTCAGAAATAAAAGTCAGAAATTGCTGCGAACCAGCAGGCCAGGCAGCTTATGTCAACACGCACCATTGGGCATTGTCATTCCTGATGAGAGACCTTGGTTTAACTTTCTCTCCCCTGGACATAATGGAAACTGGAGATCAACTTTGTAGTTTTGCTACTGACTGGATAAACTTGCAGAAGCCTCAGGGGTGTACAGACATTTTATGGATTATTTAGGGAGCATGCTGCTTCGGTGTTGTGAAATTTGCTGACGATACCAAGCTAAGTGACAAGTATAAGAGAGATAAACCGCATTCGGTGAGATGCGAACCAATTAAGCAGATGGATGTTAATCTAGGTAAATGTAAAATAGGGAGATTGGATTAGGGAACGTGAAATATATTCACAATGAATGGGTGTCCATTAGCAAAAGTGGAAAAGAATTTGAGTATGGTTATCATTCACATAAAGTTTCCAGTCAATGGGGAACTGTTGTCAAGGAAACTGATCAAGTACCATCATGGATCTTAACCACATCCAAGTTTCAAGTGCTTATCTTTGCCTTGATATAGCATTGATGGGGATGCATTGGGAGCACTGTCTGCAGGCATATAACGTCTCACTTAAACACAAGAACACAAGAAGCAGGAGCAGACTATAAGGCCCTGAAATGACTTTAGTGCCTTGTCCAAATCCCAACCTGATCCCCACATTCATTGATCCTCTTTTTCTCTGAAAATCTCTTGATCCCAGCAATGATTGTACTCAGTGACTGAGTTTCCACAGTCTCCTGACGTAGGGAATTCCAAAGAGCCTCAAGAAACTTCTTATCCTGACACCTTAGCCTAAATATGGTACAATGTTCCATCAATATGAATATGTGGGTCTGTAGAAGGATCCTGACCTGAATCATCACCTCTCCATGTTTTCCAGACATGCTAGCTGACACGCTGAGTTACTCCAGCACTTTGTGTCCTTTAATATGAACCTTTCGTTTCTTTCATCTCTGAACCGTATTCTTATGAAGTTACATTGAAACAGTAAAGAGGAGGAACGATGTTTAATTTTGCATTTTGGGCAGAAAGAGAAACTTCATATTAAACTTGAGAAGATCAATGTGGGGACAGGAGTCTAGATCTGGCTTTGAAAAATGAATAAGGGGTGAAGGTAACGAGAACTTGTGCAGGATGTGTAGTAGATTAAAAGCATTGAGTAAAAAGATGAGGTTCAAATTTAACAGTTCCTCAAGAATGATTTGGGCAAAAGATTAGGGGATGCCACTTTGACAGCTTTCAAAATAAAGGTCTAAAAGTAGTGGCCAACCATATACTGAAAGAAAACGTGGTTGAGATGGTGTTGGGTGCTGAACCTCTGTTTAAATTCCAGCAAAGTGAGGGAGCTGCAATGTCCAGATGACAACTGTTCTGATGCCAGCCTTGCCCTTGCCCTTGCCCTTGCGATCAATGGGTTGGGATGAATTATATGGAGAGTTAGTCATCCCATGCATTAGTTTTACTTCCTGCTTGATCATATAAGGTGGCTGGAACAACTCACCGTTCATTGAGATATTCTCATAATGACCTTATCCTCCTAACACCTCCTTTACAGCGGGGAGGACCTGTTCATGAGTGTAAACTATGTGCGGTTGCAAACACTAGATGTTGTTGCTCTCATCCCAGAGATCTTCTGGATTGTGTTGTCCGTGTGTTGACTCCAAGTCTCCACATGGTTTCAGGAGGATATTCGACTGGACCTTAAATGTAGCCGAGATTGCATCGTAAAGAGGGAATGTCATCAGAGATCACGTGAGCTGATATAACAATATAACAATATAACAATATAACAACTACAGCATGGAAACAGGCCTGTCCGGCCCTACCAGTCCACGCCGACCATTCTCCCTGACCTAGTCTCATCTACCTACACTCAGACCATAACCCTCCAATCCCCTCTTATCCATATACTTATCCAATTTACTCTTAAATAATAAAATCGAGCCAGCCTCCACCACTTCCACCTGAAGCCCATTCCATACAGCCACAACCCTCTGAGTAAAGAAGTTCCCCCTCATGTTACCCCTAAACCTTTGTCCCTCAATTCTGAAGCTATGTCCCCTTGTTGGAATCTTCCCCACTCTCAAAGGGAAAAGCCTACCCACGTCAACTCTGTCCGTCCCTCTCAAAATTTTAAAAACCTCTATCAAGTCCCCCCTCAACCTTCTACGCTCCAAAGAATAAAGACCCAACCTGTTCAACCTCTCTCTGTAGCCTAAGTGCTGAAACCCAGGCAACATTCTAGTAAATCTCCTCTGTACCCTCTCCATTTTGTCGACATCCTTCCTATAATTTGGCAACCAGAACTGCACACCATACTCCAGATTCGGCCTCACCAATGCCCTGTACAATTTCAACATTACATCCCAACTTCTATACTCGATGCTCTGATTTATAAAGGCAAGCATACCAAACGCCTTCTTCACCACCCTATCCACATGAGATTCCACCTTCAGGGAACAATGCACAGTTATTCCCAGATCCCTCTGTTCCACTGCATTCCTCAATTCCCTACCATTTACCCTGTACGTCCTATTTTGATTTGTCCTACCAAAATGCAGCACCTCACACTTATCAGCATTAAACTCCATCTGCCATCTTTCAGCCCACCCTTCCAAAAGGCCCAAGTCTCTCTGTAGACTTTGAAAATCTACCTCACTATCAACTACTCCACCTATCTTAGTATCATCTGCATATTTACTAATCCAATTTGCCACACCATCATCCAGATCATTAATGTAAATGGAAAACAACAGTGGACCCAACACAGATCCTTGGGGCACTCCACTAGACACTGGCCTCCAACCTGACATACAATTGTCAACCGTTACCCTCTGGTATCTCCCATTCAGCCATTGTTGAATCCATCTTGCAACCTCACTATTAATACCCAACGATTTAACCTTCTTAATCAACCTATCATGTGGAACCTTGTCAAATGCCTTACTGAAGTCCATATAGACAACATCCACAGCCTTGGCCTTATCAATTTCCCTGGTAACCTCTTCAAAAAATTCAAGAAGATTAGTCAAACATGACCTTCCAGGCACAAATCCATGTTGACTGTTTCTAATCAGGCCTTGATTATCCAAATAATTATATATATTGTCCCTAAGTATCTTTTTCATTAATTTTCCCACCACAGACGTCAAACTAATAGGTCTATAATTGCTAGGTTTACTTTTAGAACCTTTTTTAAACAAAGGCACAACATGCGCAATGCGCCAATCTTCCGGCACCATCCCTGTTTCTAATGACGTTTGAAATATTTCCGTCATAGCCCCTGCTATTTCTGCACTAACTTCCCTCAATGTCCTAGGGAATATCCTATCAGGACCTGGAGACTTATCCACTTTTATATTCTTCAAAAGTGTCCGTACCTCCTCTTCTTTAATCCTCCTAATTTCCATCACTACTCTACTTGTTTCGCTTACCTCACATAATTCAATATCCTTCTCCTCGGTAAATACCGAAGAAAAGAAATTGTTTAATATCTCCCCCATTTCTTCCGGCTCAGCACATAGCTGTCCACTCTGACTCTCTAATGGACCAATTTTATCCCTCACTATCCTTTTGCTATTGACATATCTGTAGAACCCCTTGGGGTTTACTTTTACATTACTTGCCAAAGCAGCCTCATATCTTTTTTTCGCTTTTCTAATTTCCTTTTGGGCTGGTTTGCAGGGGATGCGACCGAGGTTCCCTTGTTGATTGTATTTGTGTAGAAATGGACTGCAGATGCTGGTTTAAACTGAAAATAGACACAAGATGCTGGACACAAGACACAAGACACAAGACACAAGAGCCTTCGGGTTGAGATCCTTCTTCGAGACCAGTCTGAACTACTCCTGCACCTATTGTCAATTATTATTATTATTATTAAATTTATTAAGCAGACTCATGGTCCATTAGAATACACATACAGTACACAGTATATACATATAAAATTAAATTAAATTAGAAAAGGCAACAATACCAATGTTTCCACATAGGTGACAGGTATATATAAGAAAATAACTGCAGATGCTGGTACAAATTGATTGGTCGAGACCCTTCTTCAGACTCAGTCTGAAGAAGGGTCTCGACCCGAAACGTCACCCATTCCTTCTCTCCCGAGATGCTGCCTGACCTGCTGAGTTACTCCAGCATTTTGTGAATAAATCAATAGGTGACAGGTATTGTCTATAGTCTATTTAGATATGCTGGTTTAAACCAAAGATTGTCACGAGAAGCTGGAGTAACTCAGCAGGACAGGCAGCATCTCTGTCCAGAGATGCTGCCTGTCCTGCTGAGTTACTCCAGCTTCTTGTGACAATCTTTGGTTTAAACCAGCATATTTAAAAAGACAATAGGCAATTGACAATAGGTGCGGGAGTAGTGGGACAGGCAGCATCTCTGGAGAGAAGGAATGGGTGATGTTTTGGGTCGAGACCCTTCTTCAGACTGATTTTGTGCTATTCTACCCCTGCCGGGACATTACGTGCTGGAGGGAGGGAGGTTTTCAGTTGTGATGTTCTGGTTATCATGAAATGGGCAGTGAGCTTCCTGACTTGCAAGACCATATGTTCACAGCAGTGAGCTGAGCAGAGGGAGTCAGGCAGCGTTGTGATACACCTTGTACCTGCACATTGCAAATTGAATAGTGGTGCACCCGGCAACAGAAGGAAGCATGATGCAGCAAATCCATCTTCAATCTTTTGTACATCTTTAATCAAAGTATTCCACTGGGTCTGGAACAGAAACAGATGGTGCAATATTTTTTCCGACATTATTAAGACAACTTTGAATAGATTGTCTCCTTTCATTTTTACTTACGGTCCCACTGTGCATCAGTGCAAGGGTCAGTCTCATTTCATCTAATGCATTTGGTGCTCCTGATGCTGCCTCCTTTCCATCGACAAAACCAAGCGTAGACTAGGCGGCCGATTCACCAAACCCTTGGTCCGTGAAGGCCTGCTGGATCTCCCAGTTGTTCACCATTTGAACTCCCCTTCCCATTCTGATCTTTCTGTCCTAGGCTTCCTCCATTGCTAAAGTGAGGCCACACGCAAACTGGAGGAACAGGACATCATGTTCCGCTTGGGTAACATAACCCAACACTATGAACATTGCTGGAGAGAAGGAATGGGTGACGCTTCGGGTCGAGATCCTTCTTCGAGACCAGTCTGAAGAAGGGTCTCGACCCAAAACATCACCCATTCCTTCTCTCCAGAGATGCTGCCTGTCCTGCTTCTTGTGACAATCTTTAGTTTAAACCAGCATATTTAAATAGACAATAGACAATAGGTGCAGGAGTAGGCCATTTGGCCCTTCGAGCCAGCACCGCCATTCAATGTGATCATGGCTGATCATTCACAATCAGTATTCCTGCCTACTCCCCATACCCCCTGACTCCTCTATCATTAAGAGCTCTATCGAGCTCTCTCTTGAAAGCATCCAGAGAATTGGCCTCCACTGCCTTCTGAGGCAGAGAATTCCACAGATTTACAACTCTCTGACTGAAAAAGTTTTTCCTCATCTCCGTACTAAATGGCCAACTCAATAGACAATATACAATAGACAATAGGTGCAGGAGGAGGCCATTCGGCCCTTCGAGCCAGCAATGTGATCATGGCTGATCATTCTCAATCAGTACCCCGTTCCTGCCTTCTCCCCATACCCCCTGACTCCGCTATCCTTAAGAGCTCTATCTCGCTCTCTCTTGAATGCAGGAAGGAATAAGGAATGAACTCCTTATTCTTAAACTGTGGCCCCTGGTTCTGGACTCCTCCAACATTGGGAACATGTTTCCTGCCACTAATTTGTCCAATCCCTTAATAATCTTATATGTTTCAATAAGATCCCCTCTCACTACGAAATTCCAGCGTATACAAGCCTAGTCGCTTCAGTCTTTCAACATACGATAATCCCGCCATTCTGGGAATTAATCTAGTGAACCTAGGCTGCACGCTCTCAATCTTCGGTTTAAATATGCCCTGCAGCCCAACTCGCCCACACCGGCCAACATGTCCCAGCTACACTAGCCCCACCTGCCAGCATTTGGTCCATATCCCTCCAAACCTGTCCTATCCATGTACCTGTCAAACTGTCTCTTAAATATTGGGATAGACCCTGCCTCAACTACCTCCTCTGGCAGCTTGTTCCATTTGCCCACCACTCTTGTGTGGAAAAAGTTACCCCCCAGATTCCTAATAAATCATTCCCCCTCCACCTTAAACCTATGTCCTCTGGCCCTCGATTCCCCTACTCTGGGCAAGAGACTGTGTATCTACCCGATCTATTCCTCTCTTGATTTCATACACCTCTATAAGATCACCTCTCATTCTGCGCTCCGAGGAATAGAGACCCAGCCTACTCAACCTCTCCCTATAGCTCAGACCATCTAGTCCTGGCAACATCCTCGTAAATCTTCTCTGTACAAAGTGCAGGAGTAACGCCAGGGTCAGGCAGCATCTCTGGAGAACAGGGATGGGTGATGTTTCAGATCAGGATCCTCCAGACCTTTGTCATTTATCAAATTTACACCTTGCCATGTGCACAATCTCTTAATTTCAACAGTAAGTGGTAGTTTACAGAGAGCCCCTGTTCTCCCCCACCCCCCCCCCCCAAACCCCCAAGGTCTTCAGGACAGCCATGTCTGTTTCTTGTTCTCCTCGCCCTCTACAGTTGACTCCACACCGTCTGTTCCATCTCAATAGACAATAGACAATAGACAATAGGTGCAGGAGTAGGCCATTCAGCCCTTCGAGCCAGCACCACCATTCAATGCGATCATGGCTGATCACTCTCAATCAGTACCCCGTTCCTGCCTTCTCCCCATACCCCCTCACTCCGCTATCCTTAAGAGCTCTATCCAGCTCTCTCTTGAAAGCATCCAACGAACTGGCCTCCACTGCCTTCTGAGGCAGAGAATTCCACACCTTCACCACTCTCTGACTGAAAAAGTTCTTCCTCATCTCCGTTCTAAATGGCCTACCCCTTATTCTTAAACTGTGGCCCCTTGTTCTGGACTCCCCCAACATTGGGAACATGTTATCTGCCTCTAATGTGTCCAATCCCCTAATTATCTTATATGTTTCAATAAGATCCCCCCTCATCCTTCTAAATTCCAGTGTATACAAGCCCAATCGCTCCAGCCTTTCAACATACGACAGTCCCGCCATTCCGGGAATTAACCTAGTGAACCTACGCTGCACGCCCTCCATAGCAAGAATATCCTTCCTCAAATTTGGAGACCAAAACTGCACACAGTACTCCAGGTGCGGTCTCACCAGGGCCCGGTACAACTGTAGAAGGACCTCTTTGCTCCTATACTCAACTCCTCTTGTTACGAAGGCCAACATTCCATTGGCTTTCTTCACTGCCTGCTGTACCTGCATGCTTCCTTTCATTGACTGATGCACTAGGACACCCAGATCTCGTTGAACTCCCCCTCCTCCTAACTTGACACCATTCAGATAATAATCTGCCTTTCTATTCTTACTTCCAAAGTGAATAACCTCACACTTATCTACATTAAACTGCATCTGCCATGTATCCGCCCACTCACACAACCTGTCCAAGTCACCCTGCAGCCTTATTGCATCTTCCTCACAATTCACACTACCCCCCAACTTAGTATCATCTGCAAATTTGCTAATGGTACTTTTAATCCCTTCGTCTAAGTCATTAATGTATATCGTAAATAGCTGGGGTCCCAGCACCGAACCTTGCGGTACCCCACTGGTCACTGCCTGCCATTCCGAAAGGGACCCATTTATCCCCACTCTTTGCTTTCTGTCTGTCAACCAATTTTCTATCCATGTCAGTACCCTACCCCCAATACCATGTGCCCTAATTTTGCCCACTAATCTCCTATGTGGGACCTTGTCGAAGGCTTTCTGAAAGTCGAGGTACACCACATCCACTGACTCTCCCTTGTCAATTTTCCTAGTTACATCCTCAAAAAATTCCAGTAGATTTGTCAAGCATGATTTCCCCTTCGTAAATCCATGCTGACTCGGAATGATCCCGTTACTGCTATCCAAATGCTCAGCAATTTCGTCTTTTATAATTGACTCCAGCATCTTCCCCACCACTGATGTCAGACTAACTGGTCTATAATTACCCGTTTTCTCTCTCCCTCCTTTCTTAAAAAGTGGGATAACATTTGCTATCCTCCAATCCACAGGAACTGATCCTGAATCTATAGAACATTGAAAAATGATCTCCAATGCTTCCACTATTTCTAGAGCCACCTCCTTAAGTACTCTGGGATGCAGACCATCAGGCCCTGGGGATTTATCAGCCTTCAGTCCCATCAGTCTACCCAAAACCATTTCCTGCCTAATGTGGATTTCCTTCAGTTCCTCCATCACCCTAGGTTCTCCGGCCCCTAGAACATTTGGGAGATTGTGTGTATCTTCCTCAGTGAAGACAGATCCAAAGTAACGGTCCTGCCTCTCTTCCCGGCCGCGTTTCCCCTTCTTCTGCCGGCTGGCCAGACGTCTTCCCAGTTGCTTCTTGCGCCCGTGGGCTTTTCACCTTCTCCCAATTCCTCTTCCTCCGCCGGATCCTCCAGCTTCTTCCCCATTTTTTACAGCACAAGAATTGAGCCTTTTCGGCGTTCATTTCAAGGTAAGAATGTACGTGTTGCATGTGTTATTAGTGTTACCCTCGAACACACTGAACCCGAACAGCTGGGTCTGGATCTCAACACTTCCCCTCGCAATAGGAGGGTTGCACGGCAGGCGAGGCCACGACCCCTGACCCATACTGTTGCCACGCGACGCCCTCTGGAGTGCAAATGGTGAACCTCGGGTAAGCACTTACTATGGCTGCCATTGAAGAGTCAGGAGTGCAGGTGGTGAACCTCGGGTAAGCACTTACTATGGCTGCCATTGAAGAGTTGGGATATTTGCTTAGTCTTTTTCTTCTATTTTATGTTTGGGACGAATTCTGTTGTGGAACAATTCATCAGTCCTAATTTGAGAGGGTGTTGCGGTTGAATGTTGTAGCTGCACTTTGCTGCAACTCGGCTTCCCCCGTCTTCTCCCATCAGTGCATCTCCAGCCCCCTCCCGGCGCTCTGAGTGTCCCGCCAACTCTCCCCGTCCCTGCGCTCCTTGCTGCTCCAGGCTCGGTGCCCCTGCCCTGTGCCTCGCTTCCTGCGGCTCTTTGGCCCCTCGCCGCTCCTGCTGGCCCTCCAGCCCTTCTCCCCGCTCGCCATCTCCGTCAGCCGGGCTCCGTTTCCACTTGACCGGCGCTCAACCCCTCGAGGCTGGGGCTGCCGAGCTGAGCCGCGGCCTGGTCCTCCGGCTCGGCTCTCAGCGCCCGGCCCGGCTCTCGCTGCTGCTCGGCCTCTGCTGCCGATCGGCACCTCCCCGGCTCCTCTTCCTCCTTCTCTGCGGGCTCGACACTCCACTCCTCCTCCTCTTTCACCGCCTCTTCCTCCAAGGTCGCCGAGCATGGCTCTCTGGGCCCTTTGCCCTCAGGCCCTGGCGGGTCACTGACCTCCTGCACTCGCTGCCTCTGCCCCTGCAGACCCTCCAGGCCACTCGGCTCGGGTTCTTCCCGCTGCTCCTCTCCCAGCTCGCTCAACCCCGTCCTTTCCTCCTCCTCCTCTTCTCCCCCCGCCCGGCCAGTCGGTGGCCCTCTGCTTCTCGGCCTTGCTCTCCTGCCTCCCTTCCCTGCCGCGTTTCGCCTTCTCCCGCCGGCTGGCCAGACTTGCGTCTTGCGTCCGCGGCTTTGCAGCCCTTCCCCGGTCCCTCTTCCTCCGCCGGATCCTCCAGCTTCTTCCCCATTTTTTACAGCACAAACTTTGACCATTTTGGCAGTTTTTTCAAGGTACGAACGCACGTGTGGCATGTGTTACTCGTGTAGGCCGGAAGCCGCCATGTACTTCAGATGGCTTGAGCGACTCCGTGCGTGAGTCACGCCCTTTGACTTTAGGGCCTTACGTTCAATCCCCCTGCGGGAAGATTTACACAGGTGGCTATTTGATATTCCTGAAGGCAACAGGAGCTCGGGAACAGATTGGGGCTTAACTGGGAATGACAAGTAGGTGCCACGGAGATTGATCGTCACACTTTCACAGCAGCACATCCTTTACCGAGCAAATTGTAATAAGTGAGATAGAGACAGTGGAAAAATTCATCTCCATTCAGCACAGCTTAGGAAAGATTCAGATCACCTGATGCAGCTGCTGTAAGTGGAGCAGAAATAGGAAGAGCTGAGAGGGCCAGAGCCTGGGTAATTAATTACATTTATCACACTCACATGTTGCCGTGTGAACAATCCCTCCATTTGCGACTGTTTATAGCAGTTTACGGAGAAGCCTTGTCCACCTCCTCCACCCGAGATCTTCCCGCTGCCTCTGTGTATCGTTCCCCCACCAACACCCAGCGGAGAGAGAGAGAGAGAGAGAGAGAGAGAGAGAGAGAGAGAGAGAGAGAGAGAGGGGCCCTTCAGCTTCAAGCAAAGGCAGGGATACAATACAACACACTATCCATACGTGGGTGCTGATTGTAAAAACTGCAAATCACTAAATGCTAACTTGGGCTTTCATTGTGAAAGAGACTTGATTTATATCCTTGATTTTAAAGGTTAAAGGAAACATGAAATGGTAAAAGTTTAAAAGCAATAGCAGGTAAGTGAGTCCCCGAAGAGACATTGGATCGTTTGCGACTATTCTGACTGCATACCAATTAGAGCAGCGTGATAAACGGCCCGGAGAGACAGAGAGAGAGAGAGAGAGAGAGAGAGAGAGACTCGTGCAGAGTGCTCGCTGTGCCCCGCCGTGGATTACCTGAACACACAAAGCACGAAGCCACATGCAATCACGCGAGCAGCAATCACCGTGTGAAAGGCCGGGGTTTGGGCCTAGGCACTGCCATTGATTTTTCAGTCTGAACACCGAGTGAGAGGCGGGCAGGACATTTGCCCGGAGGTGAGCGAGCCTGGCTTGTGAACCTGGTGAGCCGAGTGTCGGGCTCCCCCTCGCCAGGTCCCCCTTTCAACATCTGGAGTATTGGAATAGGAATAGGAATACTTTATTGTCACATGTGACTAGGCACAGTGAGATTCTTTGTTTACGTACACAATGTATTCAAATAGCAGCCACCAACAGTGCTGACAAAGTTACAAAGCACGCCGGCTGCTCCTTTTGTTCCCCCCACGCTGGGTCCTCCATTGTTCTCCCCCCCCCCCCACGCTGGGTCCTCCATTGTTCTCCCCCCCCCCCCACGCTGGGTCCTCCATTGTTCTCCCCCCCCCTCAAGGTGGTCCTCCGTGCTCTCGTCGACCGCCGACCGTGGGTCGAACCGCGAGGCGTCGCCGCCGCCACGAGGGCCCATCGTCGCGAGGCTTCACCGCTGTCGGAGCCCCACTTCACGCCTCGGAACTGGGCAGGCGAGCAGCATCCCCCGTTTAAATTGCACGTCTCAACTCTATCTGCGTCCAAGCGGTTGTGGTTCCCACGGCAACGTCAAAACTGGTACTGCACTCTGAGAGTTGTGCCTGTAATAATACATCCCAAGAACTAGATGTCCTGAAATCTTCACCACCTAAGTGACAGCTTGTACAACGTATGTCACATAGATTATGGGATATCACAGAATCAACACAGGGGTAGTCTGTAGGAAGGAACTGCAGGTGCTGGTTTAAACCGAAGATAGCCACAAAATGCTGGAGTAACTCAGCGGGACAGGCAGCATTTTTGGAGAGAAGGAATGGGTGACGATTCAAGTCAAGACCCTTGGTCTGAAGAAGGGGCTTGATCCGAAATGTCACCCATTCCTTCTCTCCAGAGATGCTGCCTGTTCCACTGAATTATCCCAGTATTTCGCTTCTATCCGGGGTGGTCTGTCAGATTTCAGAGATACAGTGTGGAAACAGGCCCTTCAGCCCTCCGAGTCTGCGCTGACCAGTGATCATCGCGTACACTAGCACTGTCCCATACTAGGGACAATTTACAATTTTATAGAAGCCAATTAACCTACAAACTTGCACTTCTTTGGAGTGTGGGGCGAAACCGGAGCACCCGGAGAAAACCCACTCAGTCACAGGAAGAATGTACAAACTGTGTAGAGACAGCACCCGTGGTCAGGATCAAACCTGGGTCTCTGACACTGTGAGGCAGCAACACTACTGCTGCACCACCGTGCTGCCCAAAACTAAATGCTAACCATTTGTTCATTTTCTATGCCCACGTCCATTAGTTCATCTTCCATGGCAGCTCTGTGAGCCAGCAATCTGGCCGGCCCACTAGTCCATCTTCCATGGCAGCTCTGTGTGCCAGCAATCTGGCCGGCCCATTAGTCCATCTTCCATGGCAGCTCTGTGAGCCAGCAATCTGGCCGGCCCACTAGTTCATCTTCCATGGCAGCTCTGTGTGCCAGCAATCTGGCCGGCCCATTAGTCCATCTTCCATGGCAGCTCTGTGAGCCAGCAATCTGGCCGGCCCACTCCACCACCACTCCAATGGTCCCCCTCATTCTTTCCTTTCCGATAATTGTCCAGCTCCTGTTTCATTGCTGCAATCAGTCTGCCCACCTCATTGCCCATGAGTGATGGAAGCAGAGTCGCTGACACCATTTAAGTGGTGCTTAGATGGGCACTGGAATCACTAGGGCACAGAGGGCGATGATCCAAGTGTAAGGTTTCACATTTCCCAGCACTAAATTTCAATTTCATTTGAAATTAAATCAAATCAAATTCAATTGAAATTCAATTTATTCTCTCAGCACCAAATTGCAACCAAGGTGTGAGATTTCACATTTCTCTGCAGTAAATTTCATCTGCTACCTATCCGCCCATTGTCAATGTCTCCTTGGTGTTGCTGTCGTTCATGGAGTTTACTGCACAGCTATGTTTTGGATCACCTGTAACTTCTGAAACTGTGCCCTGTATTGATGTTAATAACGTAAACTGAGAAAAATAATCCCGACCTCGAGAACTCTTCTGGTCGTCATTCTCTTTACATGTGGCTAGAGGTCTCTTTCATTCCATAGCCTTTGATGTAGATGGCACGTAAAGAACAGTAATTAGATCAGCCCCATCACAGGCAAGAGATCCACTATGGCCGGGTGATGGAGTTAAAAGCTGACAACATGTAGGAGTGGGTGCTCTGTGGACTTGTTTCTAAGACCAATTACATTGTTAAGCTTGGGGCTTGAGGACGTTGATGATATGTCGAAGAGAGAAACATCTTATTGCCGCGGGTGGTTTGGCTGGAAACAGACGAGATGCTGGTGAGTCTCTTGATGGAACAAACCAGGGATAAGTTTAATGGCCACAAGGTCTTCTTCACAGCTGAATAAGGTGGGTGCCATGAGTGAGTTCAGAGGGAAACCAGGAGATCAAGTGAGTACGGAAGAGGGAGAATTGGGCTCAGAATGGCTGTTCAAGCCAGCCTGGTGCCATAAATGTCACAGCATAGGCAAACTGTATAGGGATCAACTCCTTGAAAAATGTGAAGACGATTGTCCCTATTTGCCTTGGTATGGAGCATTCCTGCAGAGCCACTGAATACACAGTAGGTTTGGATAATGAGATAATGGGTAAGTAGAGATGAACACCATTTATTGCACAACCAAAGGCTGTCTTATTTTGAAATGACAGCAATAAAGGGCCTGCCCACTTAGGCGATTTATTTAGGCGACTGCCAATAGTCAAAGCAGATCGCCAAAAACCCAGCGACCGGACCCCCCTATGACAATGTCTACGACAAGCTACCACAACCTACCACCTAGTCGACGTCAAGCTACGGCAAGGTACCGACAACCGGCGACCCAATCGTCGCGACCTAGGACATCCACCTACGACCGCACCTACGACAACCTACGACTACACCTACGACAACCTACACCACAGAGGCGACAAGCTACGACAACCGAAGTCAACCTACGTCCACCCGAGACAAGCTACGACCCTGAAGACTGAAGACAACTGAAGACAATTCACGTTTCACCAAGTTACCCTATAAAAGGGGGTGTACGGCAGGGTTTCCAATCATTCTGCATCATAACTACTTGAAAGTGATGCCATGAGAAACTACTCTGAAACGCAATAACTTCATACGTCAATTTTCCGTCAAAATGTCAAGAATTTCCTTTATTGATATTGAAACAAACAAAAAAATTAAAAGGTTGATAAGAAGATAAAACAGTGCATACAAAAATATTGTAATAAACTTCAATAAATCTCAATAAACTTCAAACTTTAAAATTCAAACTTTAAACAGAATACAAGTGCAAAAACATACAAAACCTAACATCATTTATGGACACATTACACTGATGGGTGATCAGATCAAGCCCACACTTGGAATTCACCGAAGTCATCCCCGGCAACAACCTACATCACCTGGCGACAATCTATGACAGCACCTACGTCAGGATACGTCAAGCTACGCTCATTGGCTTCAAACCCACTGTCACCAAAATTCTTTCAAAATTCTTTAATTTTTTTTACACAAACTGTTAGCGGCGACCAAAAAGACTTTATGACTCTTTGGAGACTACTCACGACCATACAGGCTACACCCCGGCAACCATGTGGCGACAGCCTAATCGCCTGTAGTCACCTAAAAAATCGCCAAAGTGGGACGGGCCCTTTAGAACGCATGTTAGAATTGTATTAAGTGAAACCTTCATTGGGCCAGCAAGTCAAATGAAAAAACCTCAACGGTTTCAATAGACAATAGACAATAGACAATAGGTGCAGGAGTAGGCCATTCAGCCCTTCGAGCCAGCACCGCCATTCAATGCGATCATGGCTGATCACTATCAATCAGTACCCCGTTCCTGCCTTCTCCCCATACCCCCTCACTCCGCTATCCTTAAGAGCTCTATCCAGCTCTCTCTTGAAAGCATCCAACGAACTGGCATCCACTGCCTTCTGAGGCAGAGAATTCCACACCTTCACCACCCTCTGACTGAAAAAGTTCTTCCTCATCTCCGTTCTAAATGGCCTACCCCTTATTCTCAAACTGTGGCCCCTTGTTCTGGACTCCCCCAACATTGGGAACATGTTATCTGCCTCTAATGTGTCCAATCCCCTAATTATCTTATATGTTTCAATAAGATCCCCCCTCATCCTTCTAAATTCCAGTGTATACAAGCCCAATCGCTCCAGCCTTTCAACATACGACAGTCCCGCCATTCCGGGAATTAATCTAGTGAACCTACGCTGCACGCCCTCCATAGCAAGAATATCCTTCCTCAAATTTGGAGACCAAAACTGCACACAGTACTCCAGGTGCGGTCTCACCAGGGCCCGGTACAACTGTAGAAGGACCTCTTTGCTCATATACTCAACTCCTCTTGTTACGAAGGCCAACATTCCATTGGCTTTCTTCACTGCCTGCTGAACCTGCATGCTTCCTTTCATTGACTGATGCACTAGGACCCCCAGATCTCGTTGAACTCCCCCTCCTCCTAACTTTCCCCTTGAAACACAATGAAATGCTGTTTGCCCCAATTATCTTTCACAGTTTTGGGCAATGACCAGATAATGGACTGAGTCACGTCATTTGGACTGAGGGATAAAAATTCCCTAGAGCTCTTCTTCCACTGCACCAGACTCCTCATTCTCAATAGTTACGACAAGATGTCATTACCAGACACACATTCCCTTTCCCACCCCTCTCCTTTCACCTATGTAGAGATGGTTTCCCTCTGGAACTCCATGTTCACTTATCCGTCTGCAACAGCACTTTCCCATGAAACCACAAGAAGGCAACACCTTTGCCCTTTTACCTCTTCCCTTCCCACCAACCGGGGACCTAATTATTTCTTCCAGATGAGGCAGTGATCCACATTTATGACTTCTACTTTAGTAAGTCGTATTTGTTGGTCAGAACTGGAGAAGCCAGATGTAGATTGGGTCACCGCGATGCACAACATTGACATTCAGTCCACAAAAATGCCCCAATATGTTAATTCGCCTGTGACTTTAATTGTCCATCCCACACCGCCTCTGGTGTCCCCGTACCTGATCTCATCCAATTGTGCCCGAATGTCAGTGAAAAGAATAACATCTCATTTTGCTCTGGGTTCAGCACAGGTGATTCAACATTGGATTCATAAATGTCAGTTCACTAACAGTTTGTGTAAAAAAATTGTCACAGGGCATTTGTGGGGAGAGGAAACTTAAACAAATCCACCCAGTTGCACTGTAATATTGTAATGTTAACTCAGTATTTCTTTACTGATTCTCCTCAACCTGCTGGGTATTTCCAAATTTCCTGAGACTGCTCCTCACAGTACCAGTATTATTATTTTTGCTCTCTCCCCTGTTCCAATTTGTCTTTTTCTATTTATACCACCTCCTGACAGAATACTTGCAATTAACATCCTTTTACCACCCGCTCTCAGCTGTCACGAATGCTATCTCTGTCATTCTATTTTGCTAAGTCTACATCTTATTACAGACATTCCATTTGTTCTCCCTCCTCTCCCCTGCTCTATAACTTAAAACATGCTTCTTGTACAACTACTCCCCTTGTTCTGTGGAAAGATCATCAATCCGAAGCTTTACTTCTCTTTCCTGTTTCACCAGCAGATTCTGCCTGAACTGCCAAGTATTTCTAGCATTTTTTATTATTACAAATGTCTGCAGTATTTTGCCTTAAGTATAATTGCATTTGCTGTAGGTATCAATTCTATGAATCACACCTTGAGGTTTATGTAAAATCTGTATTGCAATCAGGTAGGCTCACTCCAAACTGTAAGGTTCATAGATTTGGAGATAATTACATCCACATGACAATTATAGAGCACATTAAACTAAATATTTACAAAACGTACATGAAGAAAGATTTATTGGAATCACTTATAGCTAAAGTAAACACTTGAGGTCTTAAATATAGTTCACAGTGTAAAGTTTTTAAGTTAAGATAACTAAGATACTGTATACATATCTGTAAATAATTAGTTCATTTCATAATTTCATCTAAATATATAGAAGATTAGGCAATGTGGTAGATGTTGTCTCCGAGTACTGTTGTAAAGCATTTGACCAAGTCCAACATGGTTGGCTGGTCCAGAAGGTAAAGACCCATGGGATCCAAGGTGAGCAGGCTAATTGGATCCAAAATATATTTTAGACCCAAAAAATGATTCAGTTGGTACATATTTACTGTGGGAGCACATTGTAACTGATAAGGCACCTCTGAACATTCAAGCATCTTTTCTGGGGAAAATAATTCACATGGATCCTCTAGAACGTCCGTGGACACAGAATCCAGACATCCAAAATGAGTGTAGTGTAGTGAGGTCGGACTCCCTGGATGCATGGAGAACAATGATATACCTTCACGTGCTACCCCCACAGTCGCCAACAACCAGGTGATCTCAGTCTCCATGGAGTGACATGAAAAGATCCTTCAGAGGGTGCAACCTCAGCCAGCATCTGGCCCTGATGGTGTACCTGGCCGTTTTCTTAAAACCTATGTGGACCAACCAGCTGGAGGTTTCAAGGATATATTCAACCTCTCGACTACAGTCCAAGGTCGTCACCTGCACTTAAAGGACATCCATAATACAATATCAACTGCCGCCGTGGTAAAGATCTGGACAAGTTTAATTTGCCCACAGTCACAACGGAATAACAGCAGATGTGATCTCCCTGGTTCTCCACTGTGCTGGACTCTCCACTCTCCGCTCTCTTGGACAACAAGAACATAAATGAAACGAAATGCTGGAGTAACTCGTCGGGACCGGCAGCATCTTTGGATAGAAGGAATGGGTGACGTTTCGGGTCCAGACCCTTCTTCAGACCCGAAACGTCACTTATTCCTTCTCTCCAGAGATGCTGCCTGTCCCGCTGAGTTACTCCAGCATTTTGTGTCTATCTTCAGTGTAAACCAGCATCTGCAGTTCCTTGCCACACAATCATTGACTACAGCTCAGCGTTCAACACCACTATCCCTCCCTGTGCTACTGGATCATCAACTTCCTCATTGGCAGACGTCAGTCAGTACAAATTGGCAATGACATTTTCTCCTTGCTGAACGTAGGGAATCGCAAGGCTGTGTGTTCAGTCCCCTGCTCTAATCTGTGTGCTGGTTACAAAGTTATATATAACTTGCACAGCTCCAATGTTGTCTATAAATGTACAGATGATACTATTATTGGATGAATAATTGGTATGGTGAGTCTGAGTACAGAAGGGAGATTGATTATCTGGTTGAGTGGTATCAGGATAACAATCTTCTTCTTTATGTTAGCAAGACCAAGGAGCTAATCGTTGACTTCAGGAAGGGAAAGCCAAGGGACCATTAGCGTATCAGATGTTTGCGAAACTCCAACAGGTGCCGACAGGTTGCATCACGGCCTGGCTCAATAACTCAAACGTCCAAGAACAAAGGAGGCTGCAGGAAATAATGGACATTGCCCAGGACATCCCAGTTATTGGTCTCCCCACTATCGTAGGGATCAACAGGAGGCACAGCTTCAAGAAGGCATCTAAGATCTGCAAATCCCAACACCACCAAGGGAAGCTCTCATCTAACTGCTACCATCAGGGAAGATGATACAGGAGGAGGATACCAACCTAAAGCAAGCAAAGAGGATTAGAGTAGATGATCATGAAGGCCAGCATGGACGTGGTGGGCTGAAGGGTCTGATTAGGCTGTACATCCCTGTGACTCTGACTCATAGTATAAAAGTATCATAGCTTGTAGGGGTACAAGGGTGCCTTGAAGATATGAGTGCACCATGTGGTTTGATCTTGAAAAATTGTTGTACCAGAATCTGTTGTTAAATTCCACAATAGCTGCCTTCGATAAACGACATTATGTATTGTTAGCTGGCTAATCTGGCATACAGTGCTTGCTGCAACACAAAAGAAACTCACAAACACTACAATTAGGGCAATCATTAAACAACATTCACACAATGGACTACCACCTACACTCGATGTTCTCCCCCTGCTGCAGGAAGAGGTAGTGATTTATTTCAATCAAGACAGGCAGAATGTTACTCTGGTGTTACTCTTACTATACTGCCAGTTATAGTGATCCCACAGGCTCATGATGGAGTGAGTAGCAAGGTCTGACATCATGCAACAATTGTGACCCTCGGCAGGTCTATCCTTCATGTGCTTCTCCAGGACATTTGGAAGCCTTAACCAAACCTGGTGGCCATGCTTCCACTACCATCAGTGCAAGGGAAGCTCCGCTAGGAGAAAGCCAGTCAGTGGGATCCCTTTGGGATCTCGGTGTGTCCAGTCATGTCACAAGGAAGGCCATGCTTGTCTCTCTCTTCGAGCTTACATTGCAGTGAAATACTTACAACCCAATGGTATGAACATTGAATTCTCCAATTTTAAGTAATAAACCTATAAACATCTCTACCTCACATCCCCCACCCCCCTCCCCTTTCCCCCCTCTCTATCATGTGCCCCACTTGGATGCACACCCATTTCTCCCTTTTCCCTTCCCTCCCCCCTCTTCTACCTATCTGGCTTCACATTTTGTCCTTCTTCTATCTTTATCTCCCACTCTCGCACTTTTTGTCTTTTCATTTTTGGCCAATCTAACCCCTCCTTCACCTGTATCCACCTATCGCTCGCCGGGCTTTGTCCAACCCCACCTCTCTTTCAGCTTTCTTTCCCCCACCACAATCAGGCTGAAGAAGGGTTCCAACCAAAAACGTTGCCTATCCATGTTCTCCAGAGATGCTGCCTGACCCACTGAGTTACTCCAGCACTTTGTGTCTTATTTGTAAATCATCATTCGCAGTTTCTTGTGTCTACAAACACAGGTCACCATCAATTACAATCACCTCAATCAGCACAGTGGGGAAAATGGTGGAGCTGCTGCCGCTCAGCGCCAGAGACCCGGATTCGATCCAGATCTGTGTGTATGGAGTTTGCACATTCTCCCTGTGACTGTGTGGGTTGCTTCCAAGCGCTCCGGTTTCCTCCCGTATCCCAAAAAAGTGCTGGTTGGTAGGTTAATTACCCCTGGTGTGTCAATAGTGGATGTAAAGTGGGATAATACAGAATTAGGGTGAATGTGTGGTGGGCAAGTACTTGATGGGCCAAAGGGCCTGTTTCCATGCTGTATCTTTCAATCAATCAACCCTGAGACAATACAGAGCAGCCCAGCAACACACAAGACTGACCTGGTTGTACAATCATCACACCCCCTCCTTAATCAAATGATAATTTTGATGGCATTGGACAGGAACTGGACGACCGCCCCGACGTGGCAACTCCAACAGCCTGACTGCGGGGGAAGACGGCAGGGAAGAGAAAAGACATTCTGGCCTTCCATCACAGTGAGGAGGGGACTGGAGGAGACTCACTGTGAAGGATGTTTCTATTGTTTGGTGTTAGTTTATGATTGTATGTGTTATTGCATTTTTATTGATTATTCTTATTGGTCTTATTGTTGAACTGCAGGTAATGTTTCATTTCACTACACATTTATGTGTATGTGACAAATAAACGACTATTGACTATTGACTATTGAACTTGTAAAGGTGGGTTGGGAGAGGCAGTTAGTAGCTAAAGGGATGCATGGCAAGTGGGAGGGTTTAAATGTGTGTACAAGAACAGTTCAGAGTCAGTTCCAGTTAGAGTGGAAGACAAGGCTGGCATTTAGAAAGGTAAGGATTGATTAGGGATAGTTTTGTTCATGGGAAATCCTGTCTCACAAATTCAATTGAGGAGGCAATAGACCACTGATAAGGGTAAGGCTGTGGATGTTGTCTGCATGGACGTAAACAAGGGATTTTATAAGGTCTTGTAATGTTATAAAAATGGGATCCAGAATGAGAGCGAAATAGATACAACGTTGATTTGTGGGTAGGAGGCAGAGGGTTTAGTGCAGGGCTGTTTTTCAGATATAAGGCCTGTAACCTATGGTCTGTCACAGGGATCGATACCGGGTCCTTTGTCGTTTGTCATAGAAATCAAGGGTCCGGAAGAAAATGTGAGCGGCATGATTAGCAAAAATGCAGATTACATCAAAATTGGAGACATGATGGACAGTGAAGGTTGTCCTCTGTTGCAACAGGATGTAGATTAACTGGGAAAGTGGACGAGCGCATGGCAGATGAATTTAACTCAGACTAAGTGCAATGTGATGCATTTTTGGAAATTAAAGCAGGGTCTTGTCAACCAGAGCTGCACATGCACCGTGAGTGGCAGGGCCCATGGCGTGGGATTTAACCAGAGAGGCTGCAGCAGAGATTCACAGGAATGTTGTCTGAATTGGAGAGCTTGAGTTAAAAGGTGACATTGGAAAGGCTGGGACTATTTTCCCTGGAGCAAAGGAGGTCGAGGGGTGACTATATAGAGGTTTATAGAATTACGAGGAGCAAAGATAGAGTAAATGGTCACAGTCTTTTTCCCAGGGTAGGGTCGGGTAGAGGTTTAGGGAGAGATTAAGTTAGTCAGTTTATTTATTGTAACATGTGCAGAGAAACAGTGAAATGCTTGTTCTGCACACTATCTGGTCACGTCAGACCATACATTCCTACAATACATCCATTTCCTTGAGCAGCACAGGTAGTGTGGCAACCTTCCAGCACCACCTTGCAACTTCCAAGTCTCTGAAAATCCAAGCCTCTATTTCCTCACCAGAAGGCCAAGGGACCTGACGGCTCTGAATGGATGAAGCAGGGGGTCAGTCAACCTGTCCCGTCAGCCGGCTCCCTCCACTGCCCTTCCAGGCAGCTGTCAGAGCTGCCCTCGACTCACTCGCTCACCCTGCTGCTGTGGGGGCCTGCCACGGTCACTTTTGAGAGGGAGGAAAGATTTAAAGCATGCCTGAGGGGAGGGCAGAGGGTTTATAGATCGACCTTCCAGAGGAAGTGGTAGCAGTGGGTAGAATTATAACATTTAAAAGACATTTGGACAGGTACATGGATAGAAAGGCTGGAGCAATTAGGCTTGTATACACTGGAAATTAGAAGGATGAGGGGGGATCTTATTGAAACATATAAGATAATTAGGGGATTGGACACATTAGAGGCAGGAAACATGTTCCCAATGTTGGGGGAGTCCAGAACAAGGGGCCACAGTTTAAGAATAAGGGGTAGGCCATTTAGAACGGAGATGAGGAAGAACTTTTTCAGTCAGAGAGTGGTGAAGGTGTGGAATTCTCTGCCTCAGAAGGCAGTGGAGGCCAGTTCGTTGGATGCTTTCAAGAGAGAGCTGGATAGAGCTCTTAAGGATAGCGGAGTGATGGGGTATGGGGAGAAGACAGGAACGGGGTACTGATTGAGAGTGATCAGCCATGATCGCATTGAATGGCGGTGCTGGCTCGAAGGGCTGAATGGCCTACTCCTGCACCTATTGTCTATTGTCTATTGTCTATTGAAAAGGTTCAAATACGAGCCAATAGAATGCCATCTTGGTTCAGAGGACATAGAGCGCAGGAACAGGCTCTTTGGCCCATAATGTCTGTGCCGAACATAGAAAATAGGTGCAGGAGGAGGCCATTTGGCCTTTCGAGCCAGCACCGCCACTCATTGTGATCATGGCTGATCATTTACAATCAGCAACCTGTGCCTGCCTTCTCCCCATATCCCTTGATTCCATTAACCCCAAGAGCTCTATCTAACTCTCTTTTAAATTCATCCAGTGAATTGGCTTCCACTGCCCTCTGTGGCAGAGAATTCCACAAATTCACAACTCTCTGGATGAAAAAGTTTCTTCTCACCTCAGTTTTAAATGGCCTCCCCTTTATTCTTAGACTGTGTCCCCTGGTTCTGGATTCCCCCAGCATTGGGAATTTTTTTCCTGCATCTAGCTTGTCTAGTCCTTTTCTAATTTTATAAAATAAGAGGATCTTATCTCTATAAGATCCCCTCTCATCCTTCTAAACTCCAGTGAATACAAGCCCAGCCTTTCCAACCGAGGGCGGCATGGTAGCGCAGCGGTAGAGTTGCTGCTTTACAGCAAATGCAGCGCCGGAGACTCAGGTTCGATCCTGACTACGGGTGCTGCACTGTAAGGGGTTTGTACGTTCTCCCCGTGACCTGCGTGGGTTTTCTCCGAGATCTTCGGTTTCCTCCCACACTCCAAAGACGTACAGGTATGTAGGTTAATTGGCTGGGTAAATGTAAAAATTGTCCCTAGTGGGTGTAGGATAGTGTTAATGTTCTCAAAATCTCTGTAAAGCGTCTTTGAGTATATGAAAAGCGCTATATAAATAAAATGTATTATTATTATTATTAATGTACGGGGATCGCTGGGCGGCACGGACTTGGAGGGCCGAAAAGGCCTGTTTCCGGCTGTATATATATGATATGATATATGATATAATCTTCCCTTCATCCCAGGGATTAACCTCATGAACCTACGCTGCACTGCCTCAATAGCAAGGATGTCCTGAGGCAGTGCAGCATGATGCCAAGATCAGATCTTATCTGCCTGCACATAATCCATTCCCCTCCATTCCCTGCATATCCATGTGCCCATCTAAAGGTCTCTTAAATACTACAATCAAATCTGCCTCAACCAGCAGTGTATTCTAGGCACTCGCCACCCTCTGTAATAAAAATAATTGCTCTGTTCATCTCCTTTAAACTTTGCTCCTGTCACCTTAAAACTATATATTCTAGCCTTTGTGTTTTCTATCCTGAGAAAAGGTTCTATTCTCTACCCTGTCTAAGCCTCTCATCATTTTACATACTTTTATCTGGTGTCTCTGCAACCTCAGGCATTCCAGAGAAAACAATCCAAGTCTGTCCAACCTCTCCCTGTTGCTGATATACATAGAAACATAGAAAATAGGTGCAGGAGGAGGCCATTCGGCCCTTCGAGCCAGCACTGCCATTCATTGTGATCATGGCTGATCATCCACAATCAGTAACCCGTGCCTGCCTTCTCCCCATATCCCTTGATTCCACTAGTCCCCAGAGCACTATCTAACTCTCTCTTAAATCCATCCAGTGATTTGGCTTCCACTGCCCTCAGTGGCAGAGAATTCCACAAATTCACAACTCTCTGGGTGAAAAAGTTTTTTCTCACCTCAGTTTTAAATGGCCTCCCCTTTATTCTAAGACTGTGGCCCCTGGTTCTGGACTCCCCCAACATTGGGAATATTTTTTCTGCATCTAGCTTGTCCAATCCTTTTATAATTTTATATGTCTCTATAAGATCCCATCTCATCCTTCTAAACTCCAGTGATATCTAAGCATCATTCTGGCAAATCTCCTCTGCACCCTTTCTAAAACTTCCACATCTGTCTAGGAATGGGGGCCCAAAATTGCACACAATACTCCAAATGTGGTTACTCCAAAGCCCTATAAAGCCGGACGTGGATGATTTGGGGTAAATGGCTTCTGTGCTGTATTTCTCTGTGAATTTATGAATGCATAAATTCATGCTAAACACAGTTTACTCAAGCCAAATTAGAACTCTGCCCCCAGCCTTTACATTTATCATCCATATTCACAAGGCGAAGGCTGGCTCCTGAACCACTCTGATCCACTAAGATGTCCACTCCTACATTACAAGGCTTTATGAGCACAGCAAGAGCCTTGTTCAGAAGCTTTTAACATCTGCACATATTTCCTGGTGAGTTGGTAGGCAATGTGGCCTGTTTCTCAAGCCCAGAGCACTGCTCGGCACATAACACCAACATTCATTCATCTCCAGTCCTCACGGTATTACTGTCAAATGAGACTTTTTACAATGCTTAACTGAACAGGCAGATCCTGTGTAAGGGCCTGTAGCAAGAGTCACTTCAAAGAGGGAGCAGCCCCCTTTCTCCACAAATGAGCATTGCTTGTGACTGAGATGAGGTCCCTGCACTTTGAAGTTTAATTGCCTCTGCGTACATTAAGCACACCAGTGAAAATCATTACTTTGCCTCACGCTAGATACATGCATTTGTGGAGGGTAAATTCCCAGTGCCTGCAGAATGCTTATTATACAAATCAGTCACGTCCAGGGTCTTACAAACTTGCATTGAATAAAGTTAAAACTTGCCTTACACCATGACGACAGTGGTGTTCTGGTGTGCTTTCCTCCACACTCAGCAGTATGTTTTACTGAAGTGGAATCCATGTGCCTGGCCTGTTGATGTGTGTGTGTGGGGGGGGGGGGGGGGGGGCTGGGGGGTAAATAACTGGTCTCGCACCCACTGGTCATTATGGACCATTGATCTTGGGACATGAGTTTCAATCCCATCATAGTTGCTGGAAAATGTAACTTCAAGTAATTAAACGCATTTAAAAATGTGAAAACAAACATGGGTCTCGGTAATAGAAACTACAAAACTAGTGACGTGCTGAAAGACCAGTTCATTTGAGGGAATGGAATCAGCACTCGGTATAAAGTTTGGCTGCATGAGATTCTAGGCAGAACAATATGGTTAACTCTTAACTAAGGATGGGCAATAAATAAAGGCCCTAACTGGGAATGGGCAATAACTAGTAGCCTTAACTAGGGATGGGCAATAACTAGTAGCTTAACTAAGGATGGGCAATAACTAGTAGCCTTAACTAAGGGTGGGTAATAACTAGTAGCCTTAACTAAGGATGGGCAATAACTAGTAGCCTTAACTAAGGGTGGGTAATAACTAGTAGCCTTAACTAAGGATGGGCAATAACTAGTAGCCTTAACTAAGGGTGGGTAATAACTAGTAGCCTTAACTAGGGATGGGCAATAACTAGTAGCTTAACTAAGGATGGGCAATAACTAGTAGCCTTAACTAAGGGTGGGTAATAACTAGTAGCCTTAACTAAGGATGGGCAATAACTAGTAGCCTTAACTAAGGGTGGGCAATAACTAGTAGCCTTAACTAAGGGTGGGCAATAACTAACAACCAAGGATGGGCAATAAATAGCGGCCTTGGCAGCGGCAACTACTGTACATCCTGTGAAAGAATGCATCTATCTATCTATCTATCTATCTATCTATCTATCTATCTATCTATCTATCTATCTATCTATTCTATATATACATTTTTATTACTAAAACTCTCATCTTGTATATTCGTATATCAGTTTGTATATCAATTTGCTCCCGAAATGCAGCCATAACAAGTACACGAGTGCGCAATAATTTTAGGCCACCCCACTCACCATTCCCTGCGGTCTTGATTGATCAAGTTTTGTTATATTTTAAAAGCAATTAACTTAATAAACGTTAATAAATGCGCTTCCCCCCCCCCCCCCCCCCCTCTTGCCGGGAGGACCCGCGCCCATCCCCGGAGTGCCCCGCGCCTGATCTTCCTCCCGTGGTGCAGCGCGGCGACAGAGGGTCAAAGAAGATGGCCGTCGCTGTCCAGCAGCCGCTGCAGGAGAGGTTTCCACCCAACGGGTCCACGGCTCGCGATGGCCGCCTGGGGCCGGGGTGAGTGGCTCCCTCTCCCCTCTCCTCTCCCCTTTCCTCTCCCCCCCACGGCCCTGGGGGAGACTCCCCGGCCGGCAATGGGTCGACGGGTCGTCAGTCGGGGGAGGGTTGCTGGGCACGCAGGACAGCCTTGCACCCAACAGGGGTTGCCATGCCCGCAGGAGAGGTTTGGACCCGATGGGTCCATGCCTGTCTTTTCAACTATAATCAGGATAGACTCGGATAGATGATCCCCCCCAGTGCTGTTTTTATCTGATGTGCTTGGTGCCGTAGTTGTTACCTGCTGGATCAGCTGCCTCGGATTAACACCATTAGCCCAGGGGGTGTGAGACAAAATCCCACAGATGGTTTGGATTTTAAAGAAATCATATGATTAAATAAATCTGCCATTACATAAAACAGCAGCTCACTGCAATAGTAATCAGCAAACTACTGGCAGGCTGTGAAATCTCATCCAGTTGCCTGGTGTACTTTGGTAGGAAGTCTATGTCCTTGCCCATACACTGACTTGTATCTGACCCAGATCCACCGATGCCCGACCGGCTCAGAGGGTCGACAGTTACAGATTGACGAAGGATTCTGACCTTGCCGTGAGCCATCCTGTTAATTAGAACAAATCGAAGCTCCCTGGAGCAGCACTGATGTGTAAACATGCCCTCGGGGGGCAGGCAGTCGCTCCACCCCAGGTACACAGCCACACAGAGGCAGGCCATGCAGTGTGTGAGGGGAGGGGGGGGGGGGGATACTGAAAGAATCAGGTACTTGTAAAACTTCTTCACTGGGTGTCTAGCAGAGGTCACAGCTAGGAAGGAAGCATCAGTATCCTGGAGACAGAGTGAGTTTGTAATGACAGGTTATGAGTGAGAGGCTGTGATGCCCTGCAAGATAACAGAGAAAGTCAATATCAATATATTATTACTCTATGGTTGTCACAGTTCAACTGTTGACACAAGAGACTGCAGATGCTGGCAACTTGAGCAAAAAGACAAACTACTGCAGGAATTCAACGTGTCCGACAGTGACTGTGGAGAGAAATGGACGGGCAACGTTTTGACTTCAAGACCGATCTTCAAACGTTGCCTGCTCAGTTGCCTCCACAGATGCTGGCTGACCCGTTGAGTTACCTCCAGCAGTGTGTTTCTCCTCATGGTTCATTTGTTCACAGGCTGTGAGCTTTGTTGTTATCTATGTGAGCCAGGAAGCAATGAGGAGCGCATGAGTACAGTCAATGACATGTCAGCCTCAGAGGGCCTGCTGTGTGTCTGCAGTGAGCTGTGAGCAGTGAAAGTGGTGTCACTGGAGAGGGCCACGAAGATAGACACAAAAAGCTGGTAACTCAGCGGGACAGGCAGTGTCTCTGGAGAGAAGGAATGGGACTGGGGAGGCTCCGACTCACGGAGTTGTACAGCACACAAACTGTCAAGGTTTAACAGTGTCAAGAGTGCTTGTTATATGTACTGACAACGAAACAATGAAATTCTTACATGAAGAAGCTGAACATGCCTATAAACCTAATAGACAATAGACAATAGGTGCAGGAGTAGGCCATTTGGCCCTTCGAGCCAGCACCACCATTCAATGTGATCATGGCTGATCATTCTCAATCAGTACCCCGTTCCTGCCTTCTCCCCATACCCCCTGACTCCGCTATCCTTAAGAGCTCTATCTAGTTCTCTCTTGAAAGCATTCAGACTTGGTCTCCACTGCCTTCTGAGGCAGTGAATTCCACCTAATCATAAATAGATAACAGATAATATATATATATTTTTAATAATAAATTAATAACTGCAATACTAGTGCAGAAACCAAAGTCCTTAGTGCAACCAAAGACACTTCATAGAAGTTCATAGTTATTAAGGTTAGTGTTGTGCAATGTTAAAGAGGTTGATGATAAGAAGAGGTTGTCCTTTAATCTGGTGGTCAGGATTTTAAAGCTCCTGCACCTTCTTCCCGATGATAGGAGTGAAATGAGAGCATGGCTAGTGTGGGGTGAGTCTTTCTTGATACTGGGTGACGTTTTGAGGCAGTGCCTCCAATGGATCACTTCAATGGTGGAGAGGTCAGTAACTGTGATGGACTGGGCAATGTCCACCACTCTCTGTATATCTCTTATGGTCCTGGGCATTTCAATTGCCGAAGTAGGTCGTGATGCAACCAATCAGCCTGCTCTCTATCTGTAGAAATTCATGAGAGTCTTTAGCGACACACTGAATCTCTTCAATCTTCAAAGGAGGAGGAGGGGTTGATGAGCTTTCTTCGTGATTGCATCAATGTGCTGGGCCCAGTACAAATCTTCAGAGATGTGCTCGCACTGGAACTTGAAGCTGTGGACTCTCTCCACCACTGTCTGTTGCTGAAGGCAGGTTGGTAGACCCTCCTGAAGTCTTTTGCTCCTTGTTCTTGCTGATGTTGACAGCTAGATTGTTCTGACACCATTCAATCAGATTTTCAATCTCCCTCCTACAAGCTGACTCATCATTACCAGTTATTCATCCCAAAACAGTAGTATCACCACAGGCTCCACATCCCACCACCCCCTTGCTGACCTTTTTGCCTCTTCTAATTTTGTCTGCATTTATCAGGTCACACCTCATTGCTCCCTGCAAGTCTCCAATTTATCTGACTGACTTACAGGACTCAGACCCTTGCCAAAAACAAGAGGCTGATCACATTTGTTTCTGACACTTGGCCCTTGTGGAGTCAGTACTGGCATTAGTCTCATCAGCCATCTGCAGCAGTCTTAGTTCAGCTCTGTTATGATGGGCTCCCAGTTTGCTGGGTACAGGGTGGTTCCATGGTCCCCACCAGTTGCTGAGGTTGTACCTGTGAGTTGGGCCAAGGTGCTCCAGACCCAGTAGTGAGTGATGAGCAGATCTACAATCTGCTGCCCTGTTGAGCCCTGAGTCCCGATGCCCATTCGTGAACGGGCAGATGTGCCGCCCTGAACCACCAAGAAGCACTCACCCCGTAACAACAACCAAACAACACAAGGAACTGCAGATGCTGGAATCTTGAGTAAAACACAAAGTGCTGGAGTAACTCAGTGAGTCAGGCAGCATCACCGGAGGACATAGATAGGCGATGTTTAGGGTTGACCTGCAACATTATTTATCCATGTCCACCGGAGATGCTGCCTGACCAGCTGAGTTACTCTAGCACTTTGTGTTTTAAACAGTATTTGTCACTGAACTGTGGCTGGCTGAGTGGCACAGCTAGTGGAGCCTCTGCCTCCAACCACCAAAGAAATCCTGACTTGGGTCCTGTCTGTGTGGAGTTTGTACCTTCTTTCAATGACCTTGTGTTCCGGTGTCCTCCTGCATCCCAAAGATGTGCACGTTGATAGGTTAATTGCCCAAGGTAAATTGTCCCTGGTGTTTTGGTGAGTGGCAAAATATAATGCTGAATAAAATGAGATGAATGTGAATGAGTGCTTGGTGATCACATGGACTTGAGCTGATGACTTGATGGTCTGCTTCTGTACTGTATGAATCAATGTGAAGTGCAAGCTCTCTGCTGCAAACCATAGGAAGTAGATACAGATATACCTTTTAAAAGATGCTTGTCCAAATATATGGATAGGAAGGGTTTAGAAGGATATAGTCATAGAATCATAGAGTGATACAGTGTGGAAACAGGTCCTTCAGCCCAACTTGCCCACACCGGCCAACATGTCCCAGCTACACTAGTCCCACCTGCCCGCGCTTGGTCTGTATCCCTCCAAACCAGTCCTATCCACGTACCTGTCTCACTGTTTCTTAAATGTTGGGATAGTTCCTGCCTCAACTACCTCTTCTGGCAGTGATGTTCCATACATCCACCACCCTTTGTGTGAAAAAGTTACCCCTCAGATTCCTATTAAATCTTTTCCCCTTCACCTTAAACCCATGTCCTCTGGTCCTTGGTTCACCTACGCTGGGCAAGAGACTCTGTAGGCAAATGGAGCTGTCCCAGAAGGCTAATTTGGTCAGCATAGAGCAGGTGGGCTGAAGGGCCAGTTTCTATGTCATATAGCCATCTATGACTCTAGGACTTCCCGGGAAGAAATGTTTTATTCCTCCTATTTGCGTGCTGAGGACAAGCAGGTTTTATGAATTAAAAACATTTCATTATCGTTCCCAATGAAGAACGTTGAAAGTGCAGCCCATTTACTTATAGGGAAATGTGATAACTAATTTGAACACAGCAGGATCTGAGAAACAGCATTGAATTAAGTGACGTTCATCTATTTTTGTGAGGTCCAATGAAAGGGAATAATTGTTCTGGATACCAGGAAGAATTCTAATACTCTTTTTCAAGATATTGTCATCGGACCTCTTAGATCCACCTACAGTTATGGTTCATATCAGGGGAGATTAAGGTATGGAAGCTCTTAATAGAGGGGTTAATATTCCAAATACATGAACAGAAAAAGCAAGAATGTGTGTCCAAAGTAGGAAATGTACTAGGGGCTGGGAGTAATGGCAAAACATATCAAGGACACTTGAACAGAAGAAGTGTCACCATCCAAGTGTGAAACCAAAAAGCACAGGAGGATGTTATAACCCCCCCCCCCTGGGCTGACCAAACACTCTCCTCCTCCACCCTGCCTCCTTAACTATCTTAACTTGGCCAGCTGCCACTAATTCATCGAGGCTGCAATACTCAGGGGTGGGAGTGGGTTCTCAGAGGAAGCAGCATCTGTGGTGCAGCTGAACGCTGATGAGCACACAACTAATTCACTCAGATCCAGGAGCCTTGGGGCAGGGTTTCTGAATATCTTCGCCCCACGAATTGTCCCCACGGGGGGATGTGTCATTCACTCCCCCCTCCCCGTTTCCAAACCCCATGGCCCATGATTTCCAGCAGCTCAAGAAGCAACATGAGGTCCCTGACGCCGAGCAGTGAAGGAGAAACATGTGATAACAATCGTCTGCAAGCGTAAACAAAAGGACTTGCATTCATCCAATGCAATGACCCTGTGTTGTCTACAAAGCTGATCTACGCACAACCAGTCGACAGTTCAGGCGAGGACCCATCATCCAGAGAACAATGAAGGGTCCCGGCTCTAAATGCCTTTGGACCATTTCTCTCCAATAGTTACTGCCTGACCCGCTGAGGTCCTCCATCAGCTCTCTTTTTTTTAAGCTCCGAGTCTCAGCGTCTGCAGTCTCTGGGTCTCTGATGTTCGTTGTTCATAACAACGTTTTCCCTACACTGGGGAGACTCGGATGCAAGCTGGGCTTTGCGTAAACAGTTCTCAAGTGCAACCATCGGTTTACAATCTCCGCACCTGTTAATTCTCCATCTGCCTTCCACTCTGACCTCTGTCCTCAGCCACTGACATAGTCCCGGTCAGGCTCAGTTTAGGCTTTCAAGCATTTTACAATTGCGGGGATTGGCATACGGTTCCAATACTCTGAGATCACGATCATTGCCCCCATAGGTTGAGTGTTAGTTGGGAATGATTTACCCCCCTCTCCAAACTCAACTAGCTATTGGTTCCCGAGTTCTATTAATCCCATTCCTTTTTACCTTGCACTATTATAATTTTTAGTATTTAAACTCGACTGTCTCCCACTTTATCACAAATTTTCTGTTCTTTATCTCCCTTCACCTGTATCACTGTTTAAAACATCTTTGACTCCTTTGTCCTGATAAAGGTCCATTGATCCGCTATGTTCCCTCGCGACAGACTGGAGCTTGAAATGTGGCCATTTTCAGAATGTACTGTGAGTTCAGTTTTCCAGAGTCTGCAGAATTCCGTTTTTGCATTAAGGCTAGCTTTCTACTTGTGTACTTCAATGTTAATCCGAGTACCCGCTGTTGTTTCGCTGCTCACTGCCTTCAGAGAGCTGTTGGTTGAAGTACAATTCTAACCGTATCACCCGGTGGCTGAGCACTTCAACTCCCCCTCCCATTCCCAGTCCTCCAGTGCCATGGTGAGGCCCACCGGAAATTGGAGGAACAGCATCTCATATTTTGCTTGGGCAGCTTGCAGCCCAGTGGCATGAACATCTCCAACTTTAGATAGTTCCTCTGTCCCTCTCTTCCCCTCCCCCTTCCCAGTTCTCCCTCTATCTTCCTGTCTCCACCTATATCCTTACTTTGTCCCGCCCCCTTGACATCAGTCTGAAGAACGGTCTTAACCCGAAACGTCACCCATTCGATCTCTCCTGAGATGCTGCCTGACCCGCTGAGTTGCTCCAGCATTTTGTGAATAAATACCTTCGATTTGTACCAGCATCTGCGGTTATTTTCTTACACTATCGATAGGCGTGGTGTCCTTGCCTTACACACCACAGTAATAACATATATATTTACTAAATTGGGATGAGCCAAGCTGGGGAGAGCACACAAACACTGATGTCTCTGAGTAATGGCTGAGATGTACGGGGAGAGTTGGGATCAGTGCAGCACACGACTCTCGTAAACCAACACTGACTGCGTCTGCACCTCTCCTCATTAACTAATAAATGGAAACAATAGGTGTGAGAGCTGGCTGCTGCCTTCTGACTCCCACTACACCGGCTGACTGAACATCGGTTTAACCAGAGCTGGCATCTGCTTGCTCATCTTGCACAGTTTGTGTAGTTGAGGCTGGTCTTTGACTCAAGCGTTTGGACAGATTAATCGATACGTTGCACCTGAACAAGAAGCATCCTTTGTACCAAGCCTGCAAATAGAGATTAAGGATTTGCTGTTGGCAGCGTGTTGTGGCCACATCAGCCTGGGGATCAGATAGGCAATCCCAGACTTTGTATAAGACCCTTTGTTTATCATCCTTGTTATCCGCCCTCCCACACCCTCTCTCCCACCAGGTCTGCAGGAACATATTGATGGCACTGAAAGCATTAGACGTTGTATAAGCACAATGCCCATCCCACCCCCTGCTCACAACAAAGTAGGTTCTCAGTTCATCTCTCCTACTCACTTCATACTGGCTCTGCAATGACTTTAGCTGTTCTCTCCTCCAGTTCCTCAGTCTCAGTCCAGCCCACACCATCATCCCTACCAAACCCATCGTAAAACTCATACAACTGTTTCTCTGCTCCTCCCTATGCAGCTGGATCCTCGACTTCCTTTCCGGCAGATCTCAATTAATGTAACACCTAATCCTCACCGACCGTCAACACAGGGACACCTCGGGGCTGTGTGCTCAGTACACACACAGTGTACTCTCTACTCTCTCTAGACCCATGACTGTAGCCAGGCACAGCTCCAAATCTTGAAATTTGCAGATGTTACCAATGTTGGACGAATATCAGGTAATGATGAGCACAGGAAGCAGATCGATCGTCGGGTTGATTGGTGCCAGAACAACAATCTCGCTCAGAACATTAGCAAGACCAAGGAGCTGATTGTTAACTTCAGGAAGGGGAAGTTATGGGACAATGCACCTTTTCTTCATATGGCAACAACAATGGATAGAGTCAACAGCTTCCACTTCCTGAGCATACACATCTGTGACAATCTGTCCTGGGCCCAGCATATTGCAGCAATCACAAAGAAAGCTCATCAATGCCTCTACTTCCTCAGAGGTTTGAAGAGATTCAGCTTGTCACCAAATACTCTATTGAACATGAGTACAGTGGAGAGCATACTGACCGGTTACATTCATGACCTGGATTGGAAATTAAAATACTTGGGAATGAAGGAGGCTGCAGAAAGTGGTGGATATTGTCCAATCCATCATGGGTACCCCACTATTGAAGGGATCCACAGGAAGAGCTGCCTGAAGAAGGCAACTACCAGCATTAGAGACCCACACTAACCTGGCCATGCTCTCCTCAGCGCCACCATTGAGAAAAACGTACAGAATCCTGAGAACCGTTACTTCAAGGTTCAAAATCTGTTGTCCATCAACTATTAGGTCTGAAATGGCCAAAAATGCCCATCAAGGAATTATGGGAAGCTATTGCCAAAATATAAATTTGTATAAACTTCTACTGTGAATATGGCCCTGGTGGTTTGCATGGCACTACTCTGCAGAAAAGCACGAGTTATCACCTGTGCCTTGGTAACTATTCTACCTTTTAACCAACATCAGTAAATCTGATTATTTGGCTATTATGTCACTGCTGTCCATGGAAACTTACAGGACCCGGTAAACTGTTTAGTTTAGTTTAGAGATACAGCGCGGAAACAGGCCCTTCAGCCCACAGAGCGCACCGACCAACGATCCCCGCACATTAACACTATCCTACACACATCAGGGCCAATTTACACTTAAACCAAGCCAATTTACCTACATACCTGTACGTCTTTGGAGTGTGGGAGGAAACCAAAGATTTCGGAGAACACCCACGCGATCATGGGGAGAACGTAGAAACTCTCCATTGTCTGCTGTAGCCCTTTCCACAGGTTTATTGTTTCCAGTACACTATGATTTAAACACTCTGGGATATTGGTTATTTACGGAGACTGAATCTGATTCCTTGGTGAATTTCTGTTTGAGTAATGTTAATGCTTTTTTTTCCTCCTTCAATTACCTGATCTGTGTCATTGTGACAGAAAAGTATAACAGCCACTTAGATTTTATTAATGCAAGATTTCTGTCTCAACCCAGTAACAATGACAGATTCGCACATCTCCCGAAATGTTAAGGGCATGAATATTCATTTCTTAGACTCAATCTTTCCAAGTAACCTAATTATCTTCACAGTAAGTGTGATAGATATATTTAATTAATTGTAAAAGATCAAAAAATTCAATAACGAAAAATAGAATTAATAAAACATCAAATTGATCTGTCTGCTCATGAGGAGGACAAAGCAGCTTTCTAGCAGCATAAACACCAGGCTATTATTAGTCGAGAGATCAGGAGCCGGAGGAGACTATTCGGCCTTTACATCTGATTCACCATTCAACGCCTTCTGCACCCTGTTCCCTCTGTATCCTCATTTCTCTAGATCTCTTTGGCATTAAGAATTATATTTATATTCTCGTTGAACATGTTTAATTACTGGGGCACTATGGGCAGAGAATTCCAGAGGTTCACCACCATCCAAATTCTCCTGACCTTGGCTCTCTCGTGCATGGCCTTATCCTGACGCAGCAAGCCCTTCCAGCTTTCAGGCATATGCTCCCTGTATCTATGCCCCCTATTCCCATTGGAATGGTGTGTAAGTTCCACGGCACCCCCTTTCCTTCCTCTGTACTCCACTGCGTGTGGTGGCCCAGCTCTGCTCATGCATCAATCCTGGCACCTCTCGGCAATCAGACTAGTAAACCTTTGCTCCGCTTCATCCCAACTTATTCCTGTTATACTTCAGCAAAGGAGACCAAAACTGCACAGAAATCTCTAGATGGGATCTCACCAAGACCCAGTGCAACTGCAGGAAGACATTGTTGCTCCTGTTCCCCAATCCTCTTCCAATGTTGGTCGACATACCATTTGCTGTCCTAATTGCTTGCTGTACACGAGGCTTGCTTCCAGTGACTGGGAGACATGGACACCCAGGTCTCACAGACCCTTCCCGTTACTCACTCTCTCACCCTTCACGTAACATATTTCCTTCTGTTTTTGTAATTGCAGTCGATAAATTCACATTTACCTGGTCACATTGCCTCTGCCATAGACCTGTCCACATCAGATTGGAACCGAACCTCCTTGCATCTTCCCCAACAGCTCAATTACACCCCCCTGCACCCACCAGCTTTGTGTCTTTTCAGTTTGGGATCCTTCATTGGTCCCGACCCAAATTAGCATCAGACCAATCCCTCCACAGATTCTGCCTGACCTGCTGAGTTCCTCCAGCACTTTGTGCTTTGCTCAAGATTCCAGCACCTGTGGTTTCTTGTATCTCCGTCTCCCCCTTTATATCTTGCCATATTCTTATAAAGACAAATATTCCAAAGCCTGCATGATAAGTTTTGTACTTGAATATTACATCTTCAGTAGTCTGTGTACTTTGACTCTTAAATATTTCACTGAAATCCACCTGCGTTGGTGTGCCTATTTACCTCATCTATCAATATCTCTGCAACTTTATGTTCCAGTCTACATGACTTACTATAGCTTTAATCCGTGCACCATCAGCAAACATTGATATCCTTCTCTCTATCGTATTCAAATCCTGAATAAATAAAGTAAATAGTCAAGGATCGCAATACAGATCTTTAACCTACTCACTGGCTTTCCCATCTAATCACTAATTTGTCTTTGATTCAATGAGCTTTAATGTTGGCTAACAGTTTCTTGTACTGAATACTGCCTGGAAGTCTATTTAAATATCAGCCAGAGTCATGACCACTGCTTTCCCAGCTCCTTCAAAAAAAAAAATTGCTTCTTTGGACATGACCTATACTTAACGAACTCAATTTTCTAATTCCGCTCAAATGCCTCAGAGCAAACAGTTACCTTGGAGATATGAATTCCAATAATTTCACAGCACCTATGTTGGACAAATTTTCTCACGCTCTGATTTCATTCTCACCTTTCTTAAATGATGGAACTGCATTTGCAAATTTATAATCAAAAGAGACAATTCCTAAAGGAAGAGGTTTAGATTATGGCGAAAACACCCAATATTTCTTCACTTACTTCCTTGAAATCCTTGGTGTGGAACCTTTAAGGTCTGGGAGATGTCGGTCTTTAGTGCTAATGTTTATCTTGCTTAGAGTTCCAGTCTTTTCATTATTAGGGACTCGTGATCTAATGGCATGAGTTTGCATCTCACCCCCACAGCAGGACGATATAAATTCAGATCATTAACAATTAAATAGCTAGTATTAGTAATGGTGACCACAAAACTACTGGAGGACCATGGCCACCCACCTGGCTCGCTGAAGGTCTTCAGGGAAAACGACTCAGTCTGTACATCACCTGAGTGTGTTAAGCCATTGATGCCCATTCAGTCAGAGATCATGGGAGGTAATTGCCGGCCTCATGGTATGAGCCTGCATTGTGTGAACAAATTCAGTGTAGTGTTGAATAAATTATCTTCTTCCTGTGCTGTGAAGGAAGGCACAATGTGATTATCCGACCAATTTGCTATTTCATTGGTTTTATTTCTAACTTTGCTGAACCAACTTTTGAAGACCACCCTCCCTCACTCCTTCCCCCTCCCCGATATCTTTGACATTCCTTTCTCTTCAAATGTACCCTTGTCTCTTCCTTTCTTTACAAATGTCTCCAGTAAATCTTGTTGCTTTTATGTCTCCCAGTGCAGTCCAGGTAGGCTCAGTACAAGAATCAAGCTGCCCTGGACTGGGGTATCTGGAACCAGCGGACACTGCCTTAAAATAAAGGCTGGGTATTCAGGACAGGACTTAATTCCCTCTCCCTGAGGGTACTGAATCTTCAGCATTCTCTCTCCAGAGCGGCCCTAGAGGCTCGTTCGTTGAGTACATTCAGCACAAACATCGACAGATTTTCGGATAGTTGGACGATCAAAAGATATGGCATTTGTGTGGGAAAATAGAGCAGACATGGAGCCAAATTGGCAACTGCTGCTTCTGTTTCTGAGGTACCCTTGCTCTCTGTAATATCTCACTCTTCCCATTGGTGTTGTTGCCTCTTTCATCAATCATGCTGCTTGTTCAGTAACGTTCTTGCCCACTGAGGATATCTCCAGTTTCTGTACACTTTTCCGAACCTACGTGTACCGTTGCTTAACTGCGGCCTCAGCTGGCTGCTTTGTCCTGGATGGTGCTGTGGTTTTGACTTTTGTGAGAGCCATGTTCCACTTTACACCTGACCTTCGCCAATAAATGCTGGAAGGTCTTTAGGTGTCAGAAGATGAGTCACCAACCACATGTCCAACCTCTCGTCTGCTTTTGTAGTCATAGTATTAAAGCTTCAGGTTGATAGTGATCCTCCCATCCCCCCTCCCCCACTCCACCCCAGGGTGGGTGATGATGGGTGACTCAGTGATGGCAAGTCCAGAATGTCCTGGGCTGTCTTTCCCCTCTGAGAAACTGCAAACGATTGGCTCTGTGTGAGGTGAATCTTTAGGCAGGAACTGCAGGTGCTGGTTTACATCGAAGATAGACACAAAATGCTGGAGTAACTCAGGGGGTCAGGCAGCATCTCAGGAGAAAAGGAATAGATGACATTTCAGGTCAAGATCCTTCTTCAGAGCAAGAGTCAGGGGAAAGGGAAAATAGAGGTATGAAATTTTGTACTTAAATGTTCTGTACCTTTTCATACCACTGCTTTCTCTCTCCCCTGACTCTCAGCCTGAAGAAGGGTTTCGACCCAAAAGGTCACCTAAACCTTTTCTCCAGAGATGCTGCCTGATCCGCTGAGTTATTCCAGCATTTTGTGTTTGTGTGAAGTGAATGTTGCTTGTTTGAATGCAAGCAGGAATATCTCCTCTTCTGACCTTACGATGGAAGCAAGGCCATTAATGAAGTAGTCAGTGGCCATTGGGTCTAGGACACTGCCCTGAGGGACTCCAGTGGTGATGCCCCAGGGGCTGGCTTGATCAACCTCCCTTGTCCCAACTCTCTTCCTTTGTGCAAGGTATAAATCCAGTGAGTGGGGAAGGTTCTCCTCAATGCCGACCAACGTCAGTGTCACCAGAGCTCCTGGATGATGCCCTCATTCAGGTGCTGCCCTGAGGTCAGGTGCTCTACAATGAGGTTTGGAGCAACATTTCCCAGATAAATAACGACCGGGATATTCTCGATCATAAACTTCCAGACACACAGCCTACACTGTCACTTCCAGTTATTTTATTTGTTCGTACTAATACAATTTAAAATACAATTACTTACGGTCTAAGTTACATTTAGTAGATAGATTTAGCCAGATCTAGGTTCATTGGTACCTAATTAGTTTTGCGTTTTGTTTATCAGTTTTATTTCAGTATCCCCTTATCTCCGATTTATCATTTATGTACATCCAGATTTTTATTTAATGCATTTCAGAACCCTTTAATGTTCATATCCTCTATTTAGATAATTTAAGTTTTATCCTCTGAAATCTAATTCATTACACTGATGATTTATCTAAGTCTTTGCTATCTCACTGCCAGGCTTCTCCCTCTGCACCAAGTTTCTAAATGCCCTTTGCTATCAGTTTGTACATTCTCTCAAATCTGGGCTCTCGAGAAAGGGTGGAGGATGAACTTTCACCTCTGCAACGTGAACTTTGCAATCTGCAGAGTTAAACCCAGGTCTCCTCTCTTCCCAAGGTTTGCTGGCAGTCCAATGGGAAATGAACAAAGGACGCAGCTAAAGGGAGACGCAAGGAATTGCAGATGCTGGGATCTTGCGTAGAACACATGTTCATGATAGGAGCAAAATTAGGCCATTCGGCCCATTAAGTCTACTATGAAATTCAATCATGGCTGATCTATCTCTCCCTCCTAACCCCATTCTCCTGCCTTCTCCCCATAACCCCTGACCCCCTTACCAATCAAGAATCTATCTGTCTCTGCCTTAAAACATATTCATTGATGGCCTCTGCAGCCTTCAGTGGCAGAGGCAGTGAGGCAGTAACTCAATGGGTCAGGTAGCATCTCTGGATGCATCGCCTGACCATGTCTATCAGAGATGCTGCCTGACTTGCCGAGTTACTCCAGCACTTGTATCCCACAAAGGAAGCAGTTAAATTGATCCCACCATCTCTCCTAGATCCATCCCGCACACAGAGTCATGGGCAGTGGTGCAAGGACAGACAGGCGAATGAAGGAGCACTCAGGAGTCTGTGCAAGACTATAAAGGCCACGATGAATAGCCTGAAGGCATGCCGACTCGCACCGTCACATCTTGTTGAGTTTTCAGGTATGTTTATGAGGTCAGGGGCTCGATGTGCCCTGATCCCCTCTCAGGATGGGAACACATGGACAAACAGGGCAGCCTTGCCAGCAGCTGGCCTCATCTTTTTCTTCTTTATTTGTTTTGGTCTGCGTTTACTTGTGTGTTTTCAGTGGACTTTTAGTTTTTCCATTATGTGGGGGTGGAGTTGGGGGAAACCTTTTTTATCTCTTTACTCGACGGAGATGCGACTTTTTCCATCGTATCTCCATCTGCACTGCGGCTTTAACATCGTGGAGCTGGTGGTCCCCTTGTTAGGGATCGACTGCGGGAGCTCCAACTGCAGGAGCTTTGACCGCCCCGATCGCGGGAGCTTCGATCGCCCTGATGCAGGGGCTTCGATTGCCCACTGTGGGAGCTTCGATCGCCCCGACTGCGGATGTTTTGATTGCCCCGAAGAGAAAAGGAGGAAAGAAGGTATAAGTTATTTGCCTTCCATCACAGTGGGGGATGTGAGGTTGCGGGAAAACCAAGATGGATGTGCTGCCTGCACTGGTGGGGACTCGGAGGGAGTGCCGTGAGTGCAGCGATCCCAGTGTTTACCGGAACAAGGCTGCATGAGGACACCCCGGAGTCTGGTGCGAGTGTGGACGGTTTCCGACTGTTCGGGCGGACAGGGACTGCGGAGAGAGCGACAGCGGTCGGTACAACTGTGGTCACATCACGGTGAAGGAGCGTGTGTGTGGCCCGGACATTGAACTGATGGCCGTGGGTCTCCACTTATGCTGTGTGCCCTGGGGATTCTCACACGTCGTGGCTGTTTATGTTTGTTTTTTATGCGGTTATGTATCTTGATGCTTTTTTGTATGACTGTTGGCAAATCAAATTCCCTGTATGTTAACATCCTTGGGTAATATAATAAATTAGAATTACAAGTGCATTCACAATTAAAGTGGCAGTCACACTGGCGTGGTGATGAGCACAGTGGCATTCACATGAACACAGATGTAAAGATGCAAACAGAGGCAAGTTATGTTGGCATATGTCGTAGGATATTACCCCTTTCGGTACGATGTTCATGGTTAACCAGCTCCCGGATCTCCTGGTTACTCCCATCCAACAAGTCGTGGTGTTTCTGGCATTCAAGCCAGGTGCTAGTTACAGTGGCGCTGTAGGGCAGAGCAGTGGTCGATGCACTGTGGCCTCTTGTTGAATGGGTGGGCGAGGAGGTTGGGGGAGAGGGAAGGTTGTCATGTTCCCTGCGAGGCATTGACTGAGAAGTGATTCCTTTACAATGTCCCTGTGATCTTCGACATTGATTTCCCGTTTGACTACTGCAGCGCCTTGGAACCAGTCTGATGACAGTGACAGAGTGGATGAGGTGGCGATCGTTGCAGCAGTCCTCCACTTTCATCACTACAGTTTCAATGTGGACAGCCGTGCAGCCTCAGGCTTGGAGCACGCAGGGCCGAACTGGTACCGAGTCCAAGTTCAAGTTTATTGTCAAATGCAGGCGCACAGGGATAATGAAACATTTTTTTTTCCACATAGACTCAGACAAACCCACAATCCAAAATATACATTAATCATACATAAAATAAACATACAATTCTAAAAGAAAGAAGACTGTGCAAAAAAACAAGACATTAGTGCAGAAACATTATTAGAAAAGAAACAAATCCATGGAAGTGCACAGTAGTTATCGAGGTAGAGTTAGGATTTTAGAGTTTAGTGTTTGGAGAAACAACATAGAAACAGGCCTTTCGGCCCACTGAGTCCACAACCACCATCGATCACCTGTACACTAGTTCTATGTTATCCCACTTAAGCGTCCTACAGAAGCCACTTAACCTAAAAACCTGCATGTTTCTGAAATGTGGGAGGAAACAGGAGCACCCGGAGAAAACCCACGCGGTCACAGTGAGACCATGCAAACTCCACACAGACAGCGCTCGAGGTCAGGATCAAACCCATGTCTCTGGCGCTGTGAGGTAGCAGCCCTACTGCCGCCCCGTTGTGTAGATCAGTTCAGGAGCCTGATCGTTGTAGGGAGATAGCTGTTGGTGTGGACTTCAGGCAGTGCTTGTATCGAGAGGCTTGTACATGGCCTGGCAGCCATGGGAGTTATCTGGCTGCTCATCGGAACAGTTATGAAGAAGGGTCTTTTACCTGAAACATTAGCCTTGCTTCATCCTCCAACAGATGCTGACTGGCTTCCTGAATATTTCCAGCAATTTCTGTTTTTATTTTAGATTTCAACATCTGCAATTTTTTTGGGATTTTCAATTCACACCTACAACCATTTTGGTTTGAGAAGTTGATTAACCAGAGCTCGTTAACCAAGAGTCTGAAGATAGATCTCGACCTGAAACATCACTTATTCCTTTTCTCCAGAGATGCTGCCTGACCCGCTGAGTTACTCCAGCAATCTCTGTCTATCTTCGTTAACCAAGAGACAGACGTCCCATTCATGAACCCAATGTCACTCAGCAGTTCATTAATCACAACTCATGAACCTAGGGCTGGACAGAGAACCATGAGCCATAGGAAAGGTCTTACTTTGGTGCCCATGGACTTCATATTTATTTGTTCTTGAAGCCGTGCGCGGTCAAACACTGTCTGATGTGAAGGCAGCAGATCTCAGGAGCCACCCCAGTGAAGGCAGGCGTCCTTGAAGAAGTCCATCACTGCCTCGATTGTGTCAGCACTGATGGTGTGAAGCACAGATGGAGTGCAAATCAAGAGCTCACGTCTGGCTGACAACAGTGATCCCCGCCCTCTGAAATGCTTCAGTGCAAGGAGCAACTTGCCATAGTAACTCTGAGTCACTGCAGAGTGACCTTCCGTGCCATGCCTGCGGTCCTTCCAATCCCCCTGCCTGACTCTTAGTCTGATGAAGGGTCTCGACCCGAAACACCACCCATTCCTTTCCTCCAGAGATGCTACCTGACCCGCTGAGTTACTATAGTGTTTTGTACCCACTGACAGGGTCAGCGATCCATCTTCCGTGTCCATTGCTCCCACCGTCGAGAGTCTGATGCCACTCAGCCAGTGCTGAGGAATGGGTCACGTTGCACGCATTTCCAATGCGCCACCCTCCATCATGGCAAAAGATTAGGAAGAAATCTCCTTGAGCATGTTTTCACAAACCTGCTGGCAGCTGTAACATCATCACTGATGTGCGTGAATCCGTGGCACGTGATCTCTCAAAATGGCGGCCGCCCTGAAGGTATCGAGCTTCTTGCATCTTTTTTTGACAGAAGCCAGGTGAAATTGTTGGGGAAAATGAACAACCCTCCTGCCCCCAACCAGAACACTTTGCTCTGCACTTGGACTCCTCAGAACCCTTCGAACATGGAGTGAAAACAAGTTACATGTTCGACCCTGAGGGGCTGTCCAAAAACGAGAAGGAATAGACACAGAAATCTAAATACTTTGCACTAACTCATTCCCTGGCCCAGCCTGCAGGAGACCCCCATTAACCGATCAGCTACGGGACTGCTTTGCCGAAGTAGCGGTGGACTGTGGGGCATTCTCCGGGCTGGGGCTTTATCAAGTGAACAACTGTTTCATCACAGCTTTCAAGCTGCTTTAATACAAGGGAAAACAAGTTAACAGATCCAGACAGATACAACAGTCTTTGGCACCTGGAGCGAGGTAAATTAATCTAATCTAAAGAAATGAAGGATAGCCAGAGCAGAATAAAAAGAATGAAAAAATAAATCACAGCCACGAGAAGGAGCAAGAGGCGATCCCAGGGGGATCGGACAAGACAGTCAGTCAACCCTAATCACTGCATTCTGCAGGGAAATACTCCAGATTATATTTATAAACCTGCCTAAGCCTCCAGGGGCCAGTGAAAGCACATCAGCAAATCAGCCCTCGGTACCAGGGAGAGTCACGGCTCAGCTCAAACCTCCTCTCCTCAACATGATTGTAAACACAGTTTGAATTTGTGACCCGAACGACAAAAAATAATCAATTTTCCCAGGTTATTTTCCCCTGTCTTCCCCTCTCCCACTGAAGCTGCAGAGTGTATTCTGGGGCAATTCAGTAGTGACATGATTCCAGCCTGGATATGCAGACTGCACATCAGAAATACCACACTCACAATCACACACTCACTCACACGCTCACACACTCACAGTCCCACACTCACAGTCACAGTCACAAACTCACAGTCCCACACTCACAGTCACAAACTCACAGTCCTTCACTCTCACTCACACTCACAGTCCCTCACCTACAGTCCCACATGCACACACTCAATCCCACACGCACACACTCACAGTCCCACACTCACACACTCACAGTCCTTCACCCACGCTCACACACTCTCAGTCCCACACCTGCACTCTCACACACTCACACAAAGTCCCAAACTCACAGCTCACACTCACAGCCCCACACTCCCACTAGCAGTCTCACACTCACAGACCCTCACTCACTGTCTCACACTCACACATTCAGTCCCGCACTCACACTCACAGTCCCACACTTACACACTCACGGTCCCACACTCACACACTCACACACACTCTCGCAGTTCCACACTCACAGCCTCACACTCACACAGGCAAAGTCCCAAACTCATAGCTCACACTCACAGTTCCTCACTCAGTCTCACACTCACAGATTCAGTCTCACACTCACACACTCAGTCTCTCACTCACAGTCTCACACTTACTGTCTCACGCTCACACATTCAGTCCCACACTCACACTCACAGTCCCACACTTACACACTCACAGTCTCACGCTTACACACTCACAGTCCCACACTTACACACTCACAGTCCCACACTTACACACTCACAGTCCCACACTTACACACTCACAGTCCCACACTTACACACTCACAGTCCCACACTTACACACTCACAGTCCCACACTTACACCCTCACACTCACAGTCCCACACTTACACACTCACAGTCCCACACTTACACACTCACAATTCCACTTACACACTCACAATTCCACACTTACACACTCACAGTCCCACACTTACACACTCACAGTCCCACACTTACACACTCACAGTCCCACACTTACATCCCCACACTCAGGTGCGGTGCAGTCCCACACCTGCACCAGTGAAATTCAACTCTTTCCACTGTTCACCCAAACTACTCCATCCTTGATGCCTTCCTTTACTCTTTCTGTCTCATTCTTGGATTTAAATCCACATTCTCATCACCCCCCCCCCCCCCCCCCCTAGTTTCTGCCACTCACTACCCATGTACGCACTGGGGGCAATTTACTGTTGCCAGTTAACCTCCCATCCTGTCTGTCTTGGAGGCGTGGGGACATTGTGGACAAACTCATGCAGTCACAGGGAGGATGTACAAACTCCACGCCTACAGCACCGGACGACAGATTGAACCTGTGTCTCTGGAGCTTTGAGGCAGCCATGCCGATGTGCTTCCTTCTGCAGGTGATATCAGGAATTGTTAGCCCTTCCATCCCTTACAATTACTTTCCGTGTAGATACAAGATTATTCCACTGCCGCGTTACGACTGCTCTAAAGGAATTACACCCTTTTGCAACTTGCCCACGAACTTGCTCCTCTCCATCTTTCTGCCTCTCCTGTGGCCGATGGTTCCAACTCATCAGCATAACAGCTCCTACACTCTTCCTTAATCTAACTAAATAGAAACTGGCTACGGACCTTAATCTACTTCAGCCCTTCCGTGCACTGCTAAAATATCTTTGAATCTTTTATTATCCTTCCTGAATGCAGTGTAGCCGGGACAATTAATTGTTCATTGCTCCCGAGCTTGAGCCAAGTTTCCTTTTATTGCCATTATATCACAATCTCTTGAGGCTACTTATGCCTGCAGCTCATCAACCTTATTTACCACGTCCCAGACATTTATGCACATGCACGCTAATTCCATTTTTATCCGCCTCATATTGCACTACCACCTCCCCCACTCCTGTCTAGTCCCATCCTTTGATGAGCTACTTTTTAAAATTCAAACGCTGCTTTTCCTTTGTGCGCCCTGTGATTCTGCATTATCTTCCCAGGTTCTCTCCCCACCAGAAATTTCTAATGCAAGAAAATTAGTTTAATCTTCAGCTTAAACTAAACAGTTCGATCAGCGTGCTGTTTACACAGGGTTTCGCGGTGAAACCTCATTCTCACCAAATTCGCATTGTCCCTCAGTAGGTAGATTCTCACTAGGGTTGACAACTGTCCCGTATTAGCCGAGACATCCCGTATTTTGGGCTAAATTGGTTTGCCCCATACAGGACCGCCCTTGTCCCATATTAGGTCCGGGCGATGCTGTAGGCCCGGAAGCCCAACAGTGTAGGAGAACAAACTGCAGATGTTGGTTAAAATCGAAGGTAGACGCAAAATGCTGGATTAACTCAGCGGGTCAGGCAGCATCTCGGGAGAGAAGGAATGGGTGACATTTCGGATCGAGACCCTTCTTCAGATTGAAGGTTTCTTTTTTTTTTACCTAAGTAGACACAAACAATCTCCCAGGTGTACTGGAGGACAGAGGATCTAGGGAGACAGAGGAACTGAAATAAATTTGCGTTTGGTGAGAAATAATATTGGGTAGACTGATGGGACTGAAAGCTGATAAATCCCCAGGGCCTGATGGTCTGCATCCCAGGGTACTCAAGGAGGTGGCTCAAGAAATCGTGGATGCATTTGGTGATCATTTTCCAATGTTCAATAGATTCAGGATCAGTTTCTGTGGTTTGGAGGGTAGCTAATGTTATCCCACTTTTCAAGAAGGGAGCGAGAGAGAAAATGGGGAATTATAGACCAGTTAGCCTGACATCGGTGGTGGGGCAGTTGCTGGAGTCAATTATTAAAGAGGTAATAACGGCGCATTTGGAAAGCAGTAAAAGGATTGGTCCAAATCAGCATGGATTTATGAAAGGGAAATCCTGCTTAACTAATTTTCTGGCATTTTTTGAGGATGTGACAAGTAAAATGGATGAAGGAGAGCCAGTTGATGTAGTGTATCTGGACTTTCAGAAACCGTTTGATAAGGTCCCACACAGGAGGTTGGTGAGCAAAATTAGAGCACATGGTATTGGGGGTAGGGTACTGACATGGATAGTGAATTGTTTGGCAGACAGGAAGCAAAGTTTTGAATGAACTGGTCCTTTTCAGAATGGCAGGCCGTGGCGAGTGGAGTGCCGCAAGGCTCGGTGCTGGGGCCGCAACTATTTACAATATATATTAATGATTTGGATGATGGAATTAGAAGAAACACCAGCAAGTTTGCAGATGACACAAAGCTGGGTGGCATTGTGAACTGCGAAGAGGATGTTAGGAGGTTGCAGGGTGACTTGGACAGGTTGAGTGAGTGGGCAGATGCAGTATAATGTAGATAAATGTGAGGTTATCCACTTTGGCGGCAAAAACAAGGAGGCAGATTATTATCTCAATGGTGTCAGATTAGGTAAAGGGGAAGTGCAACGTGACCTTGGCGTCCTTGTACACCAGTCATTGAAAGTAAGCGTGCAGATACAGCAGGCAGTGAAGAAAGCTAATGGCATGTTGGCCTTCATAACGAGAGGATTTGAGTATAGGAACAAAGAGGTCCTTCTGCAGTTGTATAGGTCCTGGTGAGACCACATCTGGGGTATTGTGTGCAGTTTTGGTCTCCTAATTTGAGGAAGGACATCCTTGCTATTGAGGCAGTGCAGCGTAGGTTCACGAGGTTAATTCCTGGGATGGAGGGACTGTCAATTGAGGAAAGATTGGAAAGACTGGGCTTGTATTCACTGGAGTTTAGAGGGATGAGAGGAGATCTTATAGAGACAAGCTAGATGCAGGAAAAATGTTCCCAATGTTGGGGGAGTCCAGAACCAGGGGCCACAGTCTAAGAATAAAGGGGAGGCCATTTAAAACTGAGGTGAAGAAACTTTTTCACCCAGAGAGTTGTGAATTTGTAGAATTCTCTGCCACAGAAGGCAGTGGAGGCCAATTCACTGGATGAATTTAAAAGAGAGTTAGATAGAGCTCTTGGGGTTAGTGGAATCAAGGGATATGGGGAGAAGGCAGGCACAGGTTGCTGATTGTGGATGATCAGCCATGATCACAATGAATGGCGGTGCTGGCTCGAAGGGCCAAATGGCCTCCTCCTGAACCTATTTTCTGTGTCTATGTTTCTATGAACTAAAATACTTTATTTCTGAGTGTTGTTTTGCACAAGCCAACCTCACCCTTCCCTCCCCACCCTCTCCCCAGCCCCACGACAGTCCCGACTGAGATTAAACGGCCCCCCTGTAATGCACGGCTCAGTTTGGGCATGGCGACCTGCGGGCGCGTCCCAGTCCCCAGCGCTGAATCTCTCCGGAGATCCTAGATTTCAAGGAACAGCCTCGAGAAGCCCACAAACAGACCACAGAATGAGGGGTACGTTGACATGCAGATGTAAGGCAGCGTGTAAGAGGATTAAATCCTACACATTTGCTGTGGTAGAATGTGGTACAAAAACAGATAATGCTGGAAATACTCATCAGATCAGGCCGCATCTGTGGGAAGAGAAGCAGATTTTGACCTGAATCGTGAAGTCAATGTCCCTTCCCACAGATACTGCCTGACCTGTGAAGCATCTCCGGCATTTTATGTTGTCTGATCTGACATTTGATCACAGTCCTACAGAACCTGATGTGATAAGTATGGTTGTATGGATGCGAGTTCCTTTATTGGTAAGTGGCAGTTAACGCAGAGACTTTGAAGAAGGCCGTCTCCACGAACAAAAGGCTTTGTGCCAAGCTGTGCAGTGGCAAGCCCTGTATGAATATTCTCTCTTCTCTCCTCTCTCGTACACTGTGTATCATTATCCTCACAGAATCCCTTGAAGTCATTTGAATAGTTTTACACCGATCAGCCAAAATATTATGAACACTGACAGGCAAAGTGAATAACATTGATTATCTTGTTACAATTTGAAGGTATCACAAAATGCTGGAGTAACTCAGCGGGTCAGGCAGCATCTCAGGAGAGAAGGAATGTTGTGAGACCATGGCAAAGTCAAATTCAACAAACCTTTTTTCATTTGAATCCACGTAAATTTTAAAGGATCAACACAGACGACACAGCTATCTATCTCCCTGAAAGAGAGCGTACAGAGCACAGGGGCGAATTCCTTCCTCGGTTTTGGAACATTAGCAGTGCATGAACTAAATGCTTTTTCACCGTTTCCACAAATGAAGTGCATCCCCCAATGATGAATAATCACTGAGATCTACGAGCCAACAATTAATGAGGTTCATATTCTCAAATCACCAGGAGAACAAACAATACGGAAGGAGCAATGGGAGTAATTGTGCTAAAATATATTAGGCCGCTTCCTGGAAGTTCCCAAAAAGAATCCCTGAAAGGACTGCCTCACCCGGTGATCCTCCCCTCCACACTCTGCTTATCTCTGCATGTGGCTTGGCTCTCTCCCACACTGTACTTGCGATAGCTTAGTTGGAGAATCTATGAGGCACAGTTACTGTCAACATCAATTGAGACCGGAAATGAAGTAGGGGGAGGGATTACTGAACCCGAGTTTGTGATCACGTTCTTGTCAACAGGGGAATAATGATATTTGTCCTCCCATCACTTCTCTCTGATAAGGTTCCTGACAAGAAACCTACAAAAGGTGCTGGAGTAACTCAGCGGGTCAGGCAGCATCTCAGGAGAACATGGTTTGGGACCCGACCCGAAATGTCATCTGTCCATATTCTCCAGAGATGCTGCCTGACTCACTGAGTTGCTCCAATAATATGTGTTATTTTGTGCAAACCAGCATCTGCAGTTCCTTCTGTCCACAAGGGACTCCTGGACACTACCCAACACCAAACTCTCCCACAGCACTCTTTGCTGTGGGAGAGTTTGTTGTTGGGTAGTGTACAGGCCTGAAACGTAGCCTAACCATGTCCATGCACCCGACCTGAAACGTGGCCTAACCATGTCATCTGGAGATATTACTTGACACGCTGAGTTACTCCGGCACTTTGTGTTCTACACAAGATTCCAGCATCTGCAGTTCCTTGTTTTTCCATTCATGCTCAGCAACCAGAATGCTTTCCCTTACAGGTCAGAAACAGCCGTTGGCTGTGTATAGTTGTCATTATTCACAAAACTGTACCCTAACTGGAGGATTTGTAGCCTATGTGTAGGAAAGAACTGCAGATGCTGTTTTAAACCGACGATTGACACAAAATGCTGATAGACACAAAATGCTGGAGTAACCCAGCGGGTCAGGCAGCATCTCAGGAGAGAAGGAATGGGTGACGTTTCGGGTCGAGACCCTTCTTCGGACTGATGTCAGGGGAGGGGGCGGGACAAAGGTAGGATGTAGTAGGAGACAGGAAGACAGTGGGAGATCTGGGAAGGGGGTGGGGATAGAGAGGGGCAGAGGAACTATCTGAAGTTGGAGAAGTCAATGTTATCTGAAGTTGGAGAAGTCAATGTTGAGCGGTATGAACACGTCGCACGCTGGCTACCAGCATAACTGGTTGCCAGGTTATCAGCACTCTGTGCAACAATCCTTTTGCACCAGCTGCAAGTGTGAGCCAAGAGCTTTTCTTGGCTCATCTGCCAGCTAATTATCCACTGCCCTCCCAAATGTGGCCCAATCTCTCCATATCAGTGGGTGAAAATAGCTTCCGTTCATATCAGGATGGTTGCATTGGTAACTTTGCCAATCTACCTCCTGCGTACTAGTTTTATCTGCATGTTCTCGCGACTGCACCAGGACGGTGAGGCTCTTCATTCCGACTGACCGACCACACACCGATGTTTTTCAATTTGGCTCGATATTTTCCACATGAACGCTGCTTCTTGGCAGATCGAATAGTAGGAGTTATTTTGGTCCTCTCTGACAGATGGCAACTTAATCTTTTAAAAGATGTTGGCGGAGCCATTTGGGGTAAAGTGAATATCAACATTGGCTCGTCTTCATCTCTCCTGTCCCACTACCCAGGGAAGCAGCGATATATTTGCACTTCCCACAGTTTAGTGTCTGGCTCTCGGTGCCGCAACACGATGACCCCTACACCTGAGAGGCTAAACGTGGATGGGGCGACGGCTTTTTCAGTTCAGTCCACCCAGGTGATCCAGATCTTCCAGCCAACCGTCACTTTAATTCTCCATTCCACACCACCTTTGACCTCATCATCCCTGACCTTCTCCATTGATTTCCAAAGTGGTGCTCAATGGACATTAAGAGCTGCAGGTGCTGGAATCTGGAGCGAAATGCAAAGTGTAAGGTGATGCTTCCAGCCCTCCAGAGATGCTGTCTGACCCACTGCGTTCCTCCAGCACTTTGTGTAAGACAGCGGAACTGGATCTCCATCTGGGTCTGCTGTATCTTGGAACAATAATAAATGTAACAATTTCAGGTAACTACCCTTCTTTTCTCTTTCCGCAGATGCTGTTGTATAATTTTCTGTTTCAATTTGTTTCATGTTCTTTCTCTTCTGTGTCTAGCCTTGGTGTGGTTAGACAATCGTTGCCTTGATAACATTAGTCTGCATCTTATCATGGACATTTCCTCTGTTCTTCTTTCCAATGTCAACTGCAACAATCAAAAGTGGCCATTGGTGCTTCAGAGTACCGTAGTTGATGCTTTGCTGCAGATTCAGCACTTAGGCTACAGAGAGAGGTTGAACAGGTTGAGTCTTTATTCTTTGGAGCGTAGAAGGTTGAGGGGGGACTTGATAGAGGTTTTTTAAATTTTGAGAGGGACGGACAGAGTTGACGTGGGTAGGCTTTTCCCTTTGAGAGTGGGGAACATTCCAACAAGGGGACATAGCTTCAGAATTGAGGGACAAAAGTTTAGGGGTAACATGAGGGGTAACTTCTTTACTCAGAGGGTGGTGGCTGTATGGAATGGGCTTCCGGTGGAAGTGGTGGAGGCTGGCTCGATTTTATTATTTAAGAGGAAATTGGATAGGTATATGGATCAGAGGGGATTAGAGGGTTATGGTCTGAGTGCAGGTAGATGAGACTAGGTCAGGGAGAGTGGTCGGCGTGGACTGGTAGGGCCGGACAGGCCTGTTTCCGTGCTGTAGTTGTTATATGGTTATATGGTTATATGGTTATTTCCTGACTTTTCCACTTCTGATGTCGGGCCTTTGATGCATCGTCAACTCATGTTTTTCTCCTCACAGGCGCTGCCCGACCTGATGAGCACCTCCAGCTATCTATGTTTTACTTTGGGCTTTGCAGCATCTGAATGAATTCTGCTGCTGACTCAGCCGCCCGCCCTCAGAGGCTGCCAAGTGCTTGGCCCTCTCTCACCCCCTTCCTTTAGGAATCATTCCCAGCAGAAGCCGTGTTTAAGCATGCACTCAAAGGAAGAGGAGAGCAGACACGGCTGCCTTGCCCTTTGTGTTTCTTCCGTCACTCTGAGCTAGTTTGAAATTATTACAACTTTTCTACATAACTGCACTCCTAAAAATGATGGATGAGGGTGCTTGGGAGCGGGCCAGTTTGCTGGCAGAGATTACAGTGACATTTCCTGTGCCACGCACTCGTTATCACCGCGCGCAGTGGAATACGAGGGGACTATGTCACTTCGGTATCTTTCCCGGTGGGATGCAGACAGCTTCCCCTGTCACGGAGAAGGCCTTTTGTTTCTTTTGTCAGGACTAGCTTTAAATTCACACCAGCGAGGATAAGAAAAGCGTGATGATTTTGTTAACCACTCATTGGCTGCTGTTCTGCCAGGCGTTTGTCTTAACCTCCAAAATAAGAGGCTGCTCTCTCTGCACCTCACTCTGATCCATGCTGAGGAAAATCCTCCCACTCCACAGTCCCCTCCCCTGCAGTTCGGGATCAACGACTTTAATGAGTGGATATGTTTTTAAAAAAACCCTAGATCTTACAGAAGGTTCTAGTGGCGCAGCTGGTAGAGCTGCTGCCTCACAGCGCCTGAGACCCAGATTCTGTGTTGAGTTTGCACATTCTCCCTGTAACCACGTGGGTTTTCTCCGGGTGCTCCGGTTTCCTCCCACATTCCAAAGTCATGCTGGTTTGCAGGCTAAAGGCCCCCTGTAAATTGTCCCTAATGTGTAGGGAGTGATGCGGAAGTGGGCTAGCATAGGGTGAGTGTGAATGGGTGATTGATGGACAGCATGGACGGTGGGCTGAGAGGCCCAATTTCCATGCTGCATCTTTCAGGGTTCTCACTAAAATGAATGCAAACTATTGTGGATTTGTCTTCCCAGAAGTCTTCCCAACTTGTCTTCCCAGAAGTCCATGATCCCAGATCTATTATGGCAGGTCACATTCGCCCATTTCTGGAATTCAATTTAATCTCGCTGATGATGGAAGCTCTATGATATAATAGCCAAGGATTAAATCAACAGTTAAGTGGCTGAATATGTATTCATTAATGGAAACTGGCAACGATTTGTAAAAAGGACATTTTATTAATTAATTGTCCGTTGATGAGCTAACTGAATGGGTTCATTAGGGCCATGTGGCTGTTGTGGTTTATATGGACCTTAACGTGCAACATTATAGCAAATGGAATTGAAGCTCATAAAGCAAAACGGGCAGTGAAGAAGGAACTGGCTTAGGGATAGAAAATAGAGTCATGGTAAGTGGTTTCTGGAGTGGAGACAGCAACGTTCCTCAGGGACTGGTACTGGGACCATTGATACATATTAATAACTTGGATTCAAGTACGCAAAAGAATATTTCAACATTATCAGACGGCATAGTACTAGGAAACCCAGTGAACAGCGTGGAGGAGAGAAACATTATTGGAGTCGTCAGCTGGTGGTACACAAGATGTAATGCAGAAAAGAACATGATGCACGTGTTCAGAAAATCATGTTGTAATAAAATACAAACTGTGACATTTTAAAGAAATGTCAGAACAGAGAGATATTAGTGCATGAATCTATGAAGGTGGCAGAGCAAGTTTAGAAAGTATACAGGATTCAGGGCTTCAGATAGTCAAGGTGAAGAAGCTTCATATAACGATGGCCGTATTGCATCCAATTCCAGTCACTATGCTTCAGTTTTGGAGAGGGTGCGGAAAAGATTCACTGGAACGGTTGCAGGTCTGAAAGACTTATGTTACAGGGAAAGGTTGGGAAAGCTTGTATCGTTCTTCTTTGAAGAGATGGTTTGAAGGAAATGCAACAGAGTGTTCAAAATATAGCACAGAGCAGTACATTGAAGTGGCTGCCTCACAACGCCAGAGATGCGGGCTCGAATTCTGACCTCGGGTGCTATCTGTTTGGAGTCTGCATGTTCTCCCTGTAACCTGCGTGGGTTTCCACTGGGTCTGGTTTTCTCCCACATCGCAGAGACGCATGGGTTTGTAGATTAATCGCCCTCTGTAAAATTGTCCCTAATTTGCAGGGAGTGGATGAGAAAGTGGGAAAATCTGGAACTAGTGTGAATGGTTGGTGTGGTCCTGGAGGGCCGAAGGGCCTGTTTCCATGCTGTATCTGTAAACTCAACTAAACTGTTCCCATTGATGGAATTGTCAACAACCTGAATGGGCATATTTAAGGTATTTGGCAACAGAACTGAAGCGGCAGATTAAACCGTTGTTACTCAAAAGAGTTTTGGGCTGGGCAGGATGGTGGCGGCAGCAGAATCCATAATGGTTTTCAAAAGATAATTAAATCATTCGCAACCAGCATTCGCAAGAAAATAAAATTCAGGGCCATCAAGATAGGACATGGGCAAGGTGTTGACAAATGCTGTTTTTCCAAGAAGCTAGCATGAACCCAAAGGGAGGAATGGTCTCCTTCTATGGCTGATTCCATTTATGAGGCTTTAAAAGATGATTAAGACTTCTGGAGCTAGTATCACATTAATTAATTGGACTAAAAATAGACTGAGGAAGAGAAACAAGCTGGAAGCAATTGCCCAAGAACCGATGTAGAAAATAAACAATAGTTAAAGAGATTTGAATTAATTAATCAGATTAACCAAAGGGTGTAGACGGGTTTTAACATGTGTTAACATACCATGCAACAAAAAACAGGAGGTCTGCACATTTAGAAGAATGTGTTCATTAGCAAAGGTGAAGGGATGAAGTTTGTCACTGGAGTGATTCACTCAGAGTTATTGTCACTGAAATAAAACAGAAACTCCTGTCAACATCGAGACAATCCCACAGCATCTGGGGTGAGAGAAACAAAGATAATGTTCCAGATTGATTGTCCTCTGTCAAAGCTGTCAATGTCATCATAAAGTTACTTCAACAAAATGAATTAAAGATCAAATGTGTATTGCAAGAATAACTCCACTAATTTACTCCAAACATGCGCTTGTTGGTGGGAGTCTTCTGTGCACAGGGAGGGCAGACCAGCGTGGGTAGTGGAAGAGAAAATGTGAACGTCTGTCTTCAAAAGGATCAGTAGGATGGGGAGTTAGAGGACAGGGATGGGAGTGAGAGAGTTGTTTGAGTGCAGATGATAAAAATCATCTAGATGGAGAACAGAGGCAGTTTTGGGTTGGTTTCAATGGTCAGTGTTCTGGCTGCTTCCTCTCATCTAGGGTGAGATGGGATTTTCCTTCTAGTTTCCTTGTTCCATGAGGAATACTTGTATCTGTAACTTGTGGAACTGAAGTGATTGTGTGCAATGAGGCAATCTTCATGATCCTCTGAAGGTGCACCTATCTCAGTCCCATCTGCTCCACTCCACTACTTCAGACATGGGTTTGGCATATTTTCGGTCTAACATCTTCCTGCAATGTACTTGAAATACATATCATGTGTTCTCCCGACTCTCATTTCAGGGATTTTACGGTACGGTAAACTGCTCTCCTCTACTGACCAATCACTTAGAACAGAAGATAGAGTCTGAAGAAGGGTCTCGACCCGAAACGTCACCTATTCCTTTTCTCCAGAGCTGCTGTCTGACCCGCTGAGTTACTCCAGCTTTTTGTGTCTACCCTCAGTTTAAGCATCTGCAGTTCCCTCCCTCACAATTTGATTGAATATCTTGAATTGTATTTGATCTGGTTTATTTGCCACAACCCCTCAAAGTAGAATGTAGGCTTTCCTTTCTATTGTCTCTCTATGGTATTCAAGAGAGAGTTAGATTTAGCTCCTAGAGCTAACGGAATCAAGGGATATGGGGAGAAAGTGGGACCGGGTAACTGATTTTGAATGATCAGACATGTCATATTGAATGGCGTTGCTGGTTTGAAAGCAAATGGTATGTTGGCATTCATAGCGAGGGGATTTGAGTATAGGAGCAGTGAGGTTCTGCTGCAGTTGTAGAGGGCATTGGTGAGACCGCACCTGGAGTATTGCGTACAGTTTTGGTCTCCTAATCTGAGGAAAGACATTCTTGCCATAGAGGGAGTACAGAGAAGGTTCACCAGATTGATTCCTGGGATGGCAGGACTTTCATATGAAGAAAGACTGGATAGACTCGGCTTGTACTCGCTGGAATTTAGAAGATTGAGGGGGGATCTTATAGAAACTTACAAAATTCTTAAGGGGTTGGACAGGCTAGACGCGGGAAGATTGTTCCCGATGTTGGGGAAGTCCAGAACAAGGGGTCACAGTTTAAGGATAAGGGGGAAGTCTTTTAGGACCGAGATGAGAACTTTTTTTTCACACAGAGAGTGGTGAATCTGTGGAATTCTCTGCCACAGAAGGTTGTTGAGGCCAGTTCATTGGCTATATTTAAGAGGGAGTTAGATGTGGCCCTTGTGGCTAAAGGGATCAGGGGGTATGGAGAGAAGGCAGGTACGGGATACTGAGTTGGATGATCAGCCATGATCATATTGAATGGCGGTGCAGGCTCGAAGGGCCGAATGGCCTACTCCTGCACCTATTTTCTATGTTTCTATGTTTCTACTCCTGCACCTATTTTCTATGTTTCTATGTCTCCACTTTTTATACAGTCTACCTGCTGTGATATCCAGTGGTTCAGGCATCCTCAATTGTTCCACCGTCTCCTGCCTCAGTTGAATCACAGGGTTCATTGGGTTTGGGCACATATCCAAGCATCAAATCATTAGCACGTTCCTTGCCCAGTACTTAATATTCCCAAGTCAGCCACAGTACCTACTCTTTGTTGTTATATCAGCCATACCTCTGACACCGCATCTAACTATCTCTCCCTGAGTTACAGCAAAATAGACGGTAATTCAAATCTACAACAAGGGTACTTTATTTAACAGAGGAAGAGCTTACACTGAAGAATAACAGCATTGTTGTGCAACACTCCAGCCACAAAAACTGGTTTGCCGCAGTTCTACACTGCGGGTTCTACACTTGGGTTAACCACATAAAAACAATAGCTGAAGCAGTATGACCCATTCTTTTTCTCCAATGCCTGACCCAATGCTGAGTTCCTCCTGCACTTTGTGTCTACCTTTGGTATAAACGAGCACTTGCAGTTCCTTTCTGCACATGAAACGCAGCCGGTCAAGTGTAAACATTTTAAAACGGTGCGACCTAGTATTACATGAGCCACATCTTTCACATTGAGTGAGTCCACATTCTTACCAAGAAGTCCACGAACTCCGGCAAAAAAAAACATACAGCTGGAGGAACTCAGCAGGTCAGGCAGCTTCTGTGGAAGGGATGGACAGGTGGCGTTCCAGGTTGGGATCCTTTATTTCATTTGTCCATATCCCTCCATGGACGTTGTCTGGCCAGCTGAGTTCCTCCAGCAGTTTGTTTTTTGCTCAAGATTCCAGCATCTGCAGGCTCTTGTGTCTCCTCTACTAAAGCTTTGAAGTTGCAAGGAAGCATGCTGGTTTTCATGCTTCATTCCAGTATTAAACCTTGGCGAAGGAGATGTAATACAGACTTTGACAAGGAGTGGAAGTGGATGTTTAAGTTCATCGATCAGCCAAAACATTATGACCACTGACAGGTGAAGTGAATAAATAACATTGATTATCTTGTTACAATGGCACCTGTCAAGGGCGCAGGAGAAATGGGCAGGAGTGAAGACCTGAGCGACTTTGACAAGGGCCGAATTGTTATGGCCAACCGACCTGATCAGAGCATCTCTGAAACGGCAAGGCTTGTGGGGTGCTCCCGGTCAGCAGTGGTGAGTACCTACCGACAGTGGTCCGAGGAAGGACAAACCACAAACCGGCGACAGGGCCTTGGGCGCCCAAAGCTCATCGATGCGCGAGGGCAACAAAGGCTATCCCGTCTGGTCCGAACCAACAGAAAAGGTCTACTGTGGCACAAGTCACAGAAAATTTTAATGGTGGTCACGGGAGGAATGTGTCACAATACACAGTGCATCACACCCTGCTGCGAATGGGGCTGCACACGGAGGACCAACAGCATATTAGGCAGGTAGTCATAATGTTTTGGCTCATCAGGTCATAATGCTTTGGCTGATCGGTGTATATATACATATGGGAAATACATTTACTAGTTTTGCCTGTGAAGTGATTGCCACTGAAATTAGTGCATGTGGATAAGCTACTTAGTGCCAAAAAGATAGCAGCAATTTCTATTGAACACTGCTCTGGTATGTAGGTTAATTGGCTGGGTAAATGTAACAAAAAATTGTCCCTAGTGGGTGTAGGATAGTGTTAATGTACGGGGATCGCTGGGCGGAACGGACTTGGTGGGCCGAAAGGGCCTGTTTCCGGCTGTATATATATGATATGATATGATAACCCTTCTGGATTGGAACCCATTTCTGAATTATTACAGTATTGGGGCCACAACTGAATTTTGCAGGAAAGATAAATTATAGTGTTTGTTATCATCTGAAACACTATGGATCTTTGGGCTCATAACAATTATCAATATCTTATATTAATCTTTTCAGCAATGCACCCAAGTGGTGAAGTCGGTGTGAAGTAAAGCTTACTAATCCCTTGCATTTGCAGCTGTGCCTGCCAGTGTTTAATTCGTTTTCAAACTGCTTTGACTGATTGCTAAACACATTTTTACCTCTTCAATTACATACAAAAAGCACCGTGAGCAATCCATTGCAAGGCTCCACATTGCTCACAATAACTCCTGCTGCCGTCTCTGCAGTTGCTCCCGAGACTTACAAACAGAGCATCTGTGAAAACCAGGCTTTGACCCCCACTAATCGTTACTTACCCTTCAGAGGTAACTAGTAACTGGTGGGAGATTGGTGCGGGGGATGGTGGGGAGCTTTGTTCAAAAGAAAAGTCAATGAATCATAAATGCACTTTGTTGCCCAACACTCTCAGACCCGTACTGGAGTCTTCATACATTAGAAATCAATCTCCTGGGTCATGACTGCTTGCAAAAGGTTGAGAGCAAATAATACATGGGATTGTTGTGTTGCTTTTTTCCCATTTATTTAAATAGATGTTTTCTTAGTTTCTCAAAATGCTGGAGTAACTCAGCAGGTCAGGCAGCATCTCGGGAGAGAAGGAATGGGTGACGTTTCGGGTCGAGACCCTTCTGAAGTTAGTGGTGAGTTACTGAGTTACTGACCTGCTGAGTTACTCCAGCATTAATGCATGTGGATAAGCTACTTAGTGCCAAAACGATAGCAGCAATTTCTATTGAACACTGCTCTGCACAAATGGTGATTGAACCCTTCTGGATCGGAACCCATTTCTGAATTATTACAGTATTGGGGCCCCAACTGAATTTTGCAGGAAAGATAAGGGTCCCTTCAGAAGGGTCTCGACCCGAAACGTCACCCATTCCTTCTCTCCCGAGATGCTGCCTGACCTGCTGAGTTACTCCAGTATTTTGTGAATAAATCAATTTGTACCAGCATCTGCAGTTATTTTCTTATATTTTCTTAGTTTCTAAATATTAGAGACGGAGGAGATTGTTTGACTGGTAGTCCTGATAAAAACTGGAGTTTTATTGTTTTATTGATCTGCTTGGAAATGTGTGAGATAAGAATAGGGATTTTATTTTTTTGTTTTTCTCACAATACAATTCTAAGCTGGTAATAAAGTTACATTTTCTTTCATTTTGCTTGACAAATACAGGAGGTGGGTTTTTAAATAGTCGCCCAGGCTACTTACTGATGTGTGCGAAGGAACTGCAGGTGCTGGTTTAAACCGAAGATGGACACAAAATGCTGGAGTCACTCAGCGGGACAGGCAGCATCTCTGGAGAGAAGAAAAGGGTGATGTTTCAGGCCGAGACCCTTCTTCACACTGGCTGATGCCTTTTTACAAGATGCATGGATCAGTGAGGTGTGGGTCTGGTGTTTACAGGGGCAGATACAGTGAGAGATACCATTTGTTTACAATTACATGACAGGAAATGAAGATTTGGTCAAATAAATAATTGAAGTAAAACTTGAACGAGGTGTGTAATTACTATTATTATTGATATTGATTTAGTTGCTCTTGGAGAAATCGAAAGGTAATGCATCTCTTGAGTGAAGATTTTCAAACCGAAAATCTCGATTTTTGCCAAGCACTAATAAACAGTAGGAAAACTCCCCCTGAGTTAGGTCGAAAATAACAACTGAAAAATTCCAGTCCTAGACAAGTTGGTGATCCTTCTGACATTTTGAGATTTAAATCAAAATCAGAACGACGACTGACAGACAGCTCCTCAAACTCTGAAGACCACAAGCTCACTGCCCACTCCTAAGATGCTCTGGAAGCAATTATGGAACATCTTTGCACTGTTCATCAACGTGACACAACTGCCAACCAAAACAGTATGAGGTGACACCTTCAAGCAGCACCAGGCAATGAATCTTCTCTGTGGTAATGAGATTCGCATTAGGAGGAGGTTTGTTCCCAGCTACTGAGCAGAAAGCAATGAAGTCGCTGATACAAATAGGACATATGCACTTGAGAGGAGGCTAGATAAAGGGGAAGGGGGAGAAGAAAAGCAAGTCCAAGCACTGGCACGAACCAGGTGAATTGATGCACAGTCCAGGTTCTGTGCTGCAACTTCTATGTAATCCTCCATTAAATCGGGAGTTTTGGCGTCCCAGCAAACTACAGATGAAATTGTTCTGAGAAATCTAAAGTTTGCAGAAGGCCATTGGTGTGCTATTATAACAAGCATACAATTAATTGCCAACTCATAAATTACAACCTTGTAATAATTAGCTTTAATAATTACTTCAATATAAAATAATTATTAACTCCTGTTTGTACGGGCAATAGCCCAGATTATGTGGTGATTTCTGGAAGGAGAGAGACAAGGGAGTTTGAGAGAGAGAGGCGAGCGGTCATGTTTAATTGCAATGTTCGTCTGTGTGATCTCAACAAGCTGAGATGAAACTAACAGCAGCCTACAATGGATTACTTCCAGCAAACTCAGTTTGCTGCTGAGTCTCTGATTCCCATGCGATTCCCCCCTTTTCCACTCATGACAATGGTTTTAAACTCTCCTTTGTTCAAAAGTATTTTCATCCAAACAAGCTCTGAGTGTGCCAGGACTACTTTGTGTTTGCCGTCTTATCTTTGAACGCCTTTCAGGCTGTTTGGAGAAGCTGGGGTCAATGTCGGCCGGCTCCCTCATGAGATGCTCTTGAACTATCTCTTCCCTTTGCAGTGTCACCGACACAGACAAACAGCCTTTAGGCAATTCTTATGTAAGAGAAAGTCTCAGGAGGAAAAGGCAAAGGATTTTTGACCAGATGTGGAGGAAATTTGGACAGAAAAGGAGATTGAGGGCATGATCAAAAAGAAACATTTTTACAAAAGCTATTGAAGGCAAGAAAGGATTTTGGATGGTTTTATCAGTGAGTTCCAGAGAACAGATAACTCACGACAGATTAAATATTACAACTTGCATTTATAAAGCACCTTTATCATAATAAAATACACAAAGCTTTTCAGGGCAATGCATCATGTATGTTATTATGATAAAGGTGCTTTATAATTTCAGTGAATTGCTTCAAACCAAATTTGACTCGGCTTTAAAAGGAGATATCAAGTCAAATGACCAAAAGCTTTGCCAAAGATACACGTCTGAAGAAGGGTCTCGACCAGAAACGCCACCCATTCAATTTATCCAGAGATGCTGCCTGTCCCGCTGGGTTACTCCATCATTTTGTGTCCATCTTCGTTTAAAGGAATTTCTGAGCGGGGAACAAAGAGACGGATTGGTGGCAAAGTTTACACAGAGAAATTCCAGAGTTTAGTTGGTGACCCTTGCGAGATCTGCTGGCAAATTCTAAGGAAAAGGGAGTACAAAGTCAAGCTCCTATTAAACTAAAGTGGAAACCACGCAATCTTATAGCAGCTTTCCTAACTTTGGAACACCCTAAAGTGCTTTACATCTAATAATGGCCAACCACTAGTAGATAATAAATATTATTCAACGGAGAACAAATCTTAAAATCCTGTCAGATTAAAGTATTTTGTTGTTCATGAATCATATAATGTTTTCCATTTATTTTGACAGATTTTAATAATTTATTAAAATATTTAAATCATATATCTGTGCACATTTCAACCGACTTTCTCCAAAATGAATTCCCGAGCCCACATTCATAATGAAAACCCGTTTTTTAAACTTTGTGCGGCAGTATTAGTAGGTGTTTGTCATTACAGAATGACACGTTTACACAGGCAGTTTCTATTATAAATATGGGCATTAAATGTTATTATAGAAATCTATAAAAATCAAGGAGATATGGTATGAATTTAAAACAGTGGTTGGTTCCTAACGTTTGCTGCACATTACACCAATTTTTAACCATGGAGCATACGGGTTCCTAATTGTTTGTGTTTATGTCGTGGGAGATAACTATTTCTGAGTTTAAGATGTTTCTTTCATCAAAGGTTTGAAAAACTGTTTTTTTTTCTTTTTTTTTTTTTCTTCTTTTTTTTTTCTTTCATATTTCAGATACAGCGCGGAAACAGGCCTTTTCGGCCCACCAAGTCCGCACCGCCCAGTGATCCCCGCACACTAACACTATCCTACACACACTAGGGACAATTTTTACATTTACCCAGTCAATTAACCTACATACCTGTACGTCTTTGGAGTGTGGGAGGAAACCTAAGATCTCGGAGAAAACCCACGCAGGTCACGGGGAGAACGTACAAACTCCGTACAGACGGCGCCCCTAGTCAGGATCGAACCTGAGTCTCCGGCGCTGCATTCGCTGTAAAGCAGCAACTCTACCGCTGCGCTACCGTGCCGCCCTTTACAATATTTCGCCACCTCTGCCCAGACTTCTTGCCCTTTTCTGGCTCTGATTTCTGGACATTCACTCTTCTCCCCTCACCTGTCGGGCAGAAGATACAAAAGCGTGAAAGCACTTAACACCAGATTTAGCAAACAGCTTCTTCCCTGCTGTTATCAGACTACCGATTATAAACTAAGGGTGTAGTCCTGACCTCCCAACCAACCTGGATTTTAAGCCTGAACTTTTTTTTTGTCTGCATTTTCTCTGTAACTGTAATGTATTCTGCACTCTGGTATTTTTCCCTTTGCCTCCCTCGTGTACTTGAGTAATGGCTTGATTGTACCCATGTAAAGTATGGTTTGACTGGAAAGCGTGCAAACAAATGTTATCACTGTATCTCAGAACACGTGACAATAATAAACCAATACCAATACCAAAGTGATGTAAGCCATATTAGCTAGAGGTAGCTTAAAGTAGTCACCTCACCCACCAACCTGTATGTCTTTGGGATGTGGGCGGAGACTGGAGCACTCAAAGGAAACTAACTGGATCACAGAGTGAAAATGCAAACTCCACTCCGATAGGACCAGAGATCAGGATTGAACCTGGGCACTCAACTGTGAGGCAGCAGCTTTGTTAACTGTGGCATGGTGCCACCCTTATAGATGAAGGCCAACTGATGCTTCAAATGCCTCACAGAGCAATCCCATTCCTCCAATAATTTTCCCTGTAACCTTTTCTCTTCGCCTTCCCATCAATTCCATTACCCAGTTTGATACCGAGAGCACTTTAACCCATCACCTTCTATGTCTTTGAGGTGAATAAAGGAAAGCGGAGAATCCGGGGGAATTCCACATGGTCCTGGGGAGAACATGCAAAATCCACACAGACAGCAGTAAAGGACAAGTATAAACATGTCGCCATGAGGTAGCAGCACTACCTGCCGTGCCTTCAAATTGGAAACTTGGAAATCATGTTTCACGGACTAAGCTGTGTAGTGTGCGACAATGATCATGTAATCTGTTTTAATAATGTTGAGTTATAGATTAAAATTATTATTCTAACATTGACTCACTGCGTTTAACAACTTTTGGTAGGAGTTCACTTTGCACATCCAATACTTGATTGGAGAAAAGTATCAAATTTTTAATCTTGTTTAAGACTCATTAATTTTCTATCAAGGCCTGTGGCACCGTGATTTTAATTAAAGTGACCCTGTGTCTGCACAATAAATATTTCGCAGTGTTCAAGACGTGGATCAATTCCACCCTCAATCAACTCTCCCGAATGTCTTCTTAAAGGTCGGAATCCAAGAGCGGATTTTATAGGTTAACTCTTGTGTGACGAGTCTCGGGACTGAGAACACCATTTGATTTGAATGTTGATGGAGGAATGTTGATTGGATTTGTGTGTGGAGATCAGCAACAAAATGGAGCTTCAAAAAGCTGACCCTGTTACTTCAACTGTGGCCTAAAAAAAACGCAAAGTATTCCGAGGGTTAACACCTAGTTCAGACTGTCACTATCGACCAGGTCACATTAATCCCCATGCCACACTGAGATTAACCCTATGATTTAGAGGGATATGGCCCAAATGTGGGACTGGTGAAGATGGGGCAGCTTGGTCGGTATGGGCAAGTTGGGCCAAATGGCCTGGTTCTCTGCTGCATGACTCTATGACTATGATTCTTTACTCCAAGGTTACCATTTTGATTTATCATTGTGCATTTAATTTAATTGAAGTCTGGTTGAGGTGGATCAATTGGTCCTGGAATTGTCCAGGACCTAGGAATGTCGTTCTTTGAAGTGGAGGGACAATGTGAGACAGACGTGCTATCGCTGAGTCGTTCAGTTGAACTTGTTCCAATCAGATCATCTCTACGGTTGTAATGGGAACCGGCCCATATTATGTGTGCTCACAGCTTTGGCTTGTGCTCAGATTACTCAGGGAGTTTGTCATCCAGTGATCATCCAGTGGTAGACACAAAAAGCTGGTGTAACTCAGCAGGACAGCAGCATCTCTAGAGAGAAGGAATGGATGACGTTTCAGTTCCTCTGTCCCTCTCTTTCCCCTCCCACTTCCCAGTTCTCCCACTAGTCTTCCTGTCTTCTACTACATCCTATCTTTGTCCCGCCCCCTCCACAGACTTCAGTCTGAAGAAGGGTCTCGACCCGAAACGTCATACATTCCTTCTCTCCAGAGATGCTGCCTGTCCTGCTGAGTTACTCCAGCTTTTTGTGTCTATCTTCAGTTTAAACCAGCATCTGCAGTTCCTTCCCACACATTTCATCATCCAGTGATTCCAGCTGGAAATGTTTGTTTGATTTACCCTGCCCCCACTGTCTGAGTTTGCTCTTGTCTATCAAACGAGACAGCAGGACCTTGATCAGCTGGGTAAGTGGGATAAGTAATAGCTAATTACATTAATGCAGATAAGTACAAGGTGTTGCATTTTGGGAAGGCAAACTAGGGCAGGACCTTCAGGGTGAATGTCAGGGTGAATGTCAGGCGTGAATGTCAGGCGTGAATGTCAGGCGTGAATGTCAGGCGTGAATGTCAGGCGTGAATGTCAGGCGGGAATGTCAGGGGGAATGTCAGGGGGAATGTCAGGGGGAATGTCAGGCGGGAATGTCAGGGGGAATGTCAGGGGGAATGTCAGGGGGAATGTCAGGGGGCTGAGGAGTGTTGTAGAGCAGAGGGATCTAAGAGTGCAGGTACATCATTCCCTGAAAATGGTGTTATAGGTAGATAAGGTGGTCAAGAAGGTTTTCAATACATTATCCAACAACATTCAAGGTATTGTAGCGACCATAGGGATTGGTCCTGAGAGTCGAACCCTCGGATTGGCCAGCAAGGTCACATGGTGATGCGACCATAGGGATTGGTCCTGAGAGTCGAACCCGCTAATTGGCCAACAAGGTCACGTGGTGGTTTTGGGGCCCAAAACCAGTCAGTGGGAAGAGAACTTCGATGTGAACAGTTTGAGTTAATGGTTGTCTGTAATCTCGCTTGTTATCCTTTGTAATTGAATATTGCTGCCGCAATAAACTTCTTTAACAAAGTACAAGCCTCCAGACTCGCCATAGTATTCAGTATAAAAGTTGGGATGTTATGTACAAGACATTGGTGAGGCCTCATTTGGATTATTGTGGTCATTTTTCATCACCCTGCCATAGGAAGGATGTCATTGAGTTGAAGAGAAGATTTTTCAAGGATGTTGCCAGGTCTCGAGGGCCTGAGCTTTAGGGAGAGGTTGGGTAGGCCAGGACATAATTCCTTGGAGCACAGGAGGCTGAGAGGTGTTCTTATAGAGGTGCAAACAATCATGAGGGGAACAGATAGGATGAATGCACATCCAGCTTTGTGTATCTATCTTCGGTTTAAACCAGCATCTGCAATTCCTTCCTACACATTTTGAACGCACAGAATCTTTTACCCAGAGTAGAGGAAGCAAGAAGTAGAGGACACAGTTTTAAGGCTGAGAGGGGAAAGATTTAAAAAGAGACTGAGGGGCAACTTTTTCCATGCAAAGGGTGGTGGGTATATGGAACGAGCTGCCATAGGTGATAGTTGAGGCAGGTAGATGAGAAAACATTTCTTCACACAGAGTGGTGAGTCTGTGGAATTCTCTGCCACAGAAGGTAGTTGAGGCCAGTTCATTGGCTTTATTTAAGAGGGAGTTAGATGTGGCCCTTGTGGCTAAAGGGATCAGGGGGTATGGAGAGAAGGCAGGTACAGGTTACTGAGCTGGATGATCAGCCATGATCATATTGAATGGCGGTGCAGGCTCGAAGGGCCGAATGGCCTACTCCTGCACCTATTTTCTATGTTTCTATGTTTCTATGTACCATAACTACTATTAAAAGACACTTGGAAAGGTGCATGGATAGGAATGTTAAGGGGGATCTGGGCCAAGCACAGGCAGATGGGCCTGGCACAGATGGGGCATCTTAGTCAGCATGGGCAAGTCGGGGTGAAGGGTCTGTTTCTGTGCTATATGTCTCTAAACTGCACAACTCAAGACCCATGATCAAGTGAATAGACCAGTCAGTTTTGCGCCTGCATAAAGATTCAATAGATACTGGACTTTATCATGTGTCCCAAATCTCGCTGTTTATGTATTTTTAATATTCGTACACATTGATGTACTGTATTTTATAGTCATCCATTTTTTTTCTCCATTGAATGACCCTGGAGCTGTAGCTGTTCTTGGGCACTTTATAACAGTAGGAGGAAATTGGAGCAGAAATAGGGATAGGAAATGTCAGAGCGAAGTTTCTGCTCACAGCTGCGATCAATGAAAAGCTATCTCTCAGTGGTTCAATACTTGTTTGAAAGGCTATTGCTTTTGCTGCAGTTTAAGACACACATTTTCAGTTTGATTGACTGCTCAAAAGTTCCCAATATCAAGTGATATTCCGCAAGGGCAAGGATGATGTGGACTCTGAGCATCCAAGGCGACTCTGCCGAGCACTAGACTTGCAGGTGTATGTATTACACATACAGGAAGAGGAACATGAAATTCTGTTACGTTTTTCATGAGCTCATGGATCCCTGACGTGCTTTGCCTACAACGGTGATGTTTTAATGTAGGAAAGCATGGCAGGTCACTGGCTCTTTCAATGGCGAATTCTTCTGCTTTGCTTCAAAGTGCTGTTGAGGAGTTCTCCGCATTCACCTGGACGGTCAATCATCTCACACAGAGGTCAGTGTCTCTGACATAGCAACACTCCCTCAGCCTGGAGTCTGTAGATTGGGGTTTGAAAGAGCCGTTATGGTTCAGGTCACAAGCCACATGACCTTTACATAATGGACTCCAGCAACATTTCAGGCTTAAAAGAAATTAAAGCAGACATGATGTCGCAGATTGAAGATGGTTAATAATGTTTTATCCAACTCGGGTTTTCATATTTCAATTTGCTCGCATGCTGGATCAATACAAAGCTGTCTCTCGTCGGTTCAATGTCAGTTTGAAGGGCCATTTCTTTCTGCAGACAGAGGAGATCATTCTTCACTTTGATTGACTGGTCAAAGTTCTGCCTCTGTTCCAATGTCAGTGCGATTTCACTCGTGTAAATACTCTTACAAACTTCTGCAGGTGTAGGGTAGAGAGCATCCTGACTGGTTGCACCACAGCCTGGTTCTGCAACTCGAACGCCCAGGAACGAGGGGGACTACAGAGGATGGTTGATGCTGCCTGGTCCATCACTAGTACTGACCTTCCCACCATTGACAGGGTCGAGAGGCGGCATAGCCTCTAAGAAGGCAACCATGATCAAAGGCCCACACAAGCCCCTGGCCATGCTCACATTTCGCCTCTGCCATCGGGGAGAAGGTAGAAGGGAGAATCAGGCAGCACAGTGGTGCATCAGTGACTTGCTGCCTTACAGCGCCAGAGACCTGGGTTTGATCCTGATTAGGGGTGCTGTCTGTGCGGAGTTTATACGTTCTCCCTGTGACCACCTGGGTTTACTCCGGGTGCTCCGGTTTCCTCCCACACTCCAAAGGTGTACAGGTTTGTGGGTTAATTTGCTTCGGTAAATGTTAAATTGTTCCTAGTGTGTAGGATAGTGCTAGTGTATGGGGTGTTCAGTGCAGACTCGATGGGCCGAAGGGCCTGTTTCTGCGCTGTATCTTTAAAGTCTAAAGAAGGTACAGGAGGCTGAAAATCATGACCAGCAGGTTCAAGAGCATCTTCTTCCCAGCAACCATCAGGCTCTTGAACACCGTGCAACGCTAACCTCAGCAACTTTGATCTCCCATGGTCTGGTTTCACTATAGACTTCTTTTTTTATACTATTATGCTTACCTGGTATCACTGTATTAATTTATTGTGTTTTGATGTTAGAAGGATGAGGGGGGATCTTATTGAAACATATAAGATAATTAGGGGATTGGACACATTAGAGGCAGGAAACATGTTCCCAATGTTGGGGGAGTCCAGAACAAGGGGCCACAGTTTAAGAATAAGGGATAGGCCATTTAGAACGGAGATGAGGAAGAACTTTTTCAGTCAGAGAGTGGTGAAGGTGTGGAATTCTCTGCCTCAGAAGGCAGTGGAGGCCAGTTCGTTGGATGCTTTCAAGAGAGAGCTGGATAGAGCTCTTAAGGATAGCGGAGTGAGGGGGTATGGGGAGAAGGCTGGAACGGGGTACTGATTGAGAGTGATCAGCCATGATCGCATTGAATGGCGGTGCTGGCTCGAAGGGCTGAATGGCCTACTCCTGCACCTATTGTCTATTGTCTATTGTCTATCTGTGTTTTTGCTTTTACATGTCTATTAAGCTGTTGCAAGTAATAATGTAATCATTCCGTTGTCAGTACATCTGACATTGTAAGTTCATAAGTCATAGGAACAGAAGTTGGCCAATCGGCCCCTTGAGTCTACTCCGCCATTCAACCAAGACTGATCTATCTTTCAGTCTCAAACCCATTCTCCTGACTTCTCCCTGTAACCTTTGACACCCTAACAAAGCAAGAACCTGCCTATCTCTGCTTTAAAAATACCCAAAGACTTGGCCTCTACAGCCATCTGTGGCAATGAATTCCACAGGTTCACCATCCTCTGGCTAAAGAAATTCCTCCTCATCTCCTTCGTAAAGGTACATCCTTTTATTCTGAGACTGTGCCCTCTGGTCCTAAATTCTCCAGCTAGTGATTGATACAATGCTGCTGCTGAACGCATCATCAGTGATGTAACCTGGGGTCATTGGGTGTTTCAGGTCTTTCAACATCAGACACCCTCGCTCGCCCGGGCGACCCAGCCGTGGGTGATCAGACCACGACTTGTGTTCAGGTGGTATTCGCTCCTCCCCATGGACCTCCTCTCCTGATCCAGAGCCATCTCGAGGCTTTCTCCGCTGCCTCTGTGGTGTTCTTGATGATTCTTCTCCTCTGATGCCCAGTGATGCCCAGTGATGCCCAGTGATGCCCAGTGATGCCCAGTGATGCCCAGTGATGCCCAGTGATGCCCAGTGATGCCCAGTGCACTCAAGGCTTTGCAGAGCGATAATGAAATATCCTTACCACATCCACTCTATCCAGGCCTTTCACTATTCGGTATGTTGCGATGACAATAATCATCCTTCTAAACTCCAGCGAGTACAGGCCCAGAGCCATCAAACGCTCATAATACGTCTCTTGACTCTAGACTCACTTTCCTTCATGTGCTTCTCTTTATTGGTTGAATTCCTGATTGATAAATCAGTATTTGTTCTACCTAGAATGCCTCAACCACTGGTCTACTTTTTCCCTATAATCCTTTTTTTTCCCCTTTTTAAACAAATAATACATAATCTTCTGAAAGTCACTACCGAATCTAAATCATAACCACCTGTACAGCTAAACATGCTCTTTATTTTCCCTCTGGGTCTGAGGCCAATTATCTCACGTTGCTGCCTTTCCAATGGAGAAAGTTTCTCCCTGGAGCTAAATTCCCTCACAATTTTCACATCCCCTTTAAATCTCTCCTTGGCAACTCGGTTGAAGGAGCAATATCCAGTCTTCTCCAGTCTGCCCACTCACCACTGATACCGTTCATATAAATCTTAGCACTTTCTCCAATTTCTTGGCAAACTGTCTAAACATTGTCTGAACAGTTAACTTTTCACCCTCAGATACTCAGAAAAAGAGATTCCATCAGGAACAAAAAACAAAGTGCTGGAGGAACTCAGCAGGTCAGGCAACGTCTGTGAAGGAAATGAATGGGCAACATATTGTGCTGGGACCCTTCTTCAGATTGATAGTACAGGGTGGGGAGGGGGTTGGGAGAGGAAGCTGTAAGAGAGAGGTGGGACAAATACTGGCAAGTAATAGATGGATACAGATGAGGAGGTATTTGATGGCAGATAGGTAGAGAAAGTGGCGAAGGCTAGAGATGAAAAAGAGACAAATAACATTGTCACGGGTTAAGGAGAAAAGGAGGAGTGAATTGTAAAGCTCGAGGGGGGGATTTAGTTGGAAGGGGACAGAGAGGAAGGTTTTAAGTGTAGCACCCAATCCTTAGATCTGTTCAGGACAGCCACCATGGATCAGGAAGTATGAAAGAACGCTCCAGAGAGTTGAAGAGGTAGTTATAAAGGTGTGTCTGTGTGTATGTAAAAGGGACCAGCTACCTGCTACCAGACAGCACTGGTGAGACAGTTTAGTGAGACAGGGCCACCAGTTGTGAGAGAGGCTCGGAGGGGAAGGGTCAGGGTGCCAAGACCTATGGGGCAAGGCTAATAAAAAGAGATCAGATTGTGATCAGATTTAATGGCACGACAGAAATGGCCCGATGGTCTCCTCCTCTACTTCTTGCTCTAGATTGACCTTCTCTGCGGTACAATGTAAAGCATTTTTGGAATAGATGTGTTTTGGATGTGATATTAAACTGTCTTCTAGTGAGCTACTAAAATCTGTTATATCCACCCGTAAGCTGTGGAAGAACTTGGTATTAAATAAAGACTAGCAAGGAAAGGCTACTGATGATATGGCCATGTTTAATTGCAAATTGATCACCATATTTGCCCATTTACAGTAATCATCATCTTTCAAAGTACATGGACCATTTTAAGACAAATGGCAGAAGATGTGATGAATGCAGATCTTTTGTTCTTTGAGAACTAAATCCTTTGTTACTCTTTCACTTAATGTGTCGGCTAATAGTTTCCAAGTAATGTAAAGTGTTAAGATGGGCAATGCTCCTTAAAATGTATTTTTTAATGATTATCATTGAGATGAAACGTTCCATTAATTCAGGAAACTTTCCATCTCACATAAAAGGGGCAAAGAAGTTAAATATTCAATCAAGCAAGAACAGCAGTGTGTTTGAATAAATGAATAATGATTTTTAAAAAGACTACACAAGCAAGAATGATCAATAGGGATCAGGGGACAGAAAAGTCCCAAAAGATTCAAAGTAAAATACTATTTAAGTGGGGGAAAAAAATCACAGCACTCGTTCAATCTCGGTGTAGTTTGAATTGGAGGGAATGAGGCTATTGTGGAGAGAGTATAAGGTAAAATAATGTAAAAATATAAAATATTGTGGATTTTGATTTTCATGAAAGACTGCTGTTAGAAATGGAAATGTAAGATATCAGTCAATATCACAGCTAACCCCTACTTGACCCGGATCACTATAAAATGTGTGATAATCACCATCTAGTCTGCACTGTTCCCTCTGTAGATGTGCCCAGGGATTGTTCAAGGGAACAGTAAGGATGCTGCTTGATTACTTCATGTCTGTTTAGGGGGATATTTATTTTAAATTTAACCCACGGTTTACCTACCCCTGGAATGTTTGTTGGGACATTGCGGAGAGTATAACGTGTGAAATACCCCAGAGATTGATGAATGAGTTTCGAGGAAGTTTTACTCTGGAGCAAGTCCAAGGTGTACGTGTCCTTGAAGCTCTAGGGGGAGTTTTACATTCCACTTTGTCTGCCCTGTGAGTATTTGATGCAGCATTTTAGGGGAAGCTATAACACGACTGAAAATTGAAACAAGTATTCTTTGTGTGGGAAGGAACTGCAGATGCTGGTTTAAACTGAAGATAGACACCAAAGGCTGAAGTAACTCAAGGGGTCAGACAGCATCTCTGGAGAAAAGGAATAGGTGATGTTTCGGGCCAAGACCTTCTTCAGACTGAGAGTCGGGAGAAAGGGAAACGAGAGATATAGACGCTGATGCAGAGATATATAGAACAGATGAACACCAGTCTGAAGAAGGGTGTCGACCCGAAACGTCACCCATTCCCCCTCTCCAGAGATGCTGCCTGTCCCGCTGAGTTACTCCAGCTTTTTGTGTCTATCTTCGGTTTAAACCAGCATCTGCAGTTCCTTCTTACACATAGAACAAATGAATGAAAGATATGCAAAAAAAGTAACAATGATAAAAGAAACAGGCCATTGTTAGTATAAGAAAATAACTGCAGATGCTGGTACAAATCGAAGGTATTTATTCACAAAATGCTGGAGTAATTCAGCAGGTCAGGCAGCATCTCGGGAGAGAAGGAATGGGCGACATTTCGGGTCGAGACCCTTCTTCAGACTGATGTCAGGGGGGCGGGACAAAGGAAGGATATAGGTGGAGATGGGAAAATAGAGGGAGATCTGGGAAGGGGGAGGGGAAGAGAGGGACAGAGGAACTATCTAAAGTTGCAGATAGTTCCTCTGTCCCCCTCTCCCCCTTCCCAGATCTCCCTCTCTTCCTGTCTCCACCTATATCCTTCCTTTGTCCCACTCCCCTGACATCAGTCTCAAGAAGGGTCTCGACTCGAAACGTCGCCCATTCCTTCCCTCCCGAGATGCTGCCTGACCTGCTGAGTTACTCCAGCATTTTGTGAATAAAGGCCATCGTTAGTTGTAGCCTAGGTGAGAACGAGTTCAGACAATGAGACTCAACAGGACGCCTTTGAAGCTGGTACAACTTGGATGGGGGAGGGATGGAGAGAATCATCCATTCAGGTAATGAAGAGTTTGGGAAGGCAGTGATGATAGGCCATGACTGGGCAACCAATCGTTTAAACATGGGATGTCTTGTGATAGAACCTCCTGAAATTCATCCCGTCTAAGTTGGCCAGGACTGGAGAAAATATGTGGACATTTTGCACAGCTTTAACATTGGTGTATACCATTTACTGAGAACCCACACTTTGACAGAAGAGAAAGCAGAGTAAGTTTACAACAGAAAAAGAGGCCGTTCAGCCCTTTGTGTCTGTGCTGCTTAAAACCAGCTACCCAACCCTAATCAGCACTGGCTCCATAGACACAGCTCTTTGGTTTGATATCCAAGTACTGTTTAAATGTGTTGAGTGTTTTGGTCACTTTGTCCCCTGCCCTGTGTTCATATTTCTGCTATAGGTTCTCCTTTGATCTATGCATCCATTTCTTTCTCTTGACTTTGGAAATATTTCAGAAAGCTTATCTGTGTGAAAGATTGTTGTTGTTTTACTGCTATTTTTTTCAAAGTCATTGTTAAATTACTCAGATTACTGGTTTTGCACATCATCTATAATAAAAGCTTAAACCAGTTAGTGGTTTGGTGATGGCAACTTTGACCAAAACTGAGAGAAGGTATTCCCTAATTAAATTCCTTGCTTCAGAAACTGGGTCAGTGATGGCAACTCCGGTTATCATTTATGGGGTTGCCAAGATTGATCGACAAGCATTAAGGTAATTTCCTGGACACTGCAGCAAACCCAGTGGTATGAATATTGATTTCTTTAAGTTCAAGTAACCCCTGCATTCCTTCTCTCTCCATTCCTACCCCACCCAAGTCGCACCAGCTTCTCGTTCTCACCCAGCAAGCAGCTAACAATGGCCTGTTTCCTTTATCATTTGTTACTTTTTTTGCATCTCTTTCATTCATCTGTTCTATATCTCTCTGCATCACCGTCTATATCTCTTGTTTCTCTTTCCCCCGACTCTCAGTCTGAAGAAGGGTCTTGACCCGAAACATCACCCATTCCTTCTCTCCAGAGATGCTGCCTGTCCCACTGAGTTACTCCAGCATTTTGTGTCTATCCAGGACAAGTAGATTGGCTGTTAAAACATTGTGTTTCATTCATAGATTAACACCTATTAAGTGATGGGGAAGGGTAAAGGCCATTTGACTGTTATCATGAATCATCCTTTGGGTAATGATGAGTCTATTTACTTTCCAGTTGCTTGTGAAAGGGGGGACATGTGAAGATGGATGTTCAAGGCGGGAACATATCATATATATATATCATATCATATATCATATATCATATGATATATGATAGGCCTGTTTCCGGCTGTATATATATATGATATATGATATATATATGATATATATAGCCGGAAACAGGCCTTTTCGGCCCACCAAGTCCGTGCCGCCCAGCGATCCCCGTACATTAACACTATCCTACACCCACTAGGGACAATTTTTACATTTACCCAGCCAGTTAACCTACATACCTGTACGTCTTTGGAGTGTGGGAGGAAACCGAAGATCTCGGAGAAAATCCACGCAGGTCACGGGGAGAACGTACAAACTCCTTACAGTGCAGCACCCGTAGTCAGGATCGAACCTGAGTCTCCGGCGCTGCATTCGCTGTAAAGCAGCAACTCTACCGCTGCGCTACCGTGCCGCCCATGGGAAGGGGATACTCCCCAGATGCAACCTCCAGGGATATGTCCAGCCAAAGTTGGCAACATGAATTAATTCCTGCTTCACAGCTCGTAGGTGGGGTAGGTACTTGGCCCAGTCGTGTGCAGGTTGTATTATAGGACAGCTTTACCAGTAATCCACACCTGTTCAATGCTGATAGTGATTGTCTCTCGTGAGAAGGTCTCCAAATTAAACTGTTATCGTGCTGATCCTTTCAAAGCAGTGCATCCTGCTGCTTAATTTAAGTGTTGTGCCAGTACCCTGAGATCAAATCTCCTTAGTTGTGGCTCCCTTACATGCTTCAGGATCAACACTGGTCAATTTCAGAGTGGCTAATCTGTCGTACAGCTAAAGATTTACCTCCTGCCAAGATGATAGGTTAGATCGAAGAGTCCATTTGGCACATCCATCATTTCCTTCCATGAGAGCTCCAATCCCAACATATAAAAGGCCCTCCAATGACCAGAGTGTTGTATCCTGATAATTCTGTGTGAATCTTGGAAATCTTTCTCTCTGCACAATTGTATCTCTTTCAACCATCTTTATTCTAATGTGCATCGTACAAATCTTGTTGTTTCCCCTCAATGTTGACAATTCATATCGCCAACTTTGACTGGACACGTACTTGAGATCTCATCACATCACCATGGAAACATAATTATGAAGCAGGAGATCACTACATCCCTCTGTACAAGGGAAAATAATAGAGTCATGGATTCATGCAGTACAGGGGCAGATCCTGCAGCTCACTGCGTCATGGCTGACCATCAAGTGCCTCAGTCTGATGAAGGGCCTCGACCCGAAACGTCACCTATTCCTTCTCTCCAGAGAGTGCTGCCTGAGTTACTCCAACATTTTGTGTCTGTCTTCGGTGTAAACCAACATCTGCAGTTCCTTTTTACACATCAATACTGACGTCAATTTATTATCTCCCCATTCCCACCAACTCTCCCTGATTCTATCACTCACTTTCATGCTTGGGGGAATCTGTAGTGGCCAGTTAACCTACCAGACCGCACACCTTTTGGGACGTGAGAAGGAACAGGAACACCTGCAAGATACCTGTGCAGTCATAAGGTCATAAGCTCATTGTCTACTGCCGGACCCTGACGTGAGAGGACGCTGGCGCTATTTGTTCGCCGCTTCTCCGTCGGGACAGTTCGTCTGTTTGTTTTTATGTCTTGACTGTTTTGTAAAGCGTCTTTGAGCATCTGGAAAAGCGCTATAAAAAATAAATGTTTATTATTATTATTATTATAAGTGATAGGAGCTGAATTAGGCCATTTGGCCCATCACGTCTGCTCCACCATTCAATCATGGCTGATCTATCTCGCCCTCCTAACCCCATTCTCCTGCTTCTCCCCATAACCCCTGACACCCGTACCGATCAAGAATCTATCTATCTCTCTCTTAAAAATATCCACTGACACGGCCTCCACAGCCTTCTGGGGCAAAGAATTCCACAGATTCACCACCCTGTGACTAAAGAAGGTGGTGGTAATCAGAGGGGGAGCATGCAAACTCCACACAGACAGCCCTAGAGATCAGGATTGAACCTGGATTGCTCAAACTGTGAGGCACTAGCTCTTTTAGCAACCACTCTGTATCACTTGCAAAAGGAGTTGGCAGCTCAGTAAATCCTTCAATTTCCTTCAAGGGAATTCACAGGTGACTGGGGATTTTTTGCTTCACCGCCCTGGCCCTATAATCTGCCCTAAAAGAAGGCACATTTCTCAAGTGTTTTAGAGAGACAGCGTGTTTTGAATGGCCAGCTTCCCCAACACTGGTTCAAAAGTTAATTATAAAACCATTACTTCAAAACAAATTCTGAAATACCGTGAACAAGGAATGTAATTCCTCTGTGATTACCCAATGTCTGAATAAAATATTACCCTGACTCAACCATCCTGCTGCAGCAAGTGCGGAGGGCAACAAATTAATTTGTAAGTAAACCAAAAGAAAATTAGAGGAAGTTCTGCTGTTGATGAATGATCATGTCCTACCCAGAGAATTACACCCATCTCCTGTACCGGCTAAATCTGTAGGCATGGCTGTGCTGAGGCTGAATTAATGATTTCCTAAATCACCCTGGATACCTGCTAAGGGACAGTAATGGAGAGAAATAGATGGGCTGAGCCAAGAGTTGAATTGCAGAGCCATCTCCTGTAAGTCACGGCAATTGATGGTGCAAAGATGTTATATTTAATTTAGATATTTCAATTTATTTTAATGGAAGAGGTTCCTTGCTCTTTGGAGCTGTAGGGGTAAAAGTACTTACTGCAGGATGAAGCTAATTCCATCTCTTATAAAACACTCCCAGGATAGAAATGCGCTGGTTAGATCCTGATTATGGCTCTCAATACGCTCTCCCAATAACATTTACAGCTCAGGTTCAGAACAGGTTAGATCCAGTGTTAAATTGTCATCAAATTCCAAATTCCCACAATGATGGTAAATCTAAATCCAGAGTAAGGCTCTAAACAATGCTATCACACACCCCATGCCTGTTTGCATTTAGAGTAGAGTACCCTCTACACTGCCCCATAAAACACCACTAGGACAGGCACAGGTTGAATTAGATCCAGAAGTAAGTTTTCTCTTTATTCACAAAATGCTGGAGTAACTCAGCAGGTCAGGCAGCATCTCGGGAGAGAAGGAATGGGTGACGTTTCGGGTCGAGACCCTTCTTCAGACTGATGTCAAGGGAAGGATATAGGTGGAGACAGGAAGATAGAGGGAGATCTGGGAAGGAGGAGGGGAAGGGAGGGACAGAGGATCTATCTAAAGTTGGAGAAGTCGACGTTCATACCACCGGGCTGCAAACTGCCCAGGCGAAATATGAGGTGCTGCTCCTCCAACTTCCGGCGGGCCTCACTATGGCACTGGAGGAGGCCCATGACAGAAAGGTCAGACTGGGAATGGGAGGGGGAGTTAAAGTGCTCGGCCACCGGGAGATCAGTTTTGTTAATGTGGACCGAGCGCAGGTGTTCAGCGAAGCGATCGCCGAGCCTGCGCTTGGTTTCGCCGATGTAAATAAGGAAATATGTAAATTTCGCCGATGTAAATAAGTTTTCTCTGTTCCACTGGTCACTCCCAGGCTCTCCATCGCTCCCCCGTCCCAGTTCTCCGACCAGTCTTAATTTCTCCGACTACATTTTATCTCTGTTTGCTTTGTTGTTACCTTCTCCCAGCTAACAATGATCTATTCTACATTTTCCTTGATCTCCATTCCCTTGGTCCTCTTTTCCCACCTTACAACTCCTGCGGCGGCGCAGCGGTAGAGTTGCTGCCTTACAGCGAATGCAGCGCCGGAGACTAAGGTTCGATCCTGACTACGGGCGCTGTCTATACGGAGTTTGTACGTTCTCCCCGTGACCTGCGTGGGTTTTCTCCGAGATCTTCGGTTTCCTCCCACACTCCAAAGACGTACAGGTATGTAGGTTAATTGACTGGGTAAATGTAAAAATTGTCCCTAGTGTGTGTTGGATAGTGTTAATGTGCGGGGATCGCTGGGCGGCGCGGACTCGATGGGCCGAGGGGCCTGTTTCCGCGCTGTATCTCTAAATCTAATTCTAAATCTAAACAAATCTAATCTATGTATCCCTGACATCAGTCTGAAGAAGGGTCTCGACCCAAAATGTCACCCATTCCTTCTCTCTCGAGAGATGCTGCCTGTCCCGCTGAGTTACTCCAGCATTTTGTGTCTATCTTCCTTTTAAGCCGGCATCTGTAGTACCCTCCTACACAACATGGAATGAAGCTCCTTCTATTCCGCCTCATCAAACATCCTCAGGCAGTTGCAGCATGGGTTGGATCCCAAGTAAAACATCTGCAGACAATGGAAATCTGAAAATAGTAGAAACACTCAGCAGGTCAGGCAACATCTGCATAAAAAGAAACAGTTAGACAATAGACAATAGGTGCAGGAGGGAGGCCATTCGGCCCTTTGAGCCAGCACCGCCATTCAATGTGATCATGGCTGATCATTCTCAATCAGTACCCCATTCCTGCCTTCTCCCCATACCCCCTGACTCCGCTATCCTTAAGAGCTCTATCCAGTTAATGTTTTGAGCGGAAGGCCTTTCATTAGAACTGGAAAAGAGAGAAAGCAACTTAGTTTTAAGTTGCAGGGAGGATGGGGGAGGGATAGAGACGACAAAAGGAATTTTGTTTTCAATAGTTTGGGGCCAGGATTACCAAGGCTATTGGTAGATTAATGGTGAAGTAAAATAATGACAAATTAAACGAGCGAATATGTAGAAGCTGTGAAATGTAGGTCAAAGCTGCAGGAAATGCCCAAGAAATCCAGCAGTGTTAGGCGAGAGAAAAACAAAGAGTTAACCTTGCAGCTGGATAACTTACAACAGAAACGGCAAAATATAATACAAATACAGAGGGAGAGGTACCTGACATTGTTGAATTCGTAATTGAGTTCTGAAGGCTACAACATGTCAAGGCAGAAGTCGTGACATTGATCCTCAAGTTGATGTGGGGGCCTCAGGATCAGTGCAGGAGGCTGCTGGCAGCGGCATCAGATTGGAATGGAGAATTACAATGACAGACATCAGGAACCTCAGGGTTTCCCGTGCAGACTGAACGTAGGTGCTCTGCAAAATGGCCTCCCAGTCTGTGCTTGATTTCTCCAATGTAGAGGAGGCCACACTGCGAACACTGAATGTGCAAGTGATTAGCAAGGTGCAAGTGAATTGCTGCTTCGCCTGGAAGGAATCTGTAGCTCCTTGAGGGGTTGGAAGGAACAAGGTGAAAGGACAGGTGTTACATCTCCTGCATTTGTATGGGAAGGTGGTGCGAGAAGGGGAGTGTTGGTGAAGATGCAAGAGTGGATCAGGAAGTTGCAAAGTGAATGGCCCCTCTGGAATGCTGAAAGAGAAGGGAAGGAGGGGAAGATGTGTTTGGTGGTGACATCTTATTACAGTTGACAGAGAGTGTGAAGGACAATCCATTGAATACTACTGGGGTGGATGGTGAGGACCAGGGGGACTCTATTCTTGCTCTGCCTGTGATTGAGAACAGAGGCACAGGAAGTAAATGAGACTAGTGAAAGGCTCCATCAAGCATTGTAGCTTGGTTCAGGAAGTAGGAAGACATTTCAGAGGCATGTTACAGCGTGGGTTAGACCCAATATAAAACTCTCTGAGTACTAGCCAGTTGCTTTTGGATGTATCCTGGCCCAGTAGACACCTCTCTCTAAGTCAGAGAGATCTAAACTGAATTCATGATCCAGAGATGTAATAAAACAGTTGAATATTAAAGCGTTGAAGTGGGCTACTTGGTGCCTCTTGTCCAAGTCCAATTAGTCCCAGCTGCAGATCTTTCTTCAAAATTAGTCCTTAACAAATATACATTTGATTGGCTTTCGAAAGGTCCAGTAAAAACTGCCTTCGCCAAGCTTTCATGAAGTACGTTCCAGATGTGAACAATGGTTTATTGGGAAATATTCTCCTCATTTACCATCAGGTTCTTTTGTAAATTATTTTTACCGAGTGACCTTCATGTGTGAGCTTTGTTTTCACACCTTGTTCTGGCAAAACTCTTCACCAGTTAGATTATCTTTATTAGATCTCCCCACTACATAATTTGTTTCAAGAACAGTCCAAGCTTCTCCAGTCTCTCCGCACAACTTTCTATCCAGATATCATCTGAGCAAATCTCCTCTGCACCTCAGTAGAGCTGTGGGATCCTTCCTGAAGCGTGGCACCAAGAATTGGTCATAACACCCACGAGATGAGAACTAACTGATAATTTGTAAAGGTGTAGCATGACCTCCTTATTGTTGAATTCATTTATCTTTGTACACCCAGATGAATCTACTTTTGTAAACATCTCAAAATAGTTCCATTTAGATTATGCTGCTATTTTAATTTTTTTATTTTCCCAAAGTGCCGCACTTTGCACTTAAATGTCCACTGGTACCTCGACTCTCGAGGCATCGACTGCTTTAAGATGCGATGGCAGTGGATGCAGGAGAACAACGGCAAAGGTAAGCAGACTGGGGCCTAATCTCCTGCAAGCCTCAGTGGTGCTCAGCTCTGGGTGTTCCTAGATTGACTACAGGAGGTGCGTGGGGCCCAGAGGCTGAGTGGAGGCTGCGTGAGGCGAGGAATGGGGTGTTCCAGGGTCCATGTGTCTAGATCAAGGTAACAGTGGAGCAGGCCGTTGGAGGCCCTGCAGCAGCCTGGGACTCGCTTAGATCAGGCAGTGCTCCAAATGGCCGAGCATGTGGACTGGACGTGACATGGAAGGGCAGGGAGTCGCAGAGCAGTGGTGGAGGACTTCAACAACATCACCTGGCCAGGACCACCTTGCAACTCTGACCCAATGCTGCCGTCAGGACAAGACTCCACATTTTAGTTACAGGTAAGACTACATTTTTAACAACTTTGGACTTGAATCATACAAATGGCACTGGGAACATGGCAACTCTTGTGCGCTGTCTGAGTGATAGGCTGCCCTGACACTGAGTGAAGCAGGTTGTAACACAGGGCCGTCTTTACAGCATTATGGGCCCCGGGCAAAGCAGTGTACTGGGGCCCCTACGACAACTACTCACAGGAATAAAAATGTAAATGGTCGATAAAATTAGCCCCCACCGTTACTCTCCCCCACCCCCCTTTCCCTACCAGCCCCCCCCCCCCCCCCTGTCGTGCCGGTGAAAAGCACTTACCGAAAAGCACTTAGCGATGGACTTAGAGTGCTACATTGTTGCGAAAAGCACTTACAGATCGCTGTGAGAAGCACTTAGGGATGGAAAAGCAAAGCACTTAGGGAGCTAATTGTTGCGAAACAGATCGCTTTGAGAAGCACTTAGGGATGGAAAATGTTGCGAAAAAAACACTTAGGGACCGAAAATGTTGCGAAAAAAGCACTTATTGAACCTACATTTTTAAAGTAGTATTTATTTATTGCAAGTCACTTAACATACACAGATCAGCATGGGGCCCCTATGCTCGTGGGGCCCCGGGCAAGTGCCCATCAGGCCCATGCGTTAAGACGGCCCTGTTGTAACAGGTTCCGACACTCAGACTCACCTCTCAGTCTCGGACTCCATGTCACTTGGACTGAGGGAGTGAAGGGAAGCCCGGGACTGAGGGAGAGAGCCTGTGACTGAGGGACCAAGACGGAGTTGGAAGGGTCCTGGGTCTGAGGTTGAACTTGATGCTGTGTGCTTTACTAATCACACGCATTGAGTTGGGAGTTGAATCACGTTGAACTGCCTCTTTCCTTGGGCTCTAACAGACATGTCCTCTTGAACAGGAGCGAGGTTCAAAATAATTTAGCAGCCAAGAAGTGCCAAAGCACAAGGAAAGTGTCAAGCTGACACATTTGTTGTGTGAATGTGAAGGTCTGTGCGTGCGGACTGATCTGGCAGTGACAGGCACTGTCCATCTGAAACCAGAGTCAGATGGCTGACCTCTTGGTGCTGCATTAAAGCTGGGAAATCGGAGATGGGAATCAGAGTGTGAGTGACTATTCCTGTTATAAAACAAGACGGGGGAGGCAAATGTGCTGAAGTGTCGGTGTCAGACTGACTTTGCAGTCAGGTTCCTTGGATGCACACGCATGTTGACAGACCAGCTGGGGGCTGGGCGGAGGGAGGTGTTGGTGGCTCCTCGAATTCTCATCACGTAGTCCCGCTCCTTCCAGTTAAGCCGCTCTGCGAGCGTTGGAGCTCTTGCTGAGGGTGAACCCTGGAGCCTCTGAAAGAAGTCAGATGTTATTTTTAATTATCCTGCTGCAGTGGTTGAAGGTTAGCCTGTTAAATGTGGAGGAGGAGAAGGCCACTACTTCTGTTACTTTGTATCAAGAGGACTTCCTCAAATCACTTGGATTTGTTTGTTTTGAATATGTTTCCATTTGTCACATTCTGCATTTTTTAATTTCTCTTGATATAACATCCTGTTCATTTTAAGATTAGCAAGATTACTTGCTGAAGTTATTAAGATTAGCAAGGTTATTTGCTAAGGTTATTAAGATTGGCAAGGTCATGGGGAAACAGTTGGGTGTGTGGCCAATGATGCCCACCATTTAGGTTTGCCCTGCAGTTTGCAGCAATTAATGTTTAATTTCAGAGTCTCCACCATTAAAAGCTGGCAAAAAAAAATCAGGTTTTTATTATCTATTTCCTTGAACAGTTTTGTTCACTGGTTATACAAATGTTAGAGTTGAGTGGGGCAGGAGATGGCAGCCCCTGAAATCGTCGCTTCCATGATTCAACCATCCACAATCGGCAACCCTGGTGCGATCAGTTAAGTCGCTTCCCAAACACCGCACAGTTGGGCAGCACAGTGGCACAGCTGGTAGAGCAACTGCCTCACAACGCCAGAGACCTGGGTTCGATCCTGACCTCGGCTGCTGCCTGTGTGGAATTTGTACTTTCTCCCTGTGGGTTTCTTCCGGGTGCTCCGGTTTTCCTCTCACATCCCAAAGATGTGAGGGTTTGTAGGTTAATGGGCCTCTGTAAATTGAACCTTGTTTGCATGGAGTGGATGTGAAAATGCAAACATGTAATGTAAACATGTAAATGCAAAAATATAATAGTTCTATTACATAGAACATAGAACTAGTGTGAACAGGTGATGGATAGTTGGTGTGGAATCGGTGGGCTGAAGGGCCTCTTTCCACCCGTAAAGTAAACCAGTTCAATGAGAATATGATGCGAGCCTCCTTCCATGCCATAACTCTCTAAAATCACCCTGAGCTCCAATGCACTCTACTTGCTCTGAGAAGATTGAATCATTGCTCTACTTCCCACCTGATTAGATGCAGTTGAATGGCTTGCCGGGCCACTTCAGACGGTACTTCATGGTCCTGCAGGAGGAGCTACATGTCGGCCATTCCACATAGCGTTCTGTCCACAAAGCCCACGTGAGTCAGCTGGGAGATGAGATGTGTTTGATCCTCTGACCAAGGAGAGGGAGACGTGTTTGCCCTCTCAGTGGGAGGAGGACGTTGGGAACAGCTCGCACTTACCAACCTGCAACGTAGGAGCAGGAATAGGCCAATGGGCTCCGAGAGCCTGCTCTGCCATTTAAGGAGATCGTGTTTCATCTAATTTGATTTGAAGCTAAACTCTGTATTCCCTGTGACTTGCAGTAAACCTTTGCCCATTTTGAACAGTGTTCCAAGAAAATGCTCCTTATCACAATCGTGCATCATGTGGAGCTGCGTCATCCGCATATGTGTCAAGAAACAGGAGATGGAAATAGAAGGCATGTGTTTGTTTATTAACTTTCTTCCACATAAAGAGAGCGAAGATTATTCTGTCTCTCACATTTTTGGGTGGTGATTTGTGAATTGTGAATTGTGCAGCGTCGAATTTCGCTCACTGGATGGGGAGATTGCCGGTACCTACGACCAGGTTGACTTGCTGACTCTTGAGCAGTGACCTCAAAGTACGAGGACATCATGCCAGTTGTGCCTGGAGGTGGCACTGTGACTTGTGGACCTCTTCAGGCACGGAGCATCCTGCTGACGAATTTCCCTGTGGCAAATAGCAGGAAACTAAAACCTCCAACTCCACATCTGGCAGGGTTTGTCTGCAAAATGTCCTCAGCATGTACGTTTGCTTAATGATGGCATGATCCTAATCAAGTGGTTCACACCAGACCCAATCCCACTCTAGACTGGTCTCCAGCTAGGCTGCATCATGGCCCAACACTTTTATCCACCTAATGCAGCACGACACCTCAGCCCAATAAGCTTCCTCCTGGAGTGACGGTAATTTAAGATCTAGTGGAAACTTTCAAATCCACTTTGCTTCCACTTCAGAATCAGACTCCCACTGACCTCAGATAATGCATGCATCTGTGCACAGTCAGAGGCCAATCTCCACCATTGATTTGTTCACTGAAACGTAGGAGAGAATGTGTTTTACACTTAACATCTGCGAAACCAAGGACCTCTCCCATCCTCGCCCCGCTGCACAACACAGGGCTCCTACAAAAAAGATTCTTGATAGATGTGGAGCTGTCTGTCCATCAAGACAGGCTGCGATTGGAATTTAGAAGGATGAGGGGGTATCTTATTGAAACATATAAGATAATTAGGGGATTGGACACATTAGAGGCAGGAAACATATTCCCAATGCTGGGGGAGTCCAGAACAAGGGGCCACAGTTTAAGAATAAGGGGTAGGCCATTTAGAACGGAGATGAGGAAGAACTTTTTCAGTCAGAGAATGGTGAAGGTGTGGAATTCTCTGCCTCAGAAGGCAGTGGAGGCCAGTTCGTTGGATGTTTTCAAGAGAGAGCTGGATAGAGCTCTTAAGGATAGCGGAGTGAGGGGGTATGGGGAGAAGGCAGGAACGGGGTATTGATTGAGAGTGATCAGCCATGATCGCATTGAATGGCGGTGCTGGCTCGAAGGGCTGAATGGCCTACTCCTGCACCTATTGTCTATTGTCTATTGTGATGATGAGATTCGCCATCACCTTCACAGAGCAGCACCGTGATGCAGCGGTAGAGTTGCTGCCTTACAGCGCCGGAGACCCGGGGTTCGATCCTCACTACGGGTGCTCACTGAACGGAGTTTGTATGTTCTCCCCGTGACCACATAGGTTTTCCCCAGATGCTCTGGTCTCCTCCTACAGTCCAAACACGTACAGGTTTGTAGGTGAATTGGCTTTGGAAAAAAAAAATGTCAATTGTCCCTAGTGTGTAGGATAGCGCTAGTGTATGGGGATCACAGGTCAGCGCGGACTCGGTGGGCCACAGGGCCTGTTTCTGCACGGTATCTCTAAACTAAACCTTCAACGCACCAGCAAAGCCTGTGGCCATCTGAGGAAAGGGCTCCTAAAGACCATGACCTCAAACCCGGCACAAAGCTCATGGCAGCACTGATCCCGACCATCCTAGGCTGATGACACTTGGACTACCTATACCAGGCACTTCAAGGTTCTGGAGAGATCTCACCAAAGCTCTCCTGTAAAATCCTCTAGATCCACTGGAATCAATGCCAAGGTCCGCTTCCTGGACAGGAGGCTCAGCATTCAGACCCATATTGTACTTAGTTCTGTGGTCACATAGCCTACATCTGGCTCCCTAATTTAGTTTAGTTTAGAGATATAGTGCTGAAACAGGCCCTTTGACCCACTGAGTCCGCGCCGACCAGCATTCCCCGCACATTAACACTATCCTACACACACTAGGGACAATTTACACTTACACTTACACTTATACTAAGCCAATTAACCTACAAACCTGTACGTCTTTGGAGTGTGGGAGGAAACCGAAGATCTCAGAGAAAACCCATGCGGTCACGAGGAGAACGTACAAAGTCCTTACAGACAGCACCCGTAGTCAGGATCGAACCCTGGTCTCCAGAGCTGCAAGGCAGCAACTCTACCGCTGCACCACCGTGCTGCCTGTTAACTCCGACACTATTCTGAGCTCCATCGTGGGCAGAGATTACCAGGCAACAGGATTCAAACATATCCTCAGAGCCTTCTTGGGCAATGAAACACCTCCTCCATCTCCTGGGCCATCAATGCACAAAGTGGAGTTTGAGCGTTCCAGATGTCACTGAGACCCCAAGTCCCTATGCCACGGATGCACAGAAGCCCACTGGAAATGGAGAAATTAGTGCTGTACCTCACAAGCTAGGTGCTCCCATCCTACCAAGCATCTCCTACCCCATCTCTGCTGGAATCTAAAGGACCATCGTGAAGATGTAATCACTGAAATGTCTCACTCACCCTCCAGATAGTGCCATGGGAGGTCTACAAAAATGCCCCAAAATCTATGATAAATTACCTCTGAAAACTCCACTTCCTCAAGGGAATAAACCATAGTCGCCCTCAATATTTCCGCTTGTCTCCTGGTTTTATTGACTTCCTCAAATAAACTCTTAACTATGACAAGAGGATTGCAGCTCCATACATGGTCCAGATGGGAAGGTGTCAGCGTATTGCACAGAGGCAGTAATTTCTTTCCATTTGACCTACATTACTCAAACCATATAATTTCCGCTGAAGTAATAGTGGGTGTGGAATGTAAGGATGGTCAGGTTGGTTTCTACAGGTGCTGCCATCAGATGTTGATCTGTTGTCAAGGCAGGTCGATGGGCAAGATGTGAAAAATCCACAATCTGTTCATTCCCCTTCTGTTTCTGGTTTCACTGAATATTGTCTGGGTCACGCTTTGCCCTTCAGGCCTTGCAAGGCTCCAATCAGCTGTCACTGTGTTGAAGGCAACAATCTGTTGAGCATTGACATCAAAAGTAACGTCGCATACTTGGGCTGCTCGGGACTGAGAGGGAGGAGGAGAAAGGTTTGCACATGGGTGGGAAGGCAGAGGAGGCATAAAAGAGAACAAGGAATTCCCAGGAGAAGGGAGAGGAAATGAGACAAAAGAGAAAATGAGAGATATGCGAAAATGAGAGAACAGTGAATGAAGAATTTACAGAGAGCAAGGGTCGAGAGCAATTTACAACTTTCCTTCTATCACCCCCTCCTCCCTCTCCTCCCTTCCCTCTTAGCTTTCTCCAACCAACCGATTTCTCTCACTTCCCCAGCCAGAGTACGGCAGATGGGTTTTTTTTCCACATTCTGGCTGCATGTAGTTCAGAATATTAAAAAGGGGGCGAGATTCAGCGTCTAATGAGCATTCAGCCATGAATTCTTCAGGAGCGAAGTCCTTTGATGACGAACTGCAGAGGTCAGGTTCTGAAAGTGTTTTCGTAGCCTTGCAGAGCTTGTAAAGACTCACGAGACTTCGCCGGCCTGAGAATTTCAAACTTTCATATGTTTTAACTAAACAGAAGCGATGGCACTTGAACTTAACACTTCATTTTCTTTAGTATTGATTTTGCTGTCATAAAGTCATACATATTGCATCATTTCAAAAATAGCAGACTTGATGGAGCTGCAATTCTTTGCAATTAGACTTTTATTAGTGCAGTGTAGTATCCACCTGCATAACCAAATATTGAGACCAAGTTAATCATAGCATTTCAGAAGGAATTCGATAACAACAGAAAAAAGAGGGAAAAAAACGCAGAAAAGGGAGCAGGGAAATGTAATTTCAGTATACAGTTCTCAGATTTCCTTTTTAGTTTTCCTTATAACATAGGATGAGGCCATTTGGCCCATCAAGTCTATGGCAGATTTCAGGGCAATCCCTTCAATCCTATTCCTCCATTTATTTTCCTGCAACCTGTTCTCTTGTATGTGCACATTGTGGCGGCTCCAGTAGTCGTTAACCCTGACTACTTGTCGTTATTTCGGCCTACTTGGCACACTACAACATCAACTGCACGCAGAATTTCCTCCCACGGAGCCACCTAGACTTGGGATCATTTACTGCAGCCAGTTAACCTGCCGATCAGCAGATCTCAGGGGTGTGGGAAGTTCACAAGTTCACAAGTCATAGGAGCAGAATTAGGCCGGTCGGCCCATCGAGTCAACTCCACCATTCAATCATGGCTGATCTATTTTTTCCTCTCCACCCCATTCTCCTGCCTTCTCCCCTTAACCTTTCACACTCTTACCCAATCAAGAACCTATCAATCTTGACTTTAAAAATACCAAATGACTTGGCCTTCACAGCCGTCTGTGGCAATGAATTCCACAGATTCACCACCCTCTGGCTAAAGAAATTCCTCCTCATCTTCTCTCTAAAGGTATGTCCTTGAATTCTGAGGCGATACCCTCTAGTCCTAGACTCTCCCACTAGTGGAAACATCCTCTACACATCCATGCTATCCAAGCCTTTCACTATTCGGTAAGATTCAACGAGTTCCCCCCTCATCCTTCTAAACACCAACGAGTACAGGCCCAGTGCCATCAAAGGCTCATCATATGTTAACCCAATCATTCCTGGGATCATTCTCGTAAACCTCCTCTGGATCCTCTCCAACGATATGGGGCCTGAAACTGCTCGCAATACTCTAAATACAGTCTGATCAGTGCCTTGTAAAGTCTCAGCATTACATCACTGTTTATATATTCTAGTCCTCTCGAAATAAAAGCTAATATTGCATTTACCTTCCTTACCACCAATTCAACTTGCAAACTAACCATTGAGGAATTCTGCACCAGCACTCCCAAACCCCTTTGCCCTTCCAATTTCTGAATCCTCTTAGAAAACAGTCTACACCTTTATTCCTATTGCCAAAGTGCACGACTGCACAATTTGCTATGCAGTATACCATTTGCCCACCCTCCCAACCAGTCCAAATCCTACTGCAGACTCCCTGCTTCCTCTACACGACCTGTCCCTCCACCTACCTTGGTATCATCTGCAAACTTGGCCTCAAAACCATCAATTCCATCATCCAAATTGGGAAGAAGCACTCAAGGGAAGCCCACACAATAGACAATAGACAATAGACAATAGGTGCAGGAGTAGGCCATTCAGCCCTTCGAGCCAGCACCGCCATTCAATGCGATCATGGCTGATCACTCTCAATCAGTACCCCGTTCCTGCCTTCTCCCCATACACCCTCACTCCGCTATCCTTAAGAGCTCTATCCAGCTTTCTCTTGAAAGCATCCAACGAACTGGCCTCCACTGCCTTCTGAGGCAGAGAATTCCACACCTTCACCACCCTCTAACTGAAAAAGTTCTTCCTCATCTCCGTTCTAAATGGCCTACCCCTTATTCTTAAACTGTGGCCCCTTGTTCTGGACTCCCCCAGCATTGGGAATATGTTTCCTGCCTCTAATGTGTCCAATCCCCTAATTATCTTATATGTTTCAATAAGATCCCCCCTCATCCTTCTAAATTCCAGTGTAAATCACAGGGAGAAGGTGCAAACTCTACACAGGACCAAAACATCCGTACCAAGCCCACGTTGGTGAAGCTGTGAGATAGCAGCACTGCTCCTACTTCGTCATGTCCACGTCCCCTTGGCTTTCACCTGCAGCCAAGACAACACGAGTCAAATGTGTGTGTGCGTGTTCCCAACCTTAAGTCACACGATCATTATTCCAACCTTTTTCCCCAGGATAGAAATGTCCAACACTCAAGGCACAGCTATCAGGTGAGAGGGGAAAGTTTAATGGAGATGTGCGGGGAAGGTTTTTCACTCATAGAGTGGAGGTGCCTGGAACGTATTTCCATGGTTAGTGGTGGAGGCATATACGATAGTGGCGTTTAGGAGGCTTTTAGATAGGCACGAGGAAATGTGGGGAATAGCGAGGTATGAATCATATGAGCAGGATCTGACAATATCTAGGCTGTAGGACCAAAGAACTGATCTCCAGCCAAGCTGTGCCTTCAGCTAAACTGTTTCAGAAGATTTACAATCCTGGCTTCCAGATTGCAAAATCCTCCATTTTTAAATCCCCTTTCTTGTTCTCAAATAGCTCCACTTTTCCATGACTAAATCCTGCTCTTTAATAGTCTGTCATATTTGCTCCCTTCCAAACCTGCTCACTTGACTTTCTCCATTTTCCATTAATCTCTTTTTAGAGACTTATACTTTTAGAGTCCCTGCCTTAATTGTTTAATCCTCCCCATTTTTAAAGCTCTCCTTAAAACCTCTGTCATTGACCAAGCTTTTGACTACTTGCTCCTTTTATGACACACAGAGGTCATAGAATGCACGGTTTTAGACGCATTTGGACAGGTACATGGATAGGACTGGTTTAGAGAGATTGCGGCCAAAATCAGGTAAGTGGGACTAGTCAAGATGGGACATTTTGGTCGTTGTGGACGTTGGGCTAATGAGCCTGTTACCATGCTGTAGGACTCTAGACAATAGGTGCAGGAGTAGGCCATTCGGCCCTTCAAGCCAGCACCACCATTCAATGTGATCATGGCTGATCATTCTCAATCAGTACCCCGTTCCTGCTTTCTCCCCATACCCCCTGACTCCGCTATCCTTAAGAGCTCTATCTAGCTCTCTCTTGAATGTATTCAGAGAATTGGCCTCCACTGCCCTCTGAGGCAGAGAATTCCACAGATTCACAACTCTCTGACTGAAAAAGTTTTTCCTCATCTCTGTTCTAAATGGCCTACCCCTTATTCTTAAACTGTGGCCCCTGGTTCTGGACTCCCCCAACATTGGGAACATGTTTCCTGCCTCTAATGTGTCCAACCCCTTAATAATCTTATACGTTTCGACTTCAGAAGGGCTAAACATCCAAGGACATACACGCCACTGGAGATAAATGGGTCTATTGTGGATAGGGTGAGCAGTTTCAAATACTTGGGAGTCCGCATCGCAGAGGATCTGACGTGGGCAACGCACATTGTCGCACTGGTGGGTAAGGCTAAGCAGCGCCTTTACCACCTTAGACAACTGAGGAAATTCAGAGTGTCTCAGAGGATCCTTCATTGCTTCTACTCTGGGGCTGTAGAGAGCATCCTGTCCGGCAACATTACAGTCTGGTTTGGGAACAGCTCTGCCCAGGACAGGATAGCCCTGCAGAGAGTAGTGCGTTCGGCAGAACGCACCATGGGAATTACACTCGTCCCCCTGCAGGACCTATACATCAGGAGGTGCAGATCCAGAGCAAGCAAGATCACGAGGGACCCCTGCCACCCCAGTAACGGACTGTTCCAGATGCTACGATCAGGCAAACGCCTCCGCTGTCACGCTGTGAAAACGGAGAGGATGAGACGGAGCTTCTTCCCACAGGCCATCAGGACTGTCAACTTTTATAACCCCAGAGACTAAATTTTTTGTCGACAATAATAGTAACTTATTAACTTTATTTATATGCTGTAACTGTAATTCTTTTTGTGCACAACCCGCAGGCATTGCCACTTTCATTTCACTGCACATCGTGTATGTGTATGTGACAAATAAATTTGACTTGACTTGACTTGACTTGAAGATCCCCTCTCATCCTTCTATGATCTCTTTATGACTCAATGTCAAATATTTCTGGAGGACACTTCATTAATGCACCCTGAGGTACTTTACTGCCTGAGATAGACACAATACACTGAAGAACTGATAGACACTGAAGAAGGATCTTGACCTGAAAGGTTCACCTACTCCTTTTCCCCAGAGATGCTGTCTGACCTGCTGAGTTACTCCAGATTGTTGTGTCTCTCTTTGGTTTAAACTAGCATCTGCAGTCCCTTCCTACACACTGACTGCCTTAGATACTTTGCTGGCATAGGCAGAAAGAGCTGACTAATCTCACAACTAATGACTCAGATCAAAGCTCAGTTCCCCAGCCTGGCCTTACTAATAGTGGTGGACAAATGAACAATTAACAAGGAGGCGGAGACTCCAGGAACAAAACCATTCGCAGTGAAAGTGTGTCCCAGCATGTGTGTGTTACTGGTGATGCTGTAACATTCACAAACATGTTCAGCCAGAGAAGCCGAGCGGATGATTCATCTCGCCTTCCTCCTGAGATCCTTGCTATCACAGAAGCCAGTCTTCAGTTAATTCGATTCGCTCCATGTAACATCCATGTAACATCAAGAAATAGCTGAGAGCACTGGATGCAGCAAAGCTGCGGGACATTTTGGCCAAGTGATGGGAACTGCCATCAACAATACCGTCAGGCATCTGCCAGAAATCTACTCACTGATGCCCTGCATTGGTTTCACTGGTAGGCGAGAGTAACAACCTTTGATATCAAGGCAGCTTCTGGCTGAGTCTGGCATGAAGGAGCCCTGATTGTTGGCTTTAAGAGTTGGAAGAGTTTAATGTCCCTGGGGCATTACTGAGCCGTTCCTAAGGGCAGTGCCCTCCGCTCAACCAGCTTCTTCATCAATGACCTTCCTTCCTTCCATCAAAATCTCAGAAGTGCAGACGTTTGCTGATGATGTTGGCAGATATTGTTCAGTTCATTTGCAGCTCCACAGCAAATGCAGTCCATGACTGTACACTGCTAAATGTAGATAACATTCAGACATGGACTGATAAGTGACAAGTAACATTTGAGCCTCAAAAGTCCCAGAGGGGCATTTTCAACAAGGCAGAACAGAGCCACATCCCTTGACATTCAATTGCGTTACCATCGCCAAGACTCCACCGCTCATATCCTGAGGTCACCATCGATCGTGTAAATACCTGCCATGTAATCACCACTGCCTCTCCACAGCACAGGTCAAGAGTGCTGGCTAACTATCTACTCACCTGCAGGATGTAAGGGCAATAAATACAGATCCCAAGAAATTGTAAGTTTCTTTTTGTAAGAAACTTACAAAATTCTTAAGGGGTTGGACAGGCTAGATGCAGGAAGATTGTTCCCGATGTTGGGGAAGTCCAGAACAAGGGGTCACAGTTTAAAGATAAGGGGGAAGTCTTTTAGGACCGAGATGAGAACGTTTTTTTTCACACAGAGTGGTGAATCTGTGGAATTCTCTGCCACAGAAGGTAGTTGAGGCCAGTTCATTGGCTATATTTAAGAGGGAGTTAGATGTGGCCCTTGTGGCTAAAGGGATCAGGGGGTATGGAGAGAAGGCAGGTACGGGATACTGAGTTGGATGATCAGCCATGATCATATTGAATGATCATATTGAAAGGCTCGAAGGGCCGAATGGCCTACTCCTGCACCTATTTTCCATGTTTTCTATGTCTATGAAATGAATAAATGGTAGAGGTGCTAAATAAATGTAAATTGTTGTTGCAGGGTTATATCACTGCAGGTTGTTACTCTGGTTTAAAGGCAATAATGTTGCCAACTCTGAAAGTTGCCATTACATGGGCAGAATAATACTCCAGCTATAATCCATCTTTTGGATGAGATCTTAAAAAATTGTTCCATCGGTTTGCTGCAGGAAAGCAAATCATCCTGTCACACAATTTCAAATACATACAGGGAACGTTCTTTGGTGTCTTGAGGAAAAGAAATTCCATCAGCCAGTAACCAACATCACAGGATCAGGTTTTGTAGTCGTTATTACTGCTGCCCATGAATGACCCCATCTCACGTTCACAAGTTATAGGAGTAGAATTAGGCCATTTGGCCCGTCGAGTCTACTCCGCCATTCAATCATGGCTGATTTCTGCCTCCTAATCCTATTTTCCTGCCTTCTCCCCATAATTCTTGACACCCATTCTAATCAAGAATTTGTCTATCTCTGCTTTTAAAAAATCGACGGACTTGACCTCCACAGCTCTCTGTGGGAATGAGTGCCACAGATTAATAACCCTTCTGACTAAAGAGGTTCCTCCTCACTTCCTTTATTTAATTCTGAACACCATTCTCGACACCAGGTGATGTATCGATTTCCCGGGGGGCCAGATGTTTGGTCTCCAGACATCAGTGGGAGGACCTGCCTACCCCCCTGTTCTTGGGGAAACTGATCTCTAGAGCCTGAGGTTCTGGTGGATGGTCTTTCACTGGTGGGTGCTACACAATGGGGGGGGGGGGGGGGGGGGCTGGTCTGCTAATGGGTCACCTTCTCTCACACACCAGTCTCTCTTGGACTGCCTGCTCCTGGAGGTCAGGTGTACTACCTGCCCCTGTGGAATGTGTGGATGTCCTGCTCCCATGAGCAGGTGGACAGAACGCTCAGCAACGAAGGAGATGACAGAGAGTGGTGGATACTGTCGGTCCATCATTGATACTGATTTCCCCACCATCATATGCATTTATGGGAGACGCTGCCTCAAAAGGGAAGCCAATATCATCAAAGCCCCAGACCACCCTAACCTCACTCGAATTCCACTCCTACCATCATGTCAAGAGGATGTTCCCACCTGTGGGAGAGTCTAAGACTAGAGGTCATAGCCTCAGAATTAAAGGACGCTCTTTCACAAAGATGAGGAGGAATTTCTTTAGTCAGAGGGTAGTAATTTTTTATTTTTTTTAGAGATACAGCGCGGAAACAGGCCCTTCGGCCCACTGGGTCCGCGCCGCCCAGCAATCCCCGCACATTAACACTATCCTACACCCACTAGGGACAATTCTTTAATTTTTTTTTACATTTGCCCAGCCAATTAACCTACATACCTGTACGTCTTTGGAGTGTGGGAGGAAACCGAAGATCTCGGAGAAAACCCACGCAGGTTACGGGGAGAACGTACAAACTCCGTACAGACAGCACCCGTAGTCAGGATCGAACCTGGATCTCCGGCGCTGCATTCGCTGTAAGGCAGCAACTCTACCGCTGCACCACCGTGCCGCCACAGAAATCTGTGGAATTCTTTGCTGTGGAGGCAAAGTCAGTGGATATATTTAAGGCAGAGATAGAGACATTAATACAGGTGTCAGAGCTTATGGGGAGAAGGCAGGAGAATGGGGTTAGGAGGGAGAGATAAATCAGCCCTGATTGAATGGCAGAGTAGACTTATCGGGTCGAATAGCCTAATTCTGCTCCTATCACATGACCTGTGATCAGGAAGAAGGTATAGGAGCTTGAAAAGCACGACCACCAGGTTCAAGAGCAACTTCTTCCCAGCAACCATAAGTCTCTTGAGCACTGCACAACATTAACTTCAGCAACTATGAGCTTCTTTGCATTGTGTCTTTGGATGCACGATGGATTTTGTATTTTTTTGTAGTAGTGTTTTTTTTGCATATAATATTTATCTGTGTGCATTGCTCTGTAGGCCTGTTAAACTGCTGAAAGTAATAACTTCATTGTTCCTTTGTTGATATATATGACAATTGAACACTCTTAACTCTTTTGATTCTTGACAGTATATTTCTGGAGGGCAGCTAGCCTGTTTGTTCCTGCAGAACATATAAATGGTCAATTCCTGGAGAACTGATGGGAGTCATGGTCCAGAGACCATGTGAGGGTTAAATTTCCAAGAAGTGGAAAACAGGGAATGCTGTTTTCCCTCGTCTAGTTTTAAACTAAATCCAAAGGTTTGAAACCAAAGGGAAACAAAATAATCACAAATTATTTTTTGATGCACCTCTGATTTTTCTCCTGAGCCATGTCCAGGAGGTTAATTGTAGTTCCTCAAGACTACGGTGAAGCGGGAACACTAACACGGAGCAACTGGGTGTGAACCAGTCTGTTTGCAGTTCAGCTCCCCATTCTGAGGGTGGTATGCCAAACTGAAGCTCAAAGCCTCCAATATCTTTCCATTTATATAGTGCCTATCATCACCTCAGCACGACCCAAACAATTTGCAGCCATTGAAGAACCTTTGAAGTGTAATCGCAGCGGTATCGTGGGAAAAGTAATGAAAGGATGTGGTGGATTCAAGAGCAATGTTTTGATTTAAGCCTAACAACGCCTGGCCAGCAAGAAGTTGTGTGGAGTAGATTTGTGTTGAAAGATTACAAATGACATTGAGGTCAGAGGTCAATTGAAAAGTGCAGAAGTGAAATGGATGAAGTTTTGTTGAGAGAAGGTTTATAAACACCCTGTACTACAGGACATTCCACGTCCAGGCTTAACCCTGCTTCTATTGCCTGTCCCATTCCTTTCAGCTTACATTCCCAGTTTCAGATTCATCCCTTGGTTGTACAACTATCTCTGGTTCCATCCCCAGGTCCCTGTTCCATTGATATGTGGGAATCTACACACATCAATGGGTCTCCATCAGATTCCATAGGCATTCCTAGTATCCCCAAAGCTATTCTTATACCTGGATGGATTAGTGGCTCTGTCTTTGTCTCCGTCCTGCGTGTTTGGTACTAATCCGGATTCCGTACAAAGCCTGGCTCCATCTTTGGTTCTTTTTCCACTCCAGGTTTTCGATGGATCCTTATTTTATTCCTATCGTGGTGCCAGTCTATTTCTAATTTTAAATAACTTCTCAAGTTAATGTTTCTTTTCTTTTGCTTGATTTTAGCAGAATCCTGTGTTATAGAGTCACAGAGTCATAGAGTGTGGAAACAGGCCCTTCGGCCCAACTTGCCCACACCGGCCAACAGTGTCCCAGCTACACCAGTCCCACTTGCCTGTGCTTGGACAATATCCCTCCAAACCTGTTCTATCCACGTACCTGTCTAACTGTTTCTTAAACAATGGGATAGTCCCAACCTCAACCACCTCCTCTGGCAGCTTGTTCCATACACCCACCACCCTTTGTGTGAAAAAGTTACCTCTCGGATTCCTATTAAATCTTTTCCCCTTCACTTTGTACCTATGACCTCTGGTCTTCGATTCCCCTGCTCTGGGCAAAAGACTCTGTGCATCTACCTGATCTATTCCTCTCATGATTTTGTACACCTCTATAAGATCTCCCCTCGTCCTCCTGCGCTCCATGGAATAGAGACCCAGCCTACTCAACCTCTCCCTCCAGCTCACACCCTCTAGTCCTGGCAACATCCTCGTAAATATTTCTGAACCCTTTCAAGCTTGACAATATCTTTCCTATAACATGGTGCCCAGAACTGAACACAATATTCCAAATTGTGGAATATCGCGGTCTCACCAACGTCTTATACAACTGCAACATGACCTCCCAACTTTAAATACTCAATACTCTGACTGATGAAGGCCAAAATGCCAAAAGCCTTTTTGACCACCTTATCTACCTGCAACTCAACCTTCAACTTCTATCCCCAATTCTAGACATATCCCTGGTTCTATTCCTTTTAGTCCACACATTTATGATACTGTCTAGTTCTACACGTACCCTTGATTACATCCCCTTTTCCCCAAATTTTAATACATTTTTCTTGCTTTTTCCCTGCGTTTGTAGATTTCTTTGGAACTATTTTTATTCCTATTCTGCCCGTATCTTTGGTTCCACACGCCTTCCTGGTCCTATCCATGGTTTTACACATATTCCTCACTCTGCATCTGTTCATAGTTCTGTAGGAATCACTGTGACCTTCATACTTCATTAGCTCCGGTATATCTATCTAACTCTTCTCTGAAGGACGCATTGCTTTGCTGAGCGTCTGCTTTGCAGATTCCCAGTCTGTGGGGAAAAACATTCTCTTAATCTGCACTCTTGCTTGAAGCTTGTTAATTCTGAAGCTCTGTCCTCTAGCTCTTTGTTCACAGTCCGAATCCAACAGCACTTTCTTTGTGCAATTATCATGGTGCCTATCAAGCATGTGGGAATACAGGAATCAAATTATAGAAAATAAAGCACTGAAGGAGGACATTCAGCCCATCTTTCCTGTGCTATTTTTTTTAGCTAGCCGCAGTTATCATTGATCTGAAGCCCTGCCTTTTCCGTCAATTCTTTAGACTTTAGACTTTAGAGATACAGCGCAGAAACAGGCCCTTCTGCTCACTGGTCCGTGCCAATCACTGATCACCCAAAAGCCGAATCAACCTACAAACCTGTATGTCTTTGGAGTGTGGGAGGAAACCTGAGCACCCGGAGAAAACCCATGCAATCACAGGGAGAACGTACAAACTCCGTACAGACAGCACCCGTAGTCAGGATCGAACACGGGTCTCCAGCGCTGTAAGGCAGCAACTCTACCACTGCGCCACTGTGCATTCTTCTTCATTTCTGGATGGTTATTTGTGCAGGGAAGTGAGACTTTACGGCAGCTCTTTCAGAGAGTAGGCAGAGGCACGGCAGGCTGAGCATCATCTTTTTGAGCTGAATTATTCGGTGATGAATTTACAGTGCATTCAGAAAGTATTCAGACCCCTTCACTTTTTTCACATTTTGTTACGTTACAGCCTTATTTTAAAATGGATTAAATTCATTTTTTTTTATCATCGATCTACACACAATACCCCAGAATAAAGTGAAACAGGTGTTTAGAAATTTTTGCAAAGTAATTAAAAAGAAATAACTGAAATATACATGTATTCAGTACTTTGTTGAGGCACCTTCGGCAGCGATTACAGCCTCAAGTCTTCTTGGGTATGATGCTACAAGCCTGGCACACCTGTATTTGGGTAATTTCTCCCATTCTTCTCTGCAGATCCTCTCAAGCTCTGTCAGCTTGGATGGGGAGCGTCGATGCACAGCTATTTTCAGGTCCCTCCAGAGATGTTCAATCGGGTTCAAGTCCGGGCTCTGGCTGGGCCACTCAAGGACATTCACAGACTTGTCACAAAGCCACTCCTGCGTTGTCTTGGCTATGTCCTTAGGGTCACTGTCCTGTTGGAAGGTGAACCTCCGCCCCAGTCTGAGATCCAGAATGCTCTGGAGCAGGTTTTCATCAAGGATCACTCTGAACTTTGCTCCGTTCATCTTTCCCTCGATCCTGACTAGTCTCCCAGTTCCTGCCACTGAAAAACATCCCCACAGCATGATGTTGCCACCATCATGCTTCACTGTAGGTATGGTGCCAGGTTTCCTCCAGATGTGATGCTTGGCATTCAGGCCAGAAAGTTCAATCTTGGTTTCATCAGACCAGAGAATCTTGTTTCTCATGGTCTGGGAGTCCTTTAGGTGCCTTTGGGCAAACTCCAAGCGGGCTGTCATGTGCCTATAACTGAGGAGTGGCTTCCGTCTGGCCACTCTACCTTACAGGCCTGATTGGTGGAGTGCTGCAGATATCGTTGTCCTTCTGGAAGATTCTCCCATCTCCACACAGGAACTCTGGAGCTCTGTCAGAGTGACCATCGGGCTCTTGGTCACCTCCCTGACCAAGGCCCTTCTCCCTCGATTGCTCAGTTTGGCCAGGCAGTGGGATCAATGAAGAGTTCTGGTGGTCCCAAAGTTCTTCCATTTAAGAATGATGGAGGCCACTCCAACCAAGTTGTAGAAACATCTCAAGGATAATTAATGGAAACAGGATGAACATAAGCTCAATTTGAGTGTCATAGCAAAGGGTTTGAATAATTATGTAAATATGACATTTCAGTTATTTCTTTTTAATTACTTTGCAAACATTTCTGAACACCTATTTTCGCTTCTTCATCTACATGTGTGTAGATCGACGATTAATTTTTTTTTTTTAATCCATTTTAAAATAAGGCTGTAACGTAACAAAATGTGGAAAAAGTGAAGGGGTCTGAATACTTTCTGAACGCACTGTGTATATTGGCTTCTTGTATATATCTCTTTTAAGTTCTTTCCTACATATCTCTTTTAACATATCCCTGCAATAGTAGCTCCTTGTGATAAACCATTCATGGTACAGCCGTGGTACAATGTGACAATATTACTGTCAAAACCCTTAGTATCTGCTTAACATCTGTAGTTGGGAAGTTACTAGAGAGTATTATGAGGGATAGGATATACATGCATTTATATGGACAAGGGCTGATTAAGGATAGTCAGCATGGTTTTGTACGTGGCAGGTCGTGTCTCACAAATCAGATCTTGGTAGTCCTCCAAATCTCACTTCTTGTACGTCCCCAACTTCACTGGCCAAGAGTCACCTTTGCTGCTGAGTCTCTCCGTAGATTCTCCATTGAATTTTCACCAGCATTCCGCCACCTATCTCCTCCTGAAGGTTGCACCTTAAGAGTTATTTATTTTGTCCTGATCTCACCATTTGTGGCTCGGTGTCAAAGGTTTTCTGGTAACACCACAATGAAGCAACCTGAATATTTAACTGTAATGAAGACAGATTGGTGTTGGTCACACCCACTCCTGCACACCTTCTACAGAATTGCCAAATGTGGCATATTGTGCCTTTCTAAACGTGATGCCTTAATAAGACCCAGTTTTTCATTATCAAGATTCTGATATTGCCGCCAAGGCCAGAATCCATTTTCTATTCCCTTCTGAGTAAATGCCTTCCTGAACTGCAGCAGTTGGAAGGCATTTAGGCCATTGGAAAGGGTGATCCAGGATTTTCACTCAGCAACACCAGAGATTGTTGATGTATTCACAAGTCAGAATGATAAGTGGCTTGGAGATGAAACTTGGAGGTGACTGTATTCCCATGTTGCCTTAATCCGTGGCAGTCCAGGTTGCAAGGTTTGAAGATATTGGAAATAGGCTTTAGAAACATAGAAACATAGAAAATAGGTGCAGGAGTAGGCCATTCGGCCGTTCGAGCCTGCACCGCCATTCAATATGATCATGGCTGATCATTCAGCTCAGTAGCCTGTACCTGCCTTCTCTCCATACCCCCTGATCCCTCTAGCAAAAAGGGCCACATCTAACTCCCTCTTAAATATAGCCAATGAACTGGCCTCAACTACCTTCTGTGGCAGAGAATTCCACAGACTCACCACTCTCTGTGTGAAGAAATGTTTTCTCATCTCGGTCCTAAAAGACTTCCCCCTTATCCTTAAGCTGTGACCCCTGGTTCTGGACTCCCCCAACATCGGGAACAATCTTCCCGCATCTAGCCTCTCCAACCCCTTAAGAATTTTATATGTTTCTATAAGATCCCCCCTCAGTCTTCTAAATTCCAGCGAGTACAAGCCCAGTCTATCTAGTCTTTCCTCATATGTAAGTCCCGCCATCCCAGGGATCAATCTGGTGAACCTTCTCTGTACTCCCTCTAAGGCAAGAACGTCTTTCCTCAGGTTAGGAGACCAAAACTGCACACAATACTCCAGGTGCGGTCTCACCAAGGCCCTGTACAACTGCAGCAGAACCTCCCTGCTCCTAAACTCAAATCCTCTTGCTATGAATGCCAACATACCATTCGCTTTCTTCACTGCCTGCTGCACCTGCATGCTTGCTTTCAATGACTGGTGCACCGTGACACCCAGGTCACGTTGCATCTCCCCTTCTCCCAATCGGTCACCATTCAGGTAATACTCTGCTTTCCTGTTCTTGCCGCCAAAGTGGATAACCTCACATTTATCCACATTATATTGCATCTGCCATGCATTTGCCCACTCGCCTAATCTATCCAAGTCACTCTGCAGCGTCCTAGCATCCTCCTCGCAGCTACCCCACTAGTCACTGCCTGCCATTCCGAAAAGGACCTGTTTATTCCTACTCTTTGCTTCCTGTCCGCCAACCAATTTTCTATCCACCTCAACACTGAACCCTCAATACCGTGTGCTTTAAGTTTGTACACCAATCTCCTATGTGGGACCTTGTCGAAGGCCTTCTGAAAGTCCAGATATAACACATCGACTGGTTCTCCCTTATCCACTCTACTAGTTACATCCTCGAAAAATTCTATAAGATTCGTCAGACATGATTTGCCTTTACATGTTGTCACTGAGACAAGCAGATGCATGTTTCTCTTCAATGCCCCCATTCTGTCATCATCTGCTCCCTCTATCGACAGCCTGTCACCTGTTCCTCTTCTTCCCTGTTCACTCCACTCCTCTGCATCATTACCTTCTCCACTTTGGCCTTCTAACCCACCGTCCTTCAACCTCCTCACCCCCAATCAAACTCCATTCAGCAGCTGATATTTCCTCTCCCCTTCATTCTTCCACTCTTTCACCTCCACCCTCCAAACCCACTCTTCTGCTCATTCATGCCATCCCAGCAGAGCCCACCACATAACTCTCCAACCCTCTCCTCACCTCTTTGCCACCCGATTTTCCAAAGTACTGATCCATCCAGTTCCTTCAATCAACAATCTGATCGTGGTCTGATGATCCCCTTCATCCCTCCCACTATACATTTCTACATGACTAACACAATGCCTAAAAACATCTGATCCTCTAGAATTTCCTCTATCTTCCCACCATTCCACCTCATTTTCCTTTTTACCCTTCCACCCAATTAACCCAACAGCATGAGGGGACATGGCTGTGCCCTGCAGCTGTGGCTCACCGGCAGTCTCTCTGTCTTTTTTTGTCTTTGTCTATTGTTATCGTTTAAATGTATGTTTTAATTTATTTTTAGCTCTGTATATGTGGGGGGTGGTGGGGGGGTGGGGGAAACCTTTTTTTCTAATCTCCTCCTCAAAGGAGATGCGACCTTTATCGTGTCATATCTCCGTTCGCGCTACGGCCTAACACCGTGGAGTCGGCGGCCTCCAGCTGGGATCGACCTTGAAGACTCCGGTCGCAGGGCCTGGACTTACCATCTCGGAGGCTTCGGCCGTGGGCCCTGCAGACCGCAACATCGGGAGCTCGCAGGTCCCTGGCTGGCGACCGGCTTTCGGGAGCTCCAGCCGTAGCAGCTTCGACCGCCCCGAAGCGCGAGGTTCGATCGACCCGCTCGCAGGACCTTCATCGCCCTGCGTGGCTCGGCCGCGGCACTTTCCATCGCCCGGTGGGGACTTAGGACCTTCATCGGCCTGCTCGGCTCGGCCTGGGACTTTCCATCGCCCGGTGGGGGCTTCAAAAATCGAGAGCCTCAATCGCCTCGAGGCAGCAGTTTGACTGCCTGACCGCGGGAGAAGAATGAGGAGGAGATAAGACTTTTCTTTGCCTTCCATCACAGTGAGGGTGTGCCTGGAGCAATCACTGTGATGGTTGTTTGTGTTAAATTGTAATTGTGTGTCTTGTGTTTTTTATTGTTTACTGCCGGACCCTGACGTGAGAGGACGCTGGCTCTGTTTGTTCGCCGCTTCTCCGTCAGGACAAATCTTTTGTTTGTTTGTTTGTTTTTATGTCTTGTTTGCTCTGTAAAGCGTCTTTGAGTATCCTGAAAAGTGCTATATAAAATAAATGTATTATTATTATTATTATTATTATTATTATTATTCCATCCCATCCCATGCCACCCCATCCCATCTCATCCCATGCCATCCCATCCCATCCCATCCCATCACATCCCATCCCATCCGATGCCATCCCATCCCATCCCATGCCATACTATCTCATCCCATCCCATCCCATCCCACGCCATCCCATCCCATGCCATACTATCCCATCCCATCCCATCCGATGCCATCCCATGCCATGCCATACTATCCCATGCCATACTATCCCATGCCATCACATCCCATGCCAAACCATCCCATGTCATCCCATCTCATGCCATCCCATCCCATCAAACCTATTTCATACCTACCCCCTGTCAAACCCCTGAGCCTTTCAGCTCCCTCATTCCACCTACACCTCTGCATTCCCATCTCCCCCTCTCCTCTACTAGTGAATGGGAGGGTGGGGTAAAGGGGGTAGGGCAAGTGGCTGCTGATGAATTATCAGCCATTGAACATGGTGACAGCAGGACAGCAGCTCTGTGCTTTTGTGGATCTAATCTGGCTCTGCCTGAATTCAACAAAGCAGATCATTTCAAACTGTTACTAAAGCAATTAACATTTATTAATGTCCAGCTTCTATACCCTGTGGAGCCATCTGATCCTTGCATAACTGCAGTGTGAGCAGGACTTGTCTGCAGGTGCCCCGGGTGTATATATTACCTGATTGTTTTGTCCGCTTCTCGTTGCACTGTGGAGCAGTGACGCTGTCAGCCTTTAAGTGGCACTTGCTTGCAGTCAGCAGTTTCAGGAGCACGGGTATTAACTTCATCATCTATTTAACCCAGACAATGATCTTTATTTCCCGTTGGTGTCTCACCTCCATTTATTCAACCTGTCGGTGTTGAAGTCCCTTAGAAACACAGCAGCAGGACAAACCCGTTCAGCTTCTTGAGCCTCCTCTGTGGTTGAGGCAGGTCATTGCTTAGCCTCGGCTCAGTGCGTAGCATTCCTACCTCTGGATCAGAAGGTTGTGGGTTTAAGTCCCACTCTAAAGTTCAAAGTTGGCACTTGCCGTTGGTACCGAGGGGATGCTGAAATCTCAGAGGTGTCAACTTTCAGATGCGATGTTAACTGGGGCATCACGCCACTATTCTGAAGTAGAGCAGAGTTTGCCCTTATATTGTGACTGTTATTTATCCCTAAACTCATAACACCAAACCGATTGCTGCTTATTATCAGGTTAGTATTTTTGCATTTTGCTAATTTTCTGCATCGCAATAGTGACTACATTTTGATTAGCTGCAAAACACCAAGGCTACAGAAGGTAATATATACCTGAAAGCTTGTTTTTTACTGGTTTTTGACATAAATTCATATCATTTCTCTCAATCCTTATTCTTGATACACAGTTCAACAAAAATCTGCCCATCTCGATTTGAAAGCTTTAATTTTAACATGTATCACCCACATTCTTTGCAGGACATAGAAAAATGGAAACATAGGTGCAGAAGTAGGCCATTCGGCCCTTCGAGCCAGCACCACCATTCAATATGATCATGGCTGATCATCCAAAATCAATACCCCGCTCCTGCTTTCTCCCCCCTTATCCCCTGATTCCGTTAGCCCTGAGAGCTATATCTAATTCTCTTTTGAATACATCAAGATATGGTTCAAAATTTCCAACACACCGGGTGTGAAGAAAGGCTTCCCTAAGCTGCTCCCAACTGGGTTGGGTGGTAGTATTAAGGTTTTTTTGTTGGTATCTCAAGGTCGCTTGTATTTCTCGGCTCTGTGCCCTTGAAATTTCATTGCTGCTTCTCGAAGGTTTGTGAAGAAACTGAAACAAAAAGCCAAACATTTCATGTTTGTCATAGTTTAGAAAATAATAAAGGGGAGTAAGAATGTCCCAGCTCAGTGTCAGCTTCGACTCGACCTCCCCGCTCTCTCTACCCGTGTCTTTTATAGTTTAAATATCCTTCAATCACCATCTTGAACATACTCACTGACTGCTTTCACAGCTCACAGGAGGGGGGGTGAGGGGGAGGGGGGATATTAGTTTACTCTCATACTCTATCTTCTCCCTCCTCATAACATTTTTACTCCTTTTCCAGTCTCTATAAATTCCCAATCCTCCAGCCTACCACCAATCTACACAACGATGTATGCCTTTTCTTTCAATTCAAAGCATCCTCAGTTAGCTACCAGGATATACCATTCTGAGATTTAACAATTATCTCTTTAAGTATCTGCAACAGCTGATCTGCCACCTTGTTCTTTACTCTATTCTCAAACTTACTTTAGCCAACTGGGTCCTGATACTATTGCTTTAGTTTACTTTAGGTAAATTTAGGACATAAGTTTCACACCCAAGTTCCTCACCTTCAAACTGAATTTAAAATTCTACCATGCTGTGATCACTTTCCTGGGGGATATTTTACTAGAAGGTCATTAATTAATATTGTCTCATTAACCAGATCTAAAATAACCTGATCCCTGGATGATTCCTTATTCTATTGCTCTTGGAAACCATTCCAAGTACACTCCATGAACTTCTCCTCAGGTCTACCCTTGCCAATTTGTGCAATTTCTGTTATAATTAGAATCACCTGTGGTTATTATGGGGTGTATATCACAAGCCCCTAATATTTCTAGACTTATACTCTGCTCTGATATGTAGCAATGAGTTTTTGTCAGGTAAGCCACAGGGGAAGGGTGGGGGTGCAGGGGAGGAGGTGGGGGTGCAGGGGAGGGGGGTGGGGGTTGCAGGGGAGAGTGGGTGGGGAGTGGGGGTAGGGGGTGCAAGAAAAGGGGTGGGGATGCAGTGGTGGGGGTGTGGGTGTGTAGGGGAGTGGGGTTGGGGAGTGGGGGTGTGGGGTGTAGGGGAGTGGGGGTGGAGGGGTTTGGGGGTTGGGGCATAGAGGAGGAGGGTGGGGGTGCAGGGGAGTGGGGGGTGGGGTGGGGAGGGGGGTGGGGTGTGTAGGGGAGGGGGGTGGGATATGCAGGGGAGTGGGGGGTGGGGTGTGTAGGGGAGGGGGGTGGGGTGTGCAGGGGAGTGGGGGGTGGGGTGTGTAGGGGAGTGGGGGTGGGGTGTGCTGGGGGGTGGGGGGTGTAGGGGAGGTGGGTGGGGTGTGCAGGGGAGTGGGGGGTGGGGTGTGTAGGGGAGGGGGGTGTGGTGTGCAGGGGAGGTGGGGTGGGTGTGTAGGGGAGGGGGGTGGGGGGTGCAGGGGAGTGGGGGGTGGGGTGTGTAGGGGAGGGGGGTGGGGTGTGTAGGGGAGGGGGGTGGGGTGTGCAGGGGAGGTGGGGTGGGTGTATAGGGGAGGGGGGTGGGGGGTGCAGGGGAGGTGGGGTGGGTGTATAGGGGAGGGGGTGGGGTGTGCAGGGGAGTGGGGGGTGGGGTGTGTAGGGGAGGGGAGTGGGGTGTGCAGGGGAGTGGGGGGTGGGGTGTGCAGGGGAGGGGGGTGGGGTGTGCAGGGGAGGGGGGGTGGGGTGTGCAGGGGAGGTGGGTGGGGTGTGCAGGGGAGGTGGGTGGGTGTGTAGGGGGGCTGGGAGGGTGCAGGGGAGGGGGGTGGGGAGTGAGGGGGGGTGGGGGTGCAAGGGGGCTGGGAGGGTGCAGGGGAGGGGGGATGGTGGCACTTTGGGACTAATGAGCATAAATCTCTCAGTTGTGAAATAGTTCTGGGGAAGGATGGGACCAGTCCAATCATTGCAGTCTTCATTTACGGCAATGCCAATTTTGATCGGATTAGACAGGAACTTTCAAAAGTCGATTGGGGGAGATTGTTTGCAGGCAAAGGGATTTCTGGCAAGTGAAAAGCTTTGAAAGGTGTGTTAGGAAGAGTGCAGGGCCAGCATGTTCCTGTGAAAGGCAAGGCTGGCAGGCGTAGGAACTCTGGATAACAAGAAATATTGAAGTTCTGGTCAAGAGAACATGGATAGGTGACGTTCCTTGTCGGGACACTTCTTCAAACTGATTAGTGAGACCCTCTCCCACGGCTTCCGCACTGTGATTCCTGCTGCACTCCAGCTTGACGACCATGTTCTGACCTGGGCTTGCTCCCACAGCCACATGTGTTTGCTCAGCACTTGCCTGCGCCAACAGGTGGGGGCCAAGCAGGATCTCAGGTACCTACACTCAATCCACGGCTTCCTGCAGCAGTCTCTCGTCTTTGCCCCTCAGTCTACACTCTCCCACATGCTCCAGCGGGCCCTCGCTCTGCTCCACACACCCCCCCCCACCACCCCCCACCCCCCCCACCACCACAGCTCCCTCACTCACCCAGACCTGCGATGGCCCTCTAAGGTTGAGAGACTTTATCCTCCTCCAGATTCACGCCTTCAATCAACACTTCTTCACCTACCTGATCTCCACCCAGGATCACAAGCTCGCCCGCCTACAAACCGGGCCCATGACGGACCGTCTGCAACCCAGCCCAGATCCTGACCTCCCTCAGGCCAGAGGCTCCACTGCCAGGTCGTGCCCCGTGAGGCCGAGACCTGTGATACCACGGCAGTGCCGACACTCACCATCTCCTCAGGCCGAGCCCACCGATTCCCACACCAGTGCCAGACCTCACCACTCCCAGGCCGGGCCACTGCCTTTGCAGATCCCCAGCCACCTGTGGACTGGGGCCACTGACTCTGCCGACAATCAGTCTGAAGAACGGTCCCGACCCGATATGTCATCTATCCATGTTCTCCAGAGATGCTGCCTGACCCACTGAGTTTCTCCAGCACTTTGTGCCTTTTTTTGCATACCAGCATCTGCACTTCCTTGCGTCTGCATTTAGAAAGGTAAGGACTCACCAGGGATGTTCAGTCTGGGTTTGTACGTGGGAAATTGTGCCTCAGGAATTTGAGTTCTTTGAAGAGGTGACCAAGCAGATTGACGAAGGCATGTGGTCTGCATGGACTTTAGCAAGGCTTTTGTCGAGCCACCACTTGGCAGGCTGGTCTGGAAGATCAGATCATGTGGAATCCAAGGTGAGTTAGCCAGTTGGGTACAAAATTGGTTTGAAGGTAGGATAGGGAGAGTGATGGTACAGTGTTGGTTTTTTGGACTGAAGGCCGCAGGGATTGAGAGTGAATCCACTATTGTTTGTTATTTACGTTACTGATTTGGAGATGAATGTGAGGGGCATGGTTAGTAAGTTTGTGGATGAAACTGAAAATGATGGTATTGTGGACAGTAAAGAATGTTATGTGAGATTACAATGGGGTCTTGATCAACTGGGTAATAGGCGTGGAATAGCAACTGAGTTTAATTCACATAAATGTGAGTATTGTGTTTTGGTAAGACAAACCAGAGCAGGATGTGCACTGTAAATTATAGGGCCCTGGGGAATATTGTAAAACATGGATATCTAAGGGTGCAAGCACATCGTTCCAGGAACAATGTTTGCAGCGAGAGTGGTGTGTACGGTATCTGCCAGTGGAGGTGATAGGCAGGTACAATTACAACATTTAAAATGCAGGTACATGGATCGGAAAGATTGAAAAGGGATATGGGCCAGGCACAGGCAAGTGGGAATAGCTTGGTTTGGCAACTTGATTGGCATGGATGTGTTGGGCCGAAGGGCCAGTTTTCCTGCTGTACAGCTCCACGACTCTGCAAAATCCGGACCATAAACTAATGTGGCTGAAAAACCCGTTGATCCTAAGTGCAACAAGAAGACGAACAATCAGGTACCATAAGTCTGGATAATTGGATGTTAAGGGAATGTTAAGGATTAGTACAGAAAAGTAGTGCTGAGGTAAAAGACTGGCATGTTCTTGTTGACAGATGGGGAAGAGACAATAAATTGTGCGGTCCATTCCACTTATAAATTTGTATCTTATGTTCAGAGCCTTGGGGCATTCCTCTCACCATTTGACCCTTCATTTCTGTGTGATTTTCCCAGAATGTTGTCTCCTGCAACCTCATCAAGGGACAGCTGATTGTCTTGTGAAACTCCCAGTGCCTGAACTGATATGATAGTGCCTCACAGTTTACAGCAGAGCAGGTTTCTATGTTGAGTCCGAAGAATCACTTATCTATGTTCTCCAGGGATGCTGCATGATCCGCTGGGTTACTTCAATGTTTTGTGTCTTTGTTTTTTTGTAAACCAGCATCTGCAGTTCCTTGTTTTTACAGGTTTCCATGACTATGTTTTGTCATAAGGTCATAATGTCGTAAGGGGTAGGAGTAGAATTAGGCCACTCGGCCCATCAAGTCTATTCCGCCATTCAATCATGGCCGATCTATCTCTCCCTCCTGACCCCATTCTTCTGCCTTCTCCACATCACCTCTGATATCTGTATGATCAGTAACTTGACCGTAAGGTGACATGATCCTTGCAGCAGGAAGGGATGGTGTGGCAGAGGAGGAGAAAGGGAGGGGATAATGTTGAAAGCCCTCATTCGATCTGTAATTTGTAAATACAGCCTTAATTCTCCATCTCATTCCAATCTTAGCTTCTCCTTTTTTGCTGCTGTTCATGTCCACTGGACCCTGATGGCAGAATAAAATTAAGACATGGCCACCCTGAGAGTGAACCACAGAGGCTCACTGCTCCCCCAGCTGGAACATCAGCAATCCCTGTGATCTTTCGGAGAGCAGATTTCTGGAGGGTGATACCACCCTCAAAGCTCCTTTGAACAGAGCTGCCCTGGCAGCAGACGTGGGGGACTAGGTCATTGGTGGCATTTAAAGAGGATGTAGATACTTTTTCAAAGACCAGGAGGAATTAAGGGATGTGAGGGATTGATATTTTTAGAATATTTTTTAGATTTTAGAGTTACAGCGCGGAAACAGGCCCTTCGGCCCACCGGGTCCGCGCCGCCCAGCGATCCCCGCACATTAACACTATCCTACACCCACTAGGGACAATTTTATTTTTGTTGTTTTACATTTGCCCAGCCAACAGCTACATACCTGTACGTCTTTGGAGTGTGGGAGGAAACCGAAGACCTCGGAGAAAACCCACGCATGTCATGGGGAGAACGTACAAACTCCGTTCAGACGGCGCCCTTAGTCAGGATCGAACCTGAGTCTCAGGCGCTGCATTCGCTGTAAGGCAGCAACTCTACCGCTGCGCCACCGTGCCGCACAACTGGCAGAAAAGAGGAAATGAGATCGGGAGTAGATCAACAATGATCGTATTAAATGGTGGAACAGACTTGAGGGATCGAGTGTCCTACTCCTGCTCCTATTTTCTTATGTTCTTATATTTTAAGTTCCAGCTTTAGACTGGATATATTGCTCCATGAATAACAGCATTTTTTTTCACCAAAAATTAATTTGATCAATTATTTTCAAGAATAATATGCACAATACAAAAACAATACCAAACAAACCCACCACCATAGTGCAAAGCAAAACAAATATTCTTAAATATCAAGTGTGTTGAGTATTAAACAACTATGTTACAGTCCTTGTCAAGGATACATTCCACCCTCCGCGGTGCCCAGAGGTCACGGAAATCCCCCAGGACGCCCGTGGACAGCGCACAGTCCCTGAACAGCAGCGTGGTGTGGCTGGTTATAACTGGTGGTGTAATGGTTTTTACCTGCTCTTTTATAGAATGTATGCGTCATTCTCGAGCCCGCCTGCCCCTCAAAGTGGAAAGAAAATACAGGAGAAATAATACCATCACCAGTATTTTAGATGCTGATTGAATCGAATAGCTTATGGCCTTACAATAAGATGTGAAAACCAAACGAGGCAATGAATCAAGCTCAAGTATAACACCATCATGTATATTAAGAATAAATTGTACAGGACCATTTTAAATTATAGTCAGTATGATCCTGAGATCCATTGCACTACTGAACCTTTGCAATGCTCAGTGTGACAAATGTGAACGGTGGAATCACTGTGACAGCACTGGATTCTTAAACCAGGATGGGGAATAGTGGAACCTCTCAGGGAAAAGAAATTGGGACACCATTCAGGATTTCAGATGCCCAGGACAGAGAAGACTGGATACCACGATTGGTTAAGCTGGCTAAATTGTATAAGGCTAACATGCACAAAGTTAGAAGATGTATGTGCATTTGAGTTTAGCTGGATCGAGAGTTTTAATGGTTTAACTTCGATTAGAGAATTCAGGACAAATGGGGGTAATAGTAAAGTTGGACAGGGGCCGTTCATAAATTAAATTATGAAGTACTCGTCACCTGGGGAGAAATTGGAATAAAGGCACACATCCTGAAATGTGGAATATTTGAACTGCCTGACAGGTCCCTGGGCAAGCATCATTCACCCACTATGTCCACTGAACCTTAATACCTTCAGCTGGCAGGAAATTCGAGGCACAGAGTCATAGAGCCTTACAGCACGGAATCAGGTCCTTCGGCCCAACCCATCTATGCTGACCAGGTTTTACAACTGGGCTAGTCCCATGCCTGCATTTGCCCCATATCCCCCTAAGTCTTTCCTATCCATGTACATGTCTTCTAAATGTTGCCAATGTACCCGCCGCTCTAGCTTTGTTCCATATACGCACCACCCTCTGCATGAAGACATTTTCCTTCAGGTCTCTTTTAAATCACTCCCCTCTCAGCCTAAACTGTGCCCTCTAGTTCTGGGCTCCTCTATTTTGAGAACAAGACTGCAACCAATCGTTAATTTGAAATGAACAATTGACAGCATGAATTGTTGTCTAAATAATAGAACTCCAAACTTAAACCACACACAACTTGAGGCGTGTTGCCATGGCGACGTGGGTGTGGTGGAAACTGAGCTTTGTATAATTGTGACCTACATTCTACCCCCTTTTATTCAAATTTTCTAGATAGGAAAGCCAGTAATCCTCAGCCCTTAATTTATTTTGCACCTGCGACAATTTAATAACCGGTGTACATGATCTCCAAGTCTTGCGGACCATCACTGTTTGTTCATTCAGATCCAAATGAATGACCTTGCATTTGCCCAGAATGCGATCAATTTCGATAGTGGTGTCTATCCACTTCATCCATGAATAGCACTTCATCGTTTAATATTTCCTTCAGCACTGCTCACAGTGTCACCTATCTTTGTGTCATTGACAAACTTAGAAACTTAATTTGCTTTCCCTCAGCTAAGTTATTTATAAATACAGTGAATAGTTGTGACCGCAGCACAGGTCCTGTGGGACACCACTAATCACACCCTGGAGAACCTGTCCATTATCTCCACTTTACTGCCACACAGCCAATTTTCTAACCAGGTCAATAATTTGCCTTCAATACAAAGAGTTTTAATTTTAACTAATGGTTATTTAATAAACATCTACTCAAAAAAGGCTGTCAATTTGCTTTTGTGTTTGTTCACAAATGTGGAGGTTGCTGGCAAATCTGACATTTACGTTCCATTTCCAGTCCCTCCCCCATGCAACAGTGACCGAATATTACAGACGCTCATCTGACACATTCATCTAACCATCTTTTATTAGCTTTATGCAGCAACTTGTAATCCAGGTGCACAACTGAAGGTTGGGAATAATCAGATAGTTTTAGAACTTGTGCAGAATCAATGTTCACTTTCCATACATAACTACGACTGATAACCTATCAAAACATTTGGTGATTTTGACCATCTCTGTCAAATCTTCCCTTAATATTCTCTGGAATATTCAATGGAAAACAACCTTAAAAGTATCCACTGACTTGGCCTCCACAGCCTTCTGTGGTAGAGAATTCCACAGATTCACCACGCTCTGACTAAAGAAATTTCTCCTCATCTCCTTTCTAAAAGAACGTCCTTTAATTCTGAGGCTATGACTAGTCCTGGACTCTCCCATTAGTGGAAACATCCTCTCCACATATTGTATGTCTTTGTTGATATCTCCTCACATGAGCTCATGAACTGTGTCGCCTTTGAGGAAAGCACCAATCAATCACCCCACGCAGTCCATCCCTAGTTAATAGTTGTCCATCACCCTTTTGGTCAGAGGGTGGTGAATCTGTAAAATTCATTGACCACTTCCACAGCCTTCGGTGGCAATGGATATTTTAAGGGTGGATTTCGTTAGATTCTTGATTGGTGCGGGTGTCAGGGCCTGAGAGATAGATCAGCCATGATTAAAAGGAGTGGACTTGATGGGCCGAATGGCCTAATTCAGCTCCTATAACTTATGAACCTCAGTTGCTCAAGCCTTCCCATGCTCCAAAATGTTGTATTTGAATTACATAAAGTTGCAAATATTAGTATTTAAGCATCAATGTAACTTGGCAACTTTTTCATCCCTGGAACTACTGCTTACATTTGCTATCTGAGTTTTTCAGTGCACTCCAAGTGTCAGATTCTGGCAGTTGACATGAAATTGTTTTCACCTTTTGCTCTCCCCCCGAGAGGGAAGTCCTGGGAATCTGTGCTGCATTGACATTATGGGGACCGGCAATGCAAAGGCACTCTCATCTCTTAAGGAGGCTCGCGCCACACCTAACATAATGTACAATCGTAGAACGCCATAGCACAAAGAGAGATGAATTGCTCTGTAGTGCCCATTCTCTGACAATGCGCTCTAATTGACCCCATTCCTAATGGTCAACTTAACAAAAATTTCCTTTGAGCATTTATCCAAATCCTTTTAATATTTTTGATTCTGCTTTGATCACTTTTCAATTGGCTTTTTGGCCGATTAACTTAAAACTTTTTTTCTCATGACAATTTCTCTGAACTCAAACTCATAATTTTGAACATCTCCAATAAATATTGTAAGCCTTTGCAGCTCCATGGACAATCCCAACATCTCTGCCGTTATCAAGTAGTTGAAGTCCAAAGAACCTGGACCCATTCCACTGGACCCATTCCAGTGACTCCTGTCTGCATGCTGGCCAAGATCTTGATATCCTTTCTAAGAATTGGACTGGGGTTTTTTTTTTGTAAAACACCAAATATAAAGAGATTTAGAGGCCAGTAGTTGATTCTAAGGATGTTTTTGATGGAGTTCAACATAGATATTTTGTTCAAAACAAAGAGAGCTAATACTCTATTAGACTAGAGGAATGGACTGGGAGTTGTTTGAGATAGAGAAAAATGTTTCAGAGCATGAGGATGGATTGGGAAATTTGGAATCCTTCTCAGGGCTATTCAAGAATGGACAATAAAGGCCAGGTTTACAGGGAATATCATATCCCCAGCCTGAAACTCACTCACACGAGCTGCCATTCTATGTAAAACTATTCCGCCCCTTGATTAAATTTGAGCCTACAATGTATTCCCAGGAAACTGGGATGCAATATTAGCCACCCAAACTCCTTGAGTAGATTGCAGCCTCTAACTCATTCCCCACGCTGCTTTTATTTTCGAAACCCTTGCTGGCACCTATACTTCTTCGCAGTCGGGTGCCCATTAAAGTATATAGATGCTGTGTGAAAGATTGGATAAGATTGCAGCCTCAAATCCTGGATTCATGTTGTTCTGGGTGAACGCTGTGATTAAGGTAGATCTGTGCAGTTTCTGGGGCTATACATGGTTGGTTCACTATTTGCTTGTCTCTGTGGAGTTGATCATCTCACTGGCAGTGATTAGAGCGCTCTCAGTGGGCCTATACTTGAGGATTCTTATTCCTGAATTTCTTTTACAGTTTGTTGAGAATTTTTTTTCACAAGTTATTTTCCCCCGAGGGGAGATATACAGATGGAGGCATGCAATCGACCGAGAAGCGGAGAACAGTGTACAAGGATGCCTGTGTGAGCCTCCTGCCTCCTTCTGGCAAGCTTCAGGCACTACACTCTGCTGAGCTCAAACCTAACCTTTTTAAAATTTCTGTAAAATCAAAAGAAAAATGGAACAAAAGACAAAACGTTTTTTTGCCAGAAGATTGTGGACGTACTGCTATACTTACAACTGTACATGTAGGGGATGGACATAAAAAGCTGGAGTAACTCAGCGGGACAGGCAGCATCTCTGGAGAGAAGAAATGGGTGACCTTTTGGTTCGAGACCCTTCTTCATATGAATATGTGAACATGTTCTTTGAACATGTCGGGGTTCAGACCTATATCTAATAGTATCTTATATCTGCATCACACATTTATGTAGATTATACTGCACCCAATTAAACAGTGGTGCAAACACGCAATGTAGGTCAATAGATCTGGGAATGCAAGGTATATATGTCCAGTCACAGGCATATAAATTGTGCACTATAAATGTCTAGATATATGGATGTAAGAGGACTGAAATGGAGTGCAAGTGTATGTAGATATAATGATTCATCTCCATAAACGTAGGATGCAGAGAAACGTGCTGTCATTAGATTTCGGGATGTAAATGCATGGATCGATGTTGCGGAGAAAGGATGTCAAGTCAATTTTATTTGTATAGCACATTTAAAAACAACCCACGTTGACCAAAGTGCTGTACATCTGATTAGGATGTAGTTACACAGACATGCTTGTGAAGCTGCAGGGGCATAAACATGTACAGATAGATCTATGGTTCAGAGATACAGCTCCAGTACATGGATCTAAACAGATCTAAAGAGGTTGTGCTGGGTGTCGGGAGGTCAACAGACAAACCTGCCAGGAATACATCTAACTGGAGCTTGCAACTCAAGGGTGTCCGACCACTGAGCCCCAACGAGAGAAGACCCACAGACCCTGCAGCTCTGACCCACAAGGTAACCAAAGGAAATAATCATTTGTGACGAGCAGTTTAATTGGATTTAACAACAGGTCCAGTATCCCAACACTTTGTGGTCTGATTACAGATGAACATTTCAGGGTTTCAGGGTGACAATAATAACTACATCTAGACCACGAGTGAAAGTGCGGATTAGTTACGGTCTTCTTACTGTTTCCTGGGGAAATACCTTCGGTGATCGATCTTTGAAGAAGACCTTAATCCATCTCTAACTCTTTCTGCCTTAAGGCCCTTAAGACAAGAGGTGGATCGATCTACAAGCTGCTTGGTGGCTGTCGTCTGCACACGCACATTACAGGGATCACTGTCTGTGATTTGATTTTTTTAATTAGTTTCCCATTTGCCCAGAGGGAAGCGCATTGTTTAGTTTAGGGTGACGGCTTCTATCCCACTCACCTGCTGCATGCCTGCCCGATGTCGCCACAACCATACCCCTTACCAGCCTGTGAGACTGCTGGCAAGATATTAAAAATAATCAGCAATAAAGGAGGAATCAGAGCTACTTGGACGGCCTCTTTATCTCCTCATTCCCATTTAAATGACTCGGTGAAAAGCAAGCAATACGGGGACTGGCCTTGACAGCAACTCGGTGAGTCCTCCCCTACCCCACTCTCAACGTTTAGAGATTTACAATGGAGGCAGTGGGCAGAATGAGTGGGAGGAGAGAAGAGTGAGGGAGAACTAGAAGGAGTACAAGGAGGGAGGGGGGGAGAGGGCACACCCTGACCCTGTGATCATGGGCACCATTGCCAGAGACATTCCATTACCCCAGACAGTAGATTTAGAGATACAGTGCGGAAACAGGCCCTTCGGCCCACCGAGTCCGTGCCGCCCAGCGGTCCCCGCACATTAACACTATCCTACACACACTAGGGACAATTTTTAAAAAACATTTACCCAGTCAATTAACCTACATACCTGTACGCCTTTGGAGTGTGGGAGGAAACCGAAGATCTCGGAGAAAACCCACGCAGGTCACGGGGAGAACGTACAAACTCCGTACGGACGGCGCCCGTAGTCAGGATCGAACCTGAGTCTCCGGCGCTGCATTCGCTGCAAGGCAGCAACTCTACCGCTGCGCCACCGTGCCGCCAGTATTTGCAGACACCATTACCCCCGCGACATAACTCACACACAATACATGCCTCCGGGACAAATTAGAAAAAACCAAATCACTGATGGTCCACTTGCACCAGCATCACCGGCCCAGACACTGTTTGTCCTGTAGAACAAAGAACCGCAGATGTTGGCTTACAAACAAAATGAGACGCGACTAAACTAGACGCGACTAAATTTAAGGCAGCTCTTCTCCAAGAAGCCCTTCTTGCTTAAGTCCATACTCCGCCACCTCCAGTTTAATAGACAATAGACAATAGACAATATGTGCAGGAGTAGGCCATTCAGCCCTTCGAGCCAGCACCGCCATTCAATGCGATCATGGCTGATCACTCTCAATCAGTACCCCGTTCCTGCCTTCTCCCCATACCCCCTCACTCCGCTATCCTTAAGAGCTCTATCCAGCTCTCTCTTGAAAGCATCCAACGAACTGGCCTCCACTGCCTTCTGAGGCAGAGAATTCCACACCTTCAGCACTCTCTGACTGAAAAAGTTCTTCCTCATCTCCGTTCTAAATGGCCTACCCCTTATTCTTAAACTGTGGCCTCTTGTTCTGGACTCCCCCAACATTGGGAACATGTTTCCTGCCTCTAATGTGTCCAATCCCCTAATTATCTTATATGTTTCAATAAGATCCCCCGTCATCCTTCTAAATTCCAGTGTATACAAGCCCAATCGCTCCAGCCTTTGGAATATTTTGGAGGACCAAGAACCAAGATACAAAGTGTTGGAGTAACTCAACAGCCTACCTGCATTCCTGGAGAACATTGATAGGTGGCGTTTCAGGTCGGGACCCTTCTTCAGTGAGGGGTGGAGGCGGTGGGCTGGGCAGGATGCTGGGAAAGAGGAGGGGCTGGAGAAAACCTAGAACTCCCCTCACCTGTATCCACTGATTACTTACCAGGCTTTGTCCTGCCTCTTCTCTCTTCCAGCTCTCTTCCCCCACCACCACCCCCCAACATAATGTCTGAAGGAAGATCCTGGCCCAAAACACCACCTGTCCATATTCTCCAGAGATGCTGCCTCAACCGTTACGTTACTTCAGCACTTTTCGTGGGGTGTTTTTCCACCTTTTGTTCTGACACCATTACATCTTTTGTAGCTGACCTCCTTTCTCCAGTCCCCATCACAAAGGTACAATCAAAATATATGGCAGATGGGAAGACCATTGTCCCACTGTATTCACGCCGTGGAACATTATTAACTCCCTTGGCAATGTCCAATTCCTGGTCCCCTTTTCTCTCATTAACAGTTCTTCAAATGGACAGGGTGGTACAGTGGTGCAGCGGTAGTGCTATTGCCTCACAACACCGGAGACCCAGGTTCAAGTTATGGGCCTCCTCCAGTGCCATAGTGAGGCCCACCGGAAATTGGAGGAACAGCACCTCATATTTCACCTGGGCAGTTTGCAGCCCAGTGGTATGAACATCGACTTCTCCAACTTTAGATAGTTCCTCTGTCCTTCTCTTCCCCTCCTCCTTCCCAGATCTCCCTCTATCTTCCTGTCTCCACCTATATCCTTCCTTTGTCCCGCCCCCCTGACATCAGTCTGAAGAAGGGTCTCGACCCGAAACGTCACCCATTCCTTCTCTCCCGAGATGCTGCCTGACCCGCTGAGTTACTCCAGCATTTTGTGAATAATTCAATCCTGTGGGTGGTGTCTGTGAGGAGTAGACACTTCCTGTTCTCCATGTGACCACGGTTTTTCCGGGTGCTCCAGTTTCCTCCCACATTCCAGAAATGTGCAGGTTTGTGGGTTAATTGCCTTCTGTAAGTAGTCTCTAGCGTGTAGGATATAACTAGTGTGTGGGTGATTGCTGGCCAGCATGGACTTGATGGGCTGAAAGGCCTGTTTTTCCACTGTATCTCAAAACAAAATATTCGATCCAGGTAATATTTAAATGCATTGCACGTGTCTTTCACCACCCCCACTTCAAACAATGAAACCCAGACCTCACACAGTTTTTTCCTTAACCCTCTTAAAATTTTACTCATTATTCTGAATCGATGTCTTCTGGTTATTGACCTGGTGCTAAGAGAAATCGATCCTTCCTCACCAGGCCTCTCATACCATTATTCCTTGAATTGTGAAACAAATATGTTTCTAGAAGACCCCTGATGAGGTGAATTTCATAAATCAAAATGGCTGGGGAACATGTTTTGTGGGTACTTTGGTAAAAAGGACCTCCTTTGGGCAGAGTGATGTGCTATGTGTTGTCGTGAAGAATGGTTTGTAAATAATCGATAGCATTAAATGTTGGTAAATTGAGGAATACTTGCGATACCGAGGCGCCATTGAGAGCATCCTCAGCAGCTGCATCACTATGTGGTTCGGAAGCATCACTATGTGGTTGCACAGCCTCCAGCCGTAAGACCCTGCAGCGCATAGTGAACACTGCTGAGAGGATCACTGGCGCCTCACTCCCAACACTCCTGGTCCTTTACACCACCCGCCTCACCCGCAAAGCATTGAGCATTGTGGGTGACCCCTCCCACCCCTCCAACAGCCTCTTCACCCTCCTGCCTTCAGGGAGAAGGTTTCGCAGCCTGAGGTCGAGCACCACCCGACTAAAGAACAGTTTTTTCCACCAGGCTGTCAGGATGCTGAACTCTCTCCCCTCCTTCCCTCCTCTCTCCCCTGCCCCCATCGGACCTGGACTTTAACACCCCACACACACGCACATCCAGCACCAGACTTTTTTTTTTTAACGCTGCTATGGACAGGCTTTGCACTACTGTTCATTCTTTTTTATTGTAATATATTCATCTTCATCTTTTTTTCATTGAAGTGACTATATTTTATATTGATTGTTGTTTGCTGTGCCTTTTTAATTTTAACTTAATTTAATGCACTTTATTCCTCGGGATTGTGGGAAACGGTATTTCGATTTTCTGTCTGTGTAAACTAACTGAAAATTGACAATTAAGTTGACTTTGACTTTGACTTTGATTGGATAAGCCTTGATCAAATCTTTCTTGAGATTCTTTTGTTCCAAAGAAATCATCATAACCATAATTCCGCACTCTGGCACCTCTTCCTACAGCTCCATTGTCCCTCAACACTGTTTTCATATCCATCCTGTGGCGTTGTGAGAAATGGTCATGCTATTCTATCTGTGGCCTGTATGCAGTCCCAATATGACCTCTCTGCTCTTACATTGAAAAGGCACGTGTGGTATGTTTGAATGCATCTTTAAGAATTAAATGTACCATGCGGTATACCTTTTGATGCATTGCTGCACCAGATATTGCTATTAGTCGAGTATTGGAACATAGAACAATACAGCTCAGGAACAGTCCCCCCAGTCCACAGCGTCTGTGGCGAAAATGATGCCAAGATAAACCAATCTCATCTGCCTGCCCATTATCCACATCCCTCCATTCCCTGCATATCCATGCACACATCTAAAAACCTTTTAAATCCACTATCGCATTTGCCTGACAGTGCTTACCAGGAACCCACCATGACACTTGCCCCCACACATCCCCTTTCTACTTTGCCCCTCTTATCTAAAATCAATGCCCTCTGACTGGCTTCAATGCAGGATTGTTCTTTAATATCAATTTTCTTTTCACTTACTTCAGTGACAGCATAAAGATGCCCGTGTGCACCACAGTGGCATTGGGTTTGAGATGTTGCTGCATGAGGTGTTAGCGGGTCAGTAACTGGAGAATGGGGTTCCTGGCAACAGTGAACATGGTGGATATGTCGATGAGGTTGGGAAATACAAGAGGCCTCAGGGATTTGCTCTGTAAATTTGAACGAGCAGAGATGTGCCAAACAAACAATATTGTCAAGGTCAGTCACACTGTTCCAGAGAGAGAGAAGGTCGCAGAAAATGTCGAAAGAGAAAATGTTCACTGTGCTCTGAAAGTCAAGATGAAAGACATTGAGCAGAGGCTCATGGAAAAAGGAACATCAAGAAGAAATCAAAGTGGAAAAAGATATGGTGGGATTTATGCATTTTAATAAGATACTGAAAGCAAGATAATTATAATTACTGCAGTAGTTAATTAGCATTATTAGCCTGTTATGTTTATTGTTGCAGTAGATGCTTAGAGAGTTTATTATATAATATATATAGTTCTGCATTGTCACAGCGACAGTACAAATACTGGATGTGAGGGTAGACACATATGAGGTTTATGTAAAAAAGTGGTTGTTATTAGCTGAATGTGACCACCATGAATAAAAGACGTTTTTATTGGTCGTTCTGACCATGTAAATTCCCTTAATGAACAGACAGACAAAATAACATGGGAACAAGAGCAAGTTTCCCGTGAACCTTCTCACATATTTTGTATTTTTGGTCTGCTGCCTCAGGAATCTGCAAACATACACAGTCTATCCCAGCCATGCACAGCGCCCCAACATATATTAGGCATTCCCTCCCTTCATTCCTCTTCCACACTGCATCATTTCATGTTTCTCTGGTCTTTAATCCCACATGCTATTTGTTTGCCACCAGAAACTTAAAGATTCCCTCAGTCCAGAACATTCCTTCTCACTGTCAAGACATTGATTATTTATGCGTAGGAAGGAACTGCAGATGCTGGTTTGCACCGAAGATAGACAGAAAATGCTGGAGTAACTCAGCGGGTCAGGCAGCATCTCTGGAGAGAAGGAATAAGTGACGTTTCAGGTTGAGTTCCTTCTTGAGACCTGCTAACTTAATGATGCCCCTTAAGTTTGGACATAGACGAAAAATATACCACAGGAGCAGAAGATTGAGATTTGAAATTTTCATCAGCTTTTATTTACCCAAACCATGGACAATAGTAGCCCAGACACGTAACTTGAAGCATTGCCATTCCTGATGATGATAGAGATGCTGGGCTTGGGGACGGGCAAGGGAGGGTGAGGATGGCACAAGATGGATGGGCACAGGAGGGGGGGGGGGCATGTGTATGGGGAGGGGATATGGCACAAATATGGCTGTTCACTGTCGGTACATATTGGGATGGAAGACTGGAGTCATAGACTCAAACAGCACGGAAACAAAAGCCTGGCCCAACTTGCACGTGCCGACCTAAAAGCTCCCTCTAAGCTGGATCCATGTGCTTGTGTTTGGTTCTTGACCCTTGAAACTTTCCCTATCCATCTATCTGTCCAAATCTCTTGTAAATGTTGTTATTGTTCCTGTTCCTCTGACAGTTCGCTCCAATTACCCACCACCCTATGTGTGAAAAAGTGGCTCCTCAGATTCCTATTAAATCTTTACCCTCTCAATAGACAATAGGCAATAGACAATAGGTGCAGGAGTAGGCCATTCGGTCCTTCGGGTCTCCCCTTGAACTGATGCCCACTAGTTCTTGCTTACCCCACCCTGCCTGGGAAAAGGACTGTGATCATTCACCATTTCTATCCCCTTCATGATTTTAGGCACCTTTGTAAGACTGGAGGGTAAACGTAGGAAGGAAGATGCGGGTTGGTGTGTTGGGGGGAATGGAGGTGCAGAGGGGATTGGTGGGATAACAGATGCTCGTGCATCTGCCATCAATCCCTCCCCCCCACAGTGTCCCCACACCCCTATCCCATCTGTGTATTCCCATCCATCCATCTACCTCCCATGTCAATCTGTTCTTGCCTTCCATAACTTCCCACCAACCCACTTCCGCACCCCCCCCCCCCCTGGCAAAAGAATGGTGAAGGGTTTTGTGGAAATGGGGACGGGTGGGGATGGAGGGGGATGGAAGTGTGTGGGGATAGGGAGGATCAGAATGGGGGGGGTCTGGGGGATGGGGATGAAGGAGGATGGAGGGGGATGGAAGTGTGTGGGGATGGGGAGGATCAGAATTGGGGGACTGGAGGCATGGGGATGGGCGGGGATGGAGGGGGAGATGAGAATAGGAATGATGGATGCTGTGGGGATGAATGGGAGTGGGGGGGGTTCAGAGAGGGTGTGATAGGGTTGGAAGAGGATAGAGTAGTGGATGGTATGGGTAGGAAGGTAGGAAGTATGGATGGTATGACTAGGGGGGGGGATGAGAATGGGGAATATGGATGGTGTGAGTCTGGAAGGGGATGTACACGGCTGGGAGGTGTTGCAGTATGTGGGATGAGGGGGAATGGCAGGAATCTACAAATGTGGCTTTGAGGGGGGAGGACCTTAGTGATTCTCCACCACCTGTGAATGATACTTAGAATGAGCAAGAACGTGCTGGCCTTACCAATGGCACCCACTTCCAAAACACGATTAAAAATAAGTAATCACAAATGGGGAAATGCCTTTGGTATTGGGCTGCGTTGGTGATCAGAATAGTTCTCTGGAGGTTTGGACATTTCTCTGAGAATTGAAGCAGTTTGCTGGTTTGTGGCAATTCCTGAGACTTGAGGAAGTCCCCTGGGGATAGCAATAGCAGAGGTCTCTGAGTCTGTTGATTTGGGGTGATTGCCTTGATGTGGGAGCTGCTGCCGCTGATTAAGGCAAGCACTGAGCACAACAGAACTGCTCCCCTCTCCGCGGCCCCACCTGATTCAGGACACTGCTGGTAAATATGCAGCCAGCCAGCTGCAGGTGCATGGGATCAAAGGACAGGTGGCTTCTGAAGGTGAAAGACAAAGAGAAAACAATGGATCAGACATCGTTAAAAATAAGAGGTTAGCAAAAGCGTCATAGGAATACAAGGAATCTGTGGAGTGATTTAGAGTGGTTGGTTGAGATCACAAGGTGGGTTTATAAATAGAGGCAAAGAATACAAAATCCAAGAGATTATGCTTGAACTTCATAGATCGCTGACTAAGCCTTAGATCTGGTATTGTGGACAATACTGAGCAACACAATGGAATTAATGCAACAGCTTCAAAAGGACACCAGGATATTACCACGTTGTGGTTTCAGTTAGGTGTTAGATTTCAGAGAGCAGTGCTGAACTACTATCTACCTCTTTGATGACCCACAGACTATCTTTGATCGGACTTTGCTGGCTTTACCTTGCACTAAACGTTATTCCCCTTATCATATATCTACAGTATACACTGTAAATGGATTGATGGTAATCATGTATTGTCTTTCTGCTGACTGGTTAGCACGCAACAAAAGCTTTTCACTGTACATCAGTACACGTGACAATAAACTAAAACTGAACTGAAGAGTTTGGAAAAGTTAGAACTGCTCTCCTTCAAACAGCTGACCTAATAGGAATTTTTAAAGCAGCTTAAGGTTTTAATGGAGGAACTGTATTCTTTCTTGCAAGTGGGCCAATAACTATAAATTCAAAATGATTGGTATGGGGGAAATGAGGTGAAATGCTTTTATTCTGAAACTTAGGATCTGCAATACTCTTTTTCAAAAAATAGCAAAAGCTGATTCTGTAAATAATTTTAAAAGGCTCTTGGTCAGAAACCAGAGAATGAGGAACACACAGATTTACAGAAAATATATGGATGCAGTGGGGCAAAAAACAGCTGCTCTTGTAAAGACAGGATGGGCTGAATGGCCTCCTTCCCTGCTATATGTTCTTGCTTTTGCTCCAGTTTTACCTTCAGTCTCAGTAATGATCTCCATTTAATTTTCATGTAATGCTTGTTGCTTTAATCACTGGGCTGATTGAACGCAAGCTTTCCAAGTGTTACATTTGAAGTAGGTGGAATTGACATAAACACTGGGTGTAAAAATAGATTCTGTCACTGTCGACAAAAGTCTGTCACACGCAAAAATCCCAAAAAGATACTTCTGTAATAAAAGATCTTCCAAATCTGTGAAAGCAATTCACAAGTGCAGAAACAGGGTTGAGTCCAGTTCCATTGAAGCCAAAGAAATAACTGGACATTTGTCTCATTGTGTTTGTTGACTGCTGTGAATTATAAATCTACAATTTACCATCTCTGTGCGTCATTGGCTAGGCAGCACTTTTGCACATCCTGATTCTACATATAGATGCGAGTTTACAATGATAGCATCATTTGCAAACAAAGATTGCAGGGTAGGAAGGAACTGCAGATGCTGGTTTAAATCAAAGATAGACACAAAATGCTGGGGTAACTCAGCGGGACAGGCAGCATCTCTGGAGAGAACACTATTCCTTCTCCCCAGAAATGCTGCCGATCCCACTGAGTTACTCCAGCATTTTGTGTCCATCAAAGATTACAGTGGTCAGGGTAGTTTGCGCAGCTTGGACTTTGATCAGAGATGCTGATGGGTGTGAGTGGGGTAGATACAAAGTACCTCAAGAAGTTTCTACCTGTGGGGAAATCCCAAAACATGTCATGAAATAAGATTGTTTTTAATACATGCAATAGTAATTAAGGAGTAAACTTTTTGAACTCAGATGTGGCTGGCAGTGGAATTTGCTACGACTGGAATTGATGAGACTAAAAATCTTCAATGCTTTTGAAAAGAAGCCAGATGACTGAACATAGACTGAAGAACAGTCTCGACTCGAAACGTCACCCACTCCTTCTCTCCAGAGATGCTGCCGGTCCCGCTGAGTTACTCCAGCATTTTGTGTCTACCTTCGATTTAAACCAGCATCTGCAGTTCCTTCCCACACATAGAACAGTGCTGCACAGGAACAGGCCCTTCGGCCCACAATGTCTGTGCCGAACATGATGACAAGATAAACTAATCTCATCAGCCTGCACATGATCTATATCCTTCCATTCTCTGCATATCCACGAGTCTCTCTGAAAGCCTCATCAGTGCCACAATCATACCTGCCTTCACCACCTCCCTTGGACAGCGTTCCAGACACCAAGACTGCCAGATAAGGAAGGAGATGGATATAATGAAATGAGGCAGATGGAATAGGAGGAGACCCATGTGGAACAATTGATCTCGTATATTTCTATGCAGTATAGTCCATGCACGTTCATGTCAGCCTGGCAGGTGATCATTGATATTTGCAGGCTCGTACTGGATGATGTAATGACCGCTGGTCTGTACTCAGGATATATATATATATCAGGCTGTGATGGGATGGATTTAAGAGGTAACATTTTCTTGGCTCCCTGATAGACAAATGAGGATCTTGGCTGCTGTATTGCGTAAAAACATCTGGGCCAAATGTCAATTGACAGTCCTAGATTCCCCTCTCCTGGTTGATAAATGGTACTGCACCCTGGGGGGAAATTAAAGCTTATTGATGAACGCAGGGAACTCCTGGAAATGTGTGCGTGTGTGTGTGTGAGAGAGAGAGAAAGAGAGAGAGAGGGGGGGGGGGGGGGGAGAGGGAGGGAGCCTAGGAGTGCTTGTTCCAAATGGAAAGAAGTAACTTGAATTTATGTCACGATAACCCTAGGAAGCCCCAGACAAATTTACTGTGAACTGTTGTATTATGGAAAACAGAGAAATGGTGACCAGAAAATTAGTTTTAGTGATGACTGATCAAAATGTTTAATATTAGCCAAGAAAGCTGGAGCATTTCTGATTTTAGAACATTAACTGTTCATTGATGGTAAAGATTTAGAAAACTGCTATGTAACAGGTGGGTTGTTGCTTTCACGAGATACGAAGTAAATCCCAAACGGCCTGTGATGCCAAGAATTAATTTTATTAAAATATTTGTTTGTTTACAAAGGAACTTGCATTGCATTCCCTAGAATACCACTACAGTCTGTGAGGCAGAAGACATGGGGTTTTAAATGTATCAGTCAATGAAAGGAAGCATGCAGGTACAGCAGGCAGTGAAGAAAGTCAATGGAATGTTGGCCTTCGTAACAAGAGGAGTTGAGTATAGGAGCAAAGAGGTCCTTCTACAGTTGTACCGGGCCCTGGTGAGACCGCACCTGGAGTATTGTGTGCAGTTTTGGTCTCCAAATTTGAGGAAGGATATTCTTGCTATGGAGGGCGTGCAGCGTAGGTTCACTAGGTTAATTCCTGGAATGGCGGGACTGTCGTATGTTGAAAGGCTGGAGCGATTGGGCTTGTATACACTGGAATTTAGAAGGATGAGGGGGGATCTTATTGAAACATATAAGATAATTAGGGGATTGGACACATTAGAGGCAGATAACATGTTCCCAATGTTGGGGGAGTCCAGAACAAGGGGCCACAGTTTAAGAATAAGGGGTAGGCCATTTAGAACGGAGATGAGGAAGAACTTTTTCAGTCAGAGGGTGGTGAAGTTGTGGAATTCTCTGCCTCAGAAGGCAGTGGAGACCAGTTCGTTGGATGCTTTCAAGAGAGAGCTGGATAGAGCTCTTAAGGATAGCGGAGTGAGGGGATATGGGGAGAAGGCAGGAACGGGGTACTGATTGAGAGTGATCAGCCATGATCGCATTGAATGGCGGTGCTGGCTCGAAGGGCTGAATGGCCTACTCCTGCACCTATTGTCTATTGTCTATTGTCTATTGTCTATTGTCTATTGTATTCACGTATCTGGATAAATATTCTTGAACCTGCAAGAGAACTGGCTGTATCTAACAGCAAGTATTGAGCTGCATCTTGAATGAATAAATGAATGAATGAATAAGTTTATTGGCCAAGTATGTGCACATACAAGGAATGTGCCTTGGTGCTCCGCTCACAAATGACAACACAAACGTACAGTTAACAATTAAGAATAAAGCATAACCACATCAAAACAATAAGGATACAACATTACAATCTAAACATGTGGGTGAAAATAAACCAGAGCAAAAAAGAGACTAGAGACTTTGGTTATTGAGTAGAACTACTACTCGTGGAAAAAAAAGCTGTTTTTATGTCTGGCTGTGGCTGCTCTGACAGTCTGGAGTCGCCTTCCAGAGGGAAGTGCTTCAAAGATTTTGTGGCCAGGGTGAGAGAGGTCAGAGATCTTAATAATCTAATGAAGATACAAAGTGCTGGAGTAACTCAATAGGTTAGGCAGCATCTCTAGAGAACAGGGGCAGGTGACATTTCGGGTTGGGAATCCTTCTTTAGACTGATTGTAGGGTGTGAGAGGGGAAGCTGGAAGAGAGTAATCTAATGGTAAGAGGTCTAATGATAAGGGAGCAGTCAGCTATCAGTGACCTGAAAATAACCTGAAAGGGCAAGACATTCGTATGATTAGGAGCCAATGCAAATTCACTGATAGTGAAATGAAGCACTCATGATCACAATTTATATCAAATATATTGATAGGTGGTGACGAGGAAACATTCTGACCCTTTAAAAATTATGCAATTGATATTGTAATTGGAAATCAGGAAACATCAATCTTATTAATAAGTTACTTTGTGTTAGTTTTCTCAGCAGAGGATAAAAATGAAGTTTGACAGATTATCAAAACAAAAATAATGAGTGTTAGATTCAAATTAAGCTCAGTATAATGATTAAAAATTGACAAATCTCCTGGTTCTAATTTGTAAGTGAGAAAACTATTAATGCATTAATCACAAATTTCTTCCATATGTTTTTACTGCTTCCATGTTGTGGGGCACGTCAAGATGGTTCCTGTTTGCTTTTGAATCCATCCCATTGAATCCTTTAATTGTGCTCTTTTTACAGAGTTTGTACGGAGTTTGTACGTTCTCCCCGTGACCGCATGGGTTATCTCCGAGATCGGTTTCCTCCCAAACTCCAAAGACGCACAGGTTTGTATTTGGCTGGTATAAATGTAAATTGTCCCTAATGTGTGTAAGAAAGCATTAATGTGCGGGGATCGCTGGTCGGTACGGACTCGGTGGGCTGAAGTGCCTGTTTCCACGCTGTATCTCTAAACCATACTCAAACCCAAGACACACGAGACTTGGATCCAGTATTTAATTAAAAGATAGCATTTCTAACAGTGAACACTTCCTTGCTCCTCCAAAGGAAGGTTAATGCATCTTATTTTCTGGAAAAGAGACGTTGTCCCACGTGACCAGCATCGATGTCACTCGCTCTCAGACTATTAACTAACCTGAACACCCTTCCATCAATCTACACTGTTGCACAGGTGTAAAATGTGGCAAGCACAGGCCTGCAAAAAACAGACTGGTGTGGACAGGGGTTGCCTTTAATGGAAGGTGGAGTTTTATTGCCCAAAACATTTTTTTTGGAAATCCAAGTGAAAGATATCCCGAAAGTCCTTGTTCTTGGATTCTGTCTCTACAAGGAAAGCTACCGTTGCTCTTGTTGATAGGGACTGCTCCCTCTGGGATCACCACTCTTTACAAGAGCGCTGACAGTATTTTTACCATACCACCTTTGTTGGGTTAAGACCTCTATAATTCTCATTCGTGTCTCCTAACCTTTGAGCATTCTAGGATTCGGTTCCAGCTCCTGGACAAAGAGTTAGATTTAACACACCATCATTTCTATGGATCTATGAACAGTGTGAATTGGGAATTTGACAGTGTCAGGACTTTCCCAAGACATGATGGCAATACCTTGCCTCGCGGTGGAACATGGAAGTCCTCAACTTCCTCAGGCCGTCGAGTGAAAAATCTTGCTTGCCGCATCATCACAGATACATAGACTCAGGCAGACACACAAAACATAAATTACACGTAGCATTTTGCTAGACGGTGAAAAATATTCTGTGCAACAAAGCAAGAAAATAGTGGAAAACACATTCAGAATTAACACACCAAGTCCATGGTAGTGCGAGAGGTGAAAGTAGTGTTCCATGTGTAGAGACAGTATTAGGGGTGTGCGGGTTGGTTCACCATCCTGATAGCTGAAGCCAAGTAGCTGTTGCTGAATGTGGTGGTGTGGGTTTTCAGGCTTCTCTACCTCCTCCTGCCTTATGGTAGCAACAAGAAGAGGGCGTGGATGGGATGGTGGGGATATTTGAAGATGGCTGCCGCCTTCTTAAGGCTGTTTATAATGTGTGTTTACCTAGATCTTCGCTGATGGAAGAATCCCTCAGCACCACTGACAGTGGCCTTTGCAATGTGATTCAATTTGCTGTGTAATGTTCCAAAATGAACTGGTAGATGAAAGATGCCATCGGCCCCATAGCAGAAGCGTCCACGTCAACCGGCGGGGCTGGAAACTGGAAGTGTCCTGAGCTAATTCTGCTACCACCATCATCTATTGCAACAAGTGATGGCTCCCACTGATTGTCGCCGGAAGCTTGCGCCCTCTTCAGGACGGACGATGACAGTGATGTCAACATTTGAAACATGGATGATGGACACGGAAGAAGAAAGATGCCATCGAGGTGTGGGTGAAATGTGGTGGCAAAACGCGGTCACATTTCTGAGGCAGCATCAAACGTGTTCAAATAACTACTACTTCCTCGTCCATTTTGGACCCATTTTCACAGGAAAAAAAAAAATGAACCAGTTTCCAGCTGAATGTTCTGTAATTAGGGTTGCCCTTATTATGAGGAAATCCCTTCATTCAGGAGTGAAACAGACTGATTTTTTTAAGATCAAATCAAGATGGGTTTTTTCCCTTTTTTTCTGACATTCACATCCTGAGCCAGAATAAAGGATGGATTTGCAGTCAGGGAAGCCCAGGGGCTTTCCAACGAACTGAACTAACCCGAAGGTTGCCTTGAAACATCTCCCCCAAATGAAGTCTGGAGCAGCTGGGAATCAGGTCAATAGTCAATAGTCGTTTATTTGTTACATACACATAAATGTGTAGTGAAATGAAACATTACCCGCAGTTGAACAATAAGACCAATAAGATTAATCAATAAAAATGCAATAACACACACAATCACAACTAACACCAAACAAAAAGAAACATCCATCACAGTGAGTCTCCTCCAGTCCCTCCTCACTGTGATGGAAGGCCAGAATGTCTTTTTCTCTTCCCTGCCGTCTTGTCCCGCGGTCAGGCTGTTGGAGTTGCCACGTCGGGGCGGTCGGGGCTCCCGATATTGAAGCCCCCGCTGGGCGGTGAAAAAAAAATCCCGCGGCCTATTTCAGGCCGCGCCGGATGGTGAAAGGTCCGTGGCGGGCCGACCCAAGCCCCGCGATTCGGTGCGGGCGAACACGTTGCCTCTGCCGCTGCCGGAGCTCCCGATGTCGGCCCCCATCCAGGGGCCTGCGGGCTTCCGACGTCCACGCGGCCCGCGCCGGAGCCTCCGGAGACGAATCGCAGCCGTTCCCGCAGCATTCGCAGGCAGCCAGCGCCGCAGGTGGTGAGTCCGGACCGCGGGCTCTGCGAACCAGAGACCCAGGTGGTCCCAGGTGCATGGCCGGTGGTAGGCCGCAACGGGAACGGAGACACGACACAGAACAAAGGTCGCGTCTCCGTTCTGGAGAGAGAATGTTACAGTTACAGTTCCCGTTCCCTCCCACCCCCCCCCCCAAAACATAACATACAACACTACATCATATTAACACTACAATTGAGACAAAAACAACAAAAAACACAAAAGACAGACGGACTGCAGGCAAGCCGCAGCTGCGACGGCAGCGCTGGCTCCTCCCTACCCCAACATTCTTGCTGCAGCCCCCCCGGCCTTCATTACCGGGGTATTTGAGTATTTGTCGCACTTGAAGAATCCCTGGGGAGATGGCATGGGAGGTATTGTGCACTGGTCAGGTCTCCCTACCTCAGGAAGATTCACTTGTGATAAAGGGAGCACAATAAAGATTTCCCAGATTGATAAGGGAGTGGTTGACCTGGGAAGAGAGATTTAGATTTAGAGATACAGCGCAGAAACAGGCCCTTCGGCCCACCGGGTCCGCACCGCCCAGTGATCCCCGCACATTAACACTATCCTACACCCACTAGGGACCATTTTTACATTTGCCCAGCCAATTAATCTACAAACCTGTACGTCTTTGGAGTGTGGGGGGAAACCGAAGATCTCGGAGAAAACCCACGCAGGTCACGGGGAGAACGTACAAACTCCGTACAGACGGCGCCCGTAGTCAGGTTCGAACCTGAGTCTCCGGCGCTGTATTCGCTGTAAGGCAGCAATTCTACCGCTGCGCCACCGTGCCGCATGATCAGTAGTGTGAGGGTACGCTTTAGAAGAATGAGAGATAATTGTGACACGGTAAGCACAGGGTTGATGTTTCCTCTGGCTGTGGTATCAGGAATAGCCTCAAAATGAAGGATGAGTGACGAGGAAAAGTGTCTGTCCCCAGAAGGTGATAAATCTTGAGATACTCTAGCCACAAGGAGACTGTTGACCCTCAGTTACTCAGGTGTGTTCAAGATAAATGTCAAATAATATTAATAAATATGGCAATTGAGGGATATGGGATTTTAGTGCAGGAAAGTGGCACCGATGGAAGAGATCAACTATGATCACATTGAATGGCAGAACAGACTCAAGGCGCTGAGTTGTGTATTCTTGTGTTCTATGTCAGGGGAACAGGTAGGAATAGAAAGGTCATAAGGTCGTAAGTAATAGGAGCAGAATTAGGCCATTCGGCCCATCAAGTCTACTCTGCCATTCAATCTTGGCCGATATATCTCTCCTTCCTAACCCCATTCTCCTGCTTTCCCATAACCCCTGACACCCGTACTAATCAAGAATCTATCTATCTCTGCCTTAAATATATCCATTGACTCTGCATCCACAGCCTTTCGTGGGCAAAGAAATCCACAGATTCACCAGACAGCGAAGTGGAGACTGATGAAAGGAAATGGGGGAGAGAATAAAAGAATGTGAGGGGGAAGGCAGGCAAGAGGTGTACCGTTGCTAACAGTCCCATGTTCAATGAGAAGGATGAGGGGGGATCTTATTGAAACATATAAGATAATTAGGGGATTGGACACATTAGAGGCAGGAAACATGTTCCCAATGTTGGGGGAGTCCAGAACAAGGGGCCACAGTTTAAGAATAAGGGGTAGGCCATTTAGAACGGAGATGAGGAAGAACTTTTTCAGTCAGAGAGTGGTGAAGGTGTGGAATTCTCTGCCTCAGAAGGCAGTGGAGGCCAGTTCGTTGGATGCTTTCAAGAGAGAGCTGGATAGAGCTCTTAAGGATAGCGGAGTGAGGGGGTATGGGGAGAAGGCAGGAACGGGGTACTGATTGAGAGTGATCAGCCATGATTGCATTGAATGGCGGTGCTGGCTCGAAGGGCTGAATGGCCTACTCCTGCACCTATTGTCTATTGTCTATTGTCTATTGTCTATTGTCTATAAAAAATATCTGTTCTGCACCAGATAACTTGGGGATGCACTTTATCTTTTATAATGTTTACCAGTTCGGGCAATCTTCCAGCAAGAATTGAAGTGCATGCCGTTTCTGATCCAAATGATTCTCAGACACTATTTGTGTAAGTGCCCAGAATGTGTGGTTGTTGGCAAGCACTGCCAGTTTGCAAACGACTTCCAAATTAATTGTGACTTATCTCAGAGCAGTCCTGCCAAAAGGCAATTACAGGAACTGCCAGAATTCTTCTCAGCAAGGCCCAACATCCCAGTCAGCAACCACACACCCCACCCATTGTGATCACCTGTTCCCTGTGTTTGAGGAACCATGTTGGCAGCCCTAAATATTATGCCGTAATACCCATATTCACAATGTTCTATAATGATGACTTGGATTGTTTTGTTGTAGGAAGGAACTGCAGATGCGGGTTTAAAATGAAAATAGACCCAAAATGCTGGAGTAACTCAGCGGGGCAGGCATCACCTCCGGAGAGAAGAAATGGGTTCACGTTTCGGGTCGAGACCCTTCTTCAGACTGGTTTGCTTTCTCTGGAGTGTCAGGGGCTGAGGTGTGATGTGATAGAAGTATATACAACTATGAAAGGCATAGACAATCAGAACCATTTACCCAGAAATGTCAAATACTATAGGGCAAAGAGGGGTGAAATTGCCCAAAAGAAGCAGTGGTGTGGTCCAGTATGTGGAGTGGTCCAGGATGTAGGCGGTGGGCTGCTTCTGGGGAGTTGCTGAACCCTCAGCTGCAGAGCACAGATGGGCTGTGGGACCGTACAACACGTGGCCCAACTCTCACTGGGCAACAGGAGACACGTTTGCTCCCTGGGAACAGGGGTACCTTCTCCTTCAGCAGTCACTTCAGAAACTGGTGAGCCATCTGCGCCCAAAGAACAGATGTGGCAAGTTTTTTTATACAGAGTGGTGGGTGCCTGGAGCATGTTGTCTGGGGTGGTGGAGGAGGCAGACACGATAGTGGCATTTTTAGAGGCTATTAGATAGCTACCTGTTCCCCCTTGGTCAATTAATCCGCCGTCATGGTCTCAACTTCCACTGCTTCGCCGATGATATCCAGCTCCTCATCTCCACCAAGTCAATCTCCACCACCACACACTCTACACTGACAAACTGCATCACTGAAATAAAATCTTGGCTTCAATCAAATTTCCTCAAACTTAACTGCAACAAATCTGAAATCATCATCATTGGTCCAAAAACGCTCACCAAATCTACCCAAAACTTCATCCTCAATATTGATGGTCTCCCAGTATCCACCTCCCCTCACATCCGGAATCTTGGAATCATCTTTGATCAAACCCTCTCCTTCGACAAACACATCAAACACATCACAAAGACAGCCTTCTTCCACCTCAAAAACATTGCCCGTCTCCGTCCATCCCTCTCCTCCACAGCTGCAGAAACCCTCATCCACCCCTTCATCACCTCCCGTCTGGACTACTGCAACAGCCTCCTCTATGGCGCACCCTCAAAAAATCATCAGTAAACTTCAATACATTCAAAACTCCGCTGCCCGTCTACTCACCCACACCCCGATCCGTGACCATATCACCCCCGTCCTTTACAAACTCCACTAGCTCCCCATCCCCCAGAGAATCCAGTACAAAATCCTCCTCATGACCTACAAAGCCCTCCATAACCTGGCCACATCCTACCTGACTGCCTCCTCCACAGGCACACTCCCACCTGCACCCTCCGCTCTGCTGCTGCAAATCTCCTATCCCCCCCCATCCGGACCAAACTCAGATCCTGGGGGGACAGGGCTTTCTCCATCGCTGCTCCCACCCTATGGAACTCACTACCCCAAACTGTCAGAGACTCCTCCTCACTCACCACATTCAAAACATCACTGAAGTCTCACCTGTTCAGCACTGCCTTCAACCACTGAAGGTCACCTCACCTTCTGTCTCCTTTCTCTGTTCGTTTACTTATTTATCTATTTATTCACTTCCCTATGTTCTTTAAATCCCTGTAAAGCGTCTTTGAGTGTATGAAAAGTGCTATATAAATGTAATGCATTATTATTATTATTATTATTACATGGATATGCAGGGAATGGGGGGATATGGATCGCATGCAGGCTGACGAAATTAGCCCTGGCTTCATGTTTGGGCCAGAGGATGTGCTGTTGTGCTGTACTGTTCTGTGTTACGTTCTATGCCCAATGATCTACAATGATTCTGTTACATAATCTGAAATGTGCTGTGTCACAATGGTTTTCAGAAGCTACGTTCTGCTGTGCTGACGTGCAACACAGTAACTGTGACACAGGACATGATTACCAATGATGTCCTCTAACATTGTGTTGTGTGTCAAACTGATCTGTATAGTATGATTTGTAATGATCTCACGTGTCAACGTGATCGATAACAAGGTCCTGCACAAAATGATCTGCAATGACATTCTCTCTCATAATGATCTGTGCTGATCTCCTGTAATACAATGATATGTAATCATGTCCTGATTATATATATCTATAATGGAGTCACAGGACATTATGCTCTATAAATGCACTGCATCAAATGTTCTCTAATGATTTCCTGTGACACCAAGATATGTAATGATGTTCTGCAATGAAGTTCTGCATCACAATCATCCATAATAGCGACCTGCAACAATGTAGGCCTGAGAAATGAGTTGCAGTGACCTGTTATATACCATGCCCTTACTCCGTTTGACAGACTTCCCAAAG